>NC_064645.1:92365325-92669778 GCF_023864345.2 Schistocerca serialis cubense
CTCGGAGACCATGACTGCGGTTACTCTTGACGCTGCATCACAGACAGGAGCGCCTGCGATGGTGTACTCAACGACGAACTTGAGTGCACGAATAGCAAAACGTCATTTTTTTGGATGAATTCAGTTTCTGTTTACAGCATCACGATGGTCGCAAGCGTGTTTGGCGACATCGCAGTGAACGCACATTGGAAGCATGCATTCGTCATCGCCATACTGGCGTATTACCCAGCGTGATGGTATGGGGTGCCATTCGCTACACGTCTCGGTCACCTCTTGTTCGCATTGACGGTGCTTTGAACACTGGACGTTACATTTCAGATGTGTTACGACCCGTGGCTCTACCCTTCATTCGATCCCTGCGAAACCCTACGTTTCAGTAGGATAATGCACGACCGCATGTTGCAGGGCCTTTCTGGATACAGAAAATGTTCGACCTCTGCCCTGGCCAGCACATTCTCCACATCTCTCACCAATTTTAAAACGTCTGGTCAATGGTGGTCGAGCAACTGGCTTGTCACAATACGCCAGTCAGTACTTTTGATGAACTGTGGTATCGTGTTGAAGCTGCATGGGCAGCTGTACCTGTACACGCCATCCATACTCTGTTTGACTCAATGTCCAGACGTATCAAGGCCGTTATTACGGCCAGAGGTGGTTGTTCTGGGTACTGATTTCTCAGGATCTGTGTACCCAAATTGCGTGGAAATGTAATCACATGTCAGTTCTAGTATAATATATTTGTCCATTGAAAACCCGTTTATCATCTGCATTTGTTCTTGGTGTAGCAATTTTAATGGCCAGTAGTGTATGTTCTCGCCTGTTGTTTATGCTTAGCATTTGGACTCTAGTGCACAGAATCGAGCGGAAACGTCAAGACGCTGACTAACGTCCAGGTGTACAGTTGGACAGCTGGAGAGATTGGGGAGGCGCTGTGGCTGAGCTCACCTTGGTGCAGGCCATGACGAGGCTGGGGTGGCGCTGGAGGAAAAGCTGCGCCACCTCGGAGAAGTTGTTCTGGGCGGCGGCGTGGATGGGCTTCTGGCCCATGTCGTCGGTGGCGTCGATGTCGGCCCCCAGCTCGAGCAGCAGCCGGCACACCTCCAGCTGGCCCGTGCCCGCCGCCAGGTGCAGTGGCGTCTGCTTCTTCAGCGTCAGCACGTCGATCGTCGCGTTGTGGTCCTGCACCAGGAACCTGCCGCGCGCACGCCATATTAGCACCTCGTCAGCGCTCTTGCACCGGCCCTCACTCACCTGGGCCCTAGCAGCCTCAGTAGACTGTCCGTTATGCTCAGCAGCAGAGGGGAAAAATACGAACTCAGCCATGTAGCTCAGAACCGTGTGGGCCTCTGGTCATAATGTAATGGTGCATAGCAGGTACATGAAAAAAATGTACAAAGCGAGATGTTCAACAAACTCCATTGGCAGACGTCACAAGGCAGTTTGAGAGAGAACTTTTTAGCATGAGTCGGGCAACATATTACTCCCTCCCCCCCACCCCCAAGGTACATCACGCCTAATGACCGTGACGAGAAAATTCGAGAAATTAGAGCCAATACAGAGGCTTACCGACAATCATTCTTCCCACACGCTATTCAAAGATGTAGATGGTGTTCGTATGTGTCTCTCTGAGTATGAGGGTTCGTGTACAAATTTTTCACCTGGCATGCAAGCTAGATGACATAGTGATCTCGCCAGCCAATACTGTCTTCTCTCGACTGAATGCCAGTTAATGAGAGGGGGTTGCCCCGAAAGTAATGCACATTTTCTCGGCGGAAAACAATGCTACGAATGCGAAACGTTACGTATGTATTATTTGAAGTGTCGTGAGTGAGGGCGCCCAGTTTCCGTCACTTCCGACAGATAGCGTTGATGCAGGACAGTTCCAAAATGGCTTCTATAGGCGATGTACATTACAAGCAACTTGCCGTCATTGAATTTCTCACTGCAGCGAAAAAAACTGTGGGGAATATTCACAAACGCTTGTGCGAAGTCAATGGAGTATCTGCTCTCGACGGAAGTTCAGTTACTAGCTGGACACGGAGCGTGACGTCACCAGAAGGCGGTTCGGCGGAGCTCCACGATTTGCAGCGGCCGAGGGGCCACCCGCGGCTGTCACACCTGACATGCAACGAGGTGATGTCATTCGCCAGGACAGACGCATTACGATTTTGCAGTTGGTGCTGCATCTATCAATCAGCAAAGGAAGTGTGGATGCAATTATCCGCACTCACGGATATTCAAAAGTGTGTGCAAGATACGTCCCGCGGTGTATAGCGGTGAATTACAAATCGCACAGAAAAAACATTTGTCTTGATTTGTTGCAACGTTTTAAAGCCGAGGGGTAGGCCTTCATGTCTTGGTTTGTGAAAGGTGATGGAACCTGAGCTCGAAACAAAACAACAGTCGATTGAATCGCTCTATTGCCACTCCCCACAGAAAAAAAAAAGTTTCGAAGCGTCTGCTTCCGTCGGTAAGGTCATGAACACCGTGTCCTGGGACTGCGAAGGTGTGATTTTCACTGGTGTGATGCCAAGAGGCGGTGGCATTAGTTCAGGAGCATGTGTCAACCGATTAACAAAACTGAAGACGCGCTTCCGGCGAATTCGGCGCTACAGCAACACAGGAGATATTTTGCTGCAACACGATAACACTCGGCCCCACACAAGTCAGAGGACTGCTGAAAAAATCGCAAAACAGGATTGCACAGTGTTACCCCATTCCACCCTACAGCCCTGACCTAGCCCCCTCGGACTTCCACTTGTTTGGGCCATTAAGGAGGGTAGGATGTCAAAAATGGAAAAAACAGTAGATTTTTCAAAACATGACCATTTTGTAGCGCAGGCCTTCCTGAATAGTTTGATGTATAAAACATATATGAGAGATTATAAGGCACGTTATTTGGTCTGTAGTGTACCAAGATGCAGCGCCACACCACTTCGCATAGCATTCTTCTGTCATAATTAAGCGAATTTCGCTCTGTAGAATGCGAATGTTTATATTTGCACCAGAGATTGTAATACGTGAAACAAAGGACTATACTGAGGAACCTTGCAAATGAAAACTTATTGAAGAAACGTCTTCATGGCGGTGCCCAAAACCCAAATGAAAGTTTTAACCAAAGAGTATGGGAAAGATTGCCAAAAACCATTTTTGTGGGAAGAAATGTACTTGCTATTGGTGTTTACGGCGCAGTTTCATATTTTAATAATGGTGAGGAAAGCAGGAAATATGTTTTAGAGAAAATGGGAATCAAGACCGGAGTGAACTGCATCAAAGCTTCGTATGCCATAGAGAGAGAGCGTGTAGTGTCAGCAGGTAAAGCATTTTTGAAGGTGATAAAATCAAGAAGAGTGCACCACAGCAATGTGAAAAGGGAGAAAATTGATTTACAAAATGAAAAAGAAGCTGCTTATGGTGCTGGACAGTTCTAAAAGAATCCCAAATACAAGCAGAAACTTTAACGGCCATTTTCCGCAAAACACAAATTTCTGTACTTAGGTGCATGTAACATCCAAAATAAATATCCTATTAGTTTCAAAATTGGTGTGATTACTAATCACAAACTCCTTAAAGCAAAACTCTATAATTTTTCAAATCTGTTAGAAACTGTGGTAAAAATTGAGATAACTATAAAATTTGA
This sequence comes from Schistocerca serialis cubense, assembly GCF_023864345.2. Taxonomy (NCBI): domain Eukaryota; kingdom Metazoa; phylum Arthropoda; class Insecta; order Orthoptera; family Acrididae; genus Schistocerca; species Schistocerca serialis. Next base: position 92,368,966 of record NC_064645.1, read on the forward strand.
GTTTTTTCTAAATATGAAGTCTAAAATGTAGCAGCTGATTCATTTTTTATAAATTAAATAAATTCTAGAGTTTCATGCACCTGTAATGGTTTGTATGCTGTGCAAAAGTCATCGAAGGATCTCTCTTACTTATGAAGAAAAGTGTACGTATAGCAACAGATGCGGCCAATGGTAAACGAAAAATGATGAAATTTCACATGTAAAGAAGTTTATTTTGTTTTGTTTCTGACGTTCCACTGCTATGAGTGTGAATCCTGAATCTTTCCTAGTCATGCTGATAAAGTTTTATGAATTTGTTAGATGTGAGGTCCGCCAGTTATGCAAAACACCGTTTTTATCAGTACCCAAACATGTTCCGGCACCACTGTGCCATCAGTGGGTTTTCGTTTTTATTTATTCTGTAATGCGAACATTTCTGTTCATGATTATAAAATTATGTGCATTTTTAGTTCAACAACAGATCGTTTCTTTTTGTAAATACCTTTACATTTGGTGTGCACGAATTTTCTGGATCACTTGTGTGTTAATTACTACAGGTAGCTTGTCACCGTTTGGTTGCAGATGACAAGCTACCTGCAGTAATTAACACACAAGTTATCGAGAAAACACGTGCACACCAAATATAAAGGTATTTACAAAAAGAAACGATCTGTTGTTTGAACTAAAAATGCAAATAATTTTGTAATCACTTAACAAAAATGTTCGCATTGCAGAATAAATAAAAACGAAAACCCACTGATGATGGCACAGTGGTGCCGAAACATGTTTGGGTACTGAGATGGTTCAAATGGGTCAAATGGCTCTGAGCACTATGGGACGCAACTGCTGAGGTCATTAGTCCCCTAGAACTTCGAGCTAGTTAAACCTAACTAACCTAAGGACATCACAAACATCCATGCCCGAGGCAGGATTCGAACCTGCGACCGTAGCGGTCTTGCGGTTCCAGATTGCAGCGCCTTCAACCGCACGGCCACTTCGGCCGGCTGGTACTGAGATAAACGGTGTTTTGCACAACTGGCGGACCTCACATCCAATAATTTTAACTTCAAACAAGGCCAATACAAGGCGCTGCAAATCAAAGTGATGGATATTTTATGAATTTATTCGTAAAAGTATAGACAGTGGAGATTAAATTGTCCTGTGGTGCCTCTGCTGCTCCGCGTCGGCCCTTTTGACGTCCTACCCCCCCCTTAAAGGAAGCCATTCGTGGAAGACATTTTGAGGACTAAGAGCAGGTGATTCTGTTGTGTTGGCAGAAGAGCCAACACCATGTTACTAGAGGAGGCCGAGATGCTCGCGTTTTAGCTGACGCAGGCTGTCGTGGGGAGGGAAAGACTATACTGACGTGAGGTCTGGAACATGACAAGGAATTAGAATTCAGAAAGCGGACGTAATTAGTTTGATACTTAACTTTAATCCATTAATGATGAACGTCGCTCTTGACGGTACATGATTCACAATATTATCTGTTCAGAATACATTCTTGAAGAATATGGTGCCTTGCTAGGTCGTAGCAAATGACGTAGCTGAAGGCTATGCTAAACTGTCATCTCTGCAAATGAGAGCGTTTGTAGACAGTGAACCATCGCTAGCAAATTCGGCTGTACAACTGGGGCGAGTGCTAGGAAGTCAATCTAGACCTGCCGTGTGGCGGCGCTCGGTCTGCAATGACTGATAGTGGCGACACGCCGGTCCGGCGTATACTAACGGACCGCTGCCGATTTAAAGGCTACCACCTAGCAAGTGTGGTGTCTGGCGGTGACACCACAGATTCACACAGTTAAACACTGTCTCCGCGATCAGGACAAGTGTAGGCAGCGACGGGGCATACACGCCCTCGTTTCGCGGTCGAGGAAGGCCATAGAACGGGATGGAGATTATGTGGAAACATAGGGTGTGTAGATAAAACACGATTTTTGTGCATAATTCTCGTTATGTTCAAAAAATAATTCTCGGAAAAAAACGGTGCATTACTTTCTGGGCAACCCTAGTTGAAATGTTCAAATGTGTGTGAAATCTTATGGGACTTAACTTCAAAATTGGCTCTGAGCACTATGGGACTTAACTACTGTCATCAGTCCCCTAGAACTTAGAACTACTTAAACCTAACTAACCTAAGGACATCACACACATCCATGCCCGAGGCAGGATTCGAACCTGCGACCGTAGCGGTCACGCGGTTCCAAACTGACGCGCTTAGAACCGCATGGCCATACCGGCCGGCATGGGACTTAACTGCTAAGGTCATCAGTCCCTAAGCTTACAAACTACTGAACCTAAATTATGCTAAGGACAAACACACACACCCATGCCCGAGGGACGACTCGAACTTCCGCCGGGACCAGCCGCACAGTCCATGACTGCAGCGACCGAGACCGCTCGGCTAATCCCGCGCGGCCGGCAACCCTAGTAGTAGTAGTAGTAGTAGAAGTGTGAACGTGACGAGAGTGCTGACCTGCAGAGGTGCGCGTATCCGTTCATGGCGGCGAGGTGAAGGGCGGTGCGGCCGACGCGCGACTTGCTGTTGATGAAGGCCTTGTGCGTGAGCAGCGCGTCGCACACCTCCAGGTAGCCGCGGTCGGCCGCCAGGTGCAGCGCCGACCGGCCCTCGTTGTCGAAGACGTCGACGCGCGCGTGGTTGGCCAGCAGCGTCGAGATGAGCCGCATGTGGCCGTGGTGGCAGGCGATGAGCAGCGGCGTCCAGCCCACCGCGTTCTGCCGGTTCAGCGCCTTCTGCACGTCCGTCTGCGTCATGCGCGACAGCATCTCCGTCAGCACGTCGTTGTTGCCCGCCAGGGCGCAGCAGTGGAACGGCGTCTCCTGGGCCTGTGGACACGCCCGCCACCGGGTCAGCGCGCTCCACCTCCCCCCCCCCCCATCCAGTTCCAAGACCCCTCTCAATATGCGTGGCGTAACATGTACATTCGTGTCTGCAGTAGAGATGGGCAAACTTGTTCTACATCTACATCTACATCCATACTCCGCAAGCCACCTGACGGTGTGTGGCGGAGGGTACCTTGAGTACCTCTATCGGTTCTCCCTTCTATTCCAGTCTGATATTGTTCGTGGAAATAAGGATTGTCGATATGCTTCTGCGTGGCCTCTAATCTCTCTGATTTTATCCTCATGGTCCCTTCGCGAGATATACGTAGGAGGGAGCAATATACTGCTTGACCCTTCGGTGAAGGTAAGTTCTAGAAACTTCAACAAAAGCCCGTACCGAGCTACTGAGCGTCTCTCCTGCAGAGACTTCCACTGGAGTTTATCTATCATCTCCGTAACGCTTTCGCGATTACTAAATGATCCTGTAATGAAGCGCGGCTGCTCTCCGTTGGATCTTCTCTCTCTCTTCTATCAGCCCTATCTGGTACGGATCCCACACTGCTGAGCAGTATTCAAGCAGTGGGCGAACAAGCGTACTGTAACCTACTTCCTTTGTTTTCAGATTGCATTTCCTTAGGATTCTTCCAATGAATCTCAGTCTGGCATCTGCTTTACCGACGATCAACTTTATACGGTCATTCCATTTTAAATCACTCCTAATGCGTACTACGAGATAATTTATGGAATTAACTGCTTCCAGTTGCTGACCTGCTATATTGTAGCTAAATGACATGGGATCTTTCTTTCTATGTATTCGCAGCACATTAGACTTGTCTACATTGAGATTCAATTGCCATTCCCTGCACCATGCGTCAATTCGCTGCAGATCCTCCTGCATTTCAGTACAATTTTCCAATGTTACAACCTCTCAATATATCTCAGCATCATCCGCAAAAAGCCTCAGTGAACTTCCGATGGCATCCACAAGGTCATTTATGTATATTATGAATAGCAATGGTCCTACAACACTCCCCTGCCGCACACCTGAAATCCCTCTTACTTCCTTCATCCTTCGTTCATCCTTGGGAACTAAAGTGCGTGTCATTTACGACGGCGGCCGAGTTTAGGTTCGTTCTGCGCATCTGACGCCACAAAACACAGTCAGCCAACGAAACAGAGAACGACGTTGCCAAAGCTCGACTGCAGTGCAGAGCACAGACGAGTGGCTTCAGTTTTAGAAACGTTCAGTCATAAATAAAATAATTGAACAAAAGCAATGTTTTGATAGCAGACTGTCTTTTATAGAAAGTTTGGAAAAAGCATTCTTTATAACAATTGCTTCATATTCTATTAATTAATTAAACCAAACAAGCAATAAGCCTCCTAATTCAGGCGATACCAAGGAAAGGTGTTTGTATCATTATCACGAACCGCTATTTCGCAATAAAGAACAGCGGTAATTGTTTATTTCCTATTGTACTTCGTGAATAATTATAATCATACCATCTGTGTCTGTCGGTATTCTGCGTGATCTTTTAAAGTCCTCCAGGTGTTCATTCGAATGTCGAGCTGCGTTAGCGTAATGGTTAAGATAACTGGCTGCTAAGCAAAAGGTTGTGATTTCAAACCTACTTTGGTCCTTAATATTTTCTTTACTTAAAAATAATATCGAAGTCTTACTTCATGAATTTTATTCGTTTGAATGTAATTTTTTGAAATTTCTAGTTCTTTGTCTCTTCATTATAATCGTAATTAGTTCTCGGTTTTTCTAATTTTGTCCCCCGATATTCCTTTTCACAGCAATTAAAAATAATGAAAAGGCTCACATACAATATTCATGTTATCTGTTTTGTTTCTATATCTTCTCTTCCGCAGTCGCTGTTTTACTATTCATAATGAGATATATTCATTTCGACACTATTAAAAGTATTATTTAGAGCAGAATTTCCGCTCATACGTTGCCGAGCTATTTGATTGTCTGATGTAATTCTTTGCTTCGCTGCTTTGGCAGCATCATCATATTAAATGTTTTCGTCAACTGATCTATGTTTTGCCAAGTATTTACTGTCCGTTGAGACAAACACAAATTTTTTGCTCACTGCGCCTCACTGAAAATATATATATTTTAGTTTCCATGTTTTATTACGTCCACAATTCAGTTTTGTGTACTTCGCCAATTTTGTTTTAATCATAACTTTTTTGAAAAAAGCGAAATGACTCTGCTATAAATAAGACTTTTATTACAGTCGCGAAAGACGGAATATTTCTCAATATTACATACGACACCTATCCTGTACTTAAATTAAATGTGATATTGTTATACAATAAATTTTATATGAAATTTAGGTATCTTGTCCACATTTCATTCTCAACATGGTGGCAACTAAAATCGATCACACGGAAAGTATACGCTAGGGACTTTTACTTCTGCAAACTCTTCAAAATTTCGTGCAATGGTTTACTACATTTAATGCTGCACAATAACTGCGTTGAACATCGAAACAAAATTAACTCATTTATGGGGGGAAGGTATCAGTCAAGAAGATGTGTAAAAATTAAATTTTGGGGCCAAATAGTTTTTGTGAAATCGAATGATAAGTGTGTCAAAGCAGTCGGAACACCATGTGTCAGCACAGGCGAGCAGTGCAGTGATGACAAAATACAGAGAAGCACGTCTCTGTAGCAGCGAAAGGGTTAATGCGGCCGTGGTGGCTTTACTTCATAAACTGCGCGCTCCCCCCTAAACGAAAGCTTGTGAACTATACTATACTATACTATACTACGGCGCTGCTTCTCTTGGCACATGCGTCGTTTGCAACTGGCAACGCAGCAATCTCCCGCGTCTTGGCGGGCATGCGCGAGCCGCCAAGATAAAAGAATTCAACTACAGTTCACTGGTGAGCGTTATGTTTTGGGAACCGTTGTTACTCGTTCACCTTTCATTTGTGAGTGGTACAAGGGTAATCCCAAAAGGAAGGAATCCTTTTTTTGTTTTGTTTTTGTAAGTACATTGACCTGTTCATTTCTAAAATGGTTTACATCAGTTTACAGATTGAATTTTTCGACATAATCACCGTTTCTGTCGATGCATTTTTGTAGACGCTGTGGCAGTTTTTGTATGTCCATATCATACCGGCTCGCCGCCATGCTGTTGAGAAAGTTATGAACCTCTTCTTTCACCTCATCGCCGGATGAACACTTGCGTGTTCATAATATAGAAACTTTCTAAAGCCAAGGTCGCATAAATATTTCTTTATTTACAACAACCTGTTTCTACAGGCTATGCTGTTATCTTCGGGTCTTCAAAAGCTTTGGTTGTGAAACGTTTTTATTTTGACTTGGAACCTCACGCCAAGTTCTCACAAAGTAACAATAAAGTTTTCTGCATCTAATAAACTACAAAAGAAACAAATACATAATAGAAAGTGTAATTATGCTCCATATTCAGATTCTGAAATATACAAGGTAACATACCACGAATGCTTCATGTTCTATCTAGGACAAACATGCTTAAATTTCAACACCAGGTACACAGAGCACATTAAAGCCTAAGATACAACAAACACACTACATCAGCAATAGCAACACGCATACATAATACAGGACCCCCATTTGGAAAAATAGAGCAAAGTGTCAAAGTACTCCACCGACTAAAATAAAGGACATAAAATGGATTTGCTAGAAGAACTGGAGATAAATTCACATTATAGAAAATATGAAGATAAAATATTAAACGAAAAACTTGAAAGTGAATCAGTGAATTTCTTCAGATTTTTCGATAGTACACTTAAATAAAAATTGTAACACATAGAAATAAGCACAATTGCAAAAATCGATATAAGTAAATTATGAGCCAAATTGTTATGATAAATAACCTCTGTACAAAAGCATATCATAATCGGTGGAAAATCTATAGTGTTATCTCTGTGGACTACTTGTAAGAACATCTTCGTAACTATTTTGCTTATGTAAGATATTTTCGATGTTTAAATTATACAAGTTGTGGGTGATGTTTAGCGTGTGTGAGAATCTGCACAAATGGGCCATTAGAAAACTATAAGTACACATTCATCTAAATTTCGTCACTAACTTCACTAAAAGAATCGATAACCAGTTAAATAATCTTGTGTTTCTTATGTATTGCAGTAAAAGTCAACGAAATGAAGCAGACCCTCACACATTGACAACATCAATAGGAACGGCATAATACAAAAAACGCACTTGAAAATGGGAATCATTTTTTGAAAGGCGTCGTGCGACAAGTAAATAAAGAAAATCGTGACTGGTAGCAGGAGATTTATTTATAAACAAACCTATTGTTTTCATAGTCGCAGCCTTCCAAGAAATCATTTATAACTGATCAAATCAGGTCAGAGGATAAACTGTGCCGTAAGGTTACAACTCAAACTGAACACGTTTTATAACAAAAGGTTTTGAAGACGTCAAGAAGACAGGAGAGTCTCTTGAAACCAATTGCAAATAAAGAAATATTTATGTGATCTCTACTTTAGAAAGCGCAAATAAAGAAATATTTATGTGATCTCTACTTTAGAAAGCTTTTACGAGGTAAAACAGATCGCTCCTTCTGATTCTCAACATGATTTTTTTTTTCTTTATTGTATTCCAATTCCCCATCGGGGCGGGCTGGCAGCAGCATATGCGCTGCTCTTCAGCCGAAAGACAGAGAACAAAACAATAGAAGACATTTAAAAACAGCAAAGGAGAGAATAAGGTGAACATAGATATAAAAAAGGGGGAACATCATGGAAGGCAATAGACAAAAAACGGGGTGACTGTAAAATGGAGATAAAAAACTGTTTAAAAGTAGCACACACAAAAAGCCACACACTGCGACGATTAAAAGAACACAAGACACAGTATGACTGGAGCATAAAGGTGCTGACGGATGGCGTAGCACATAACGTAACACTGACGGCGAACCTCAAGGCAGTACACAATTAAAATCACACCTCTTGACGCACACGAGAAACAGCACTAAACACAACACTGATGTGGCACACTGATGATGATCAATACAGAGGATCTGCCAGGTTCTAGGAGATGAGGGAGACCTGAAGAAGGGAGGGAGGGGAAGAGATGGGGGAGGGGGTCAACATGAGAACATTCAGCCCTAATATACGCCAGTTATCCACCTGGGGAAAAGAGAGCTAAAGTTTAACGTGCAATTCGAACCACGTGTTATTCGTCGCGAGTCTTCACACCACTGAGAGGTGAAGGCTAGACTAAACGCAAACTGGAAATTTCCATGGACCTGCCGCGAACCAATCCTATGATTTATCGGTTTTCATACGCATACTTCACGATTAGACACTACGCACGAAAAATAATGTATTACAAAAACAAAGACACTGTATAATGATTTCTAGGAAATTACAAGCTGCTTTTCTTTTTTTTTCCGTCTGTATGGGCTTGCGTCCTGACCACCTGTGTAGAACACTGCTGGCAGGTAAAGACGCCAGTTCACAGACTGACCGTAGCTGCTGCCGACAGCAGATGGACGGCTATACCCAATACAACTGAGCAAGCAAAGACAGGAAGGGAAGGAACCCTTGCATTCATAATCGCAGTGCTGCGTGAAATACTGATTATGGTGAATGCACACTTTCATTTTATTTGTTGAAAATTTTGATATTCTCAAAATTATTAGACTTTCTTGCTATTACAGTCCTTAAGAAAATTGCGTGACACACGTACTTCTGAAGTTTTGGATGAATCGCTTTCCAAATGTTGTAGTTGTACGAAATGTAACTTCTTGCAAACTATGCTAAAGAATTGTACTCACTCTTGTAAACAAATTATTACTGTAATAAAATAGTTTATTGTTATTATTATTGTAATCTTAGGCATCTGTAGTAGCACGCTAAAAGTGGTGCTGACAAGTCACATTTGGAAATGGAGAGAGGGGGGGGGGGGGGGGGGAAGAGATTGTAGCACACCCGAACCGAACCCAAGATCTACACCTGAACGAGGCTGCAACCAAAAGCAAAGTCGGTAAAAAAAATTAAAGAAAATGTGTGTGTGTGTGTGTGTGTGTGTGTGTGTGTGTGTGTGTGTGAGAGAGAGAGAGAGAGAGAGAGAGGGAGAGAGAGAGAGGGAGAGAGAAAGAAGGATGGGACGCAGTTCTCACACATTTAAACCTGAACTTACCGCAAGTAACTTTATTTAATCGGGAAAATTCTAATAATTAAAGAAGTAAGGTTATGAAAAGGAGATGGAGGTTCTCTGTTGGGCAGTTTGTACTGCGTTTCTTGTAAGACAATTAGAGATTGTTCTGAGCACACGAGAACGACCACTTGACAAGACGACCTGGAAGGAGAAGAACGTGTTTCTGGATAAGGAGAAAAACAAGAAAATAGGCTCTGATTTGTAGGGATTCCGAAATGGATAGGCAGGAGACTACACTTGACCACTCTACCGCGTTTCTGGAAATGACTGTCCACAATTTTACAAAACCAAAGATATGTCGCTGACAAGCGTGGAGGGAAATAATGTGAATATAGCACAATTTAAGTTTATTTGGTTGGGACGCTGTTCACGGTAAAATACGTCGTTTTCCTGGCGCAGCGGCAGTTTCGGCATCGTCCTGCAGCTAAACGCGATCGTTAACAGAACATTCCAAAATCTCTCCCCCAGGCGCGGCTTGTAATTAAAGGCTCTGAGGCGGAGCCGCCCCAAAATATATGTTAAAGTAAATTTCGCAAGATCATATTACATACTTTAAGTTATCAAGACGAATTTCGCACATTTCCCATTCCGATTAAAATAACGATGGTCAATGTTTTTGGAACTGTTTGTATCGATAGATGTTTTCCGAACGGTTAGTAGTGTTTAGGCTGCGCCTTGGAACGTCAGTAAGCTGCATGTAGTAGCGGTTTGGGGGCGTGGCTTCTACATAGTACTGCTCTTAATGGGCGACCCGAAGGCTCAGAGCTTGCAGCCTAAGGGTGTCATATCAACCACCACACGTTTTTCACGTTCCACTATCTATGTAATAAGGGAATGTAGAGTGGCCGAAACTTCGCTATCCAATCTCTGTCTCTGCACATCTCTACTACGCTTCGATGCATCATTAATAGACGTTTAATATTATTGTTTTGATAATGTTTTACATAGTTCTTTTGATTCTCCCATTGGCTATTTTATCCACATTTAGAATAAGTTTACAAATATCCCGCCAGAGTGCACTAAACTACCGTAACATAACAGTACTGCCATCTAGCGAGAGTTTCATAAGTGATTAGAGGACAAAGCGCGCGAAATTTGTCCCGTTACTTTACTTCTCTTGCTTGCTAATGCTGACTGCTCTTTATGATACCGTGTGATATTAGCAAGTTTCTTTTTCGGAGTGTATTTTGCAAGATTTTAGTGAGTTTTACTTGTCTGTGAATATCTGCGACATACCGTGAGTGTGAAACCAGCGCAATATGAATTCAGTGTGCAATTTAATAGGTAAAAATTTGGAACACAGATATAGGATGCAAGTGAAAGAACTTGGTGCACCCAGACCCGATATAACGATCAATCAAGAACAGAAACAGTGCAAATCTAGGCAAGGATACAAACACAGTTTTAACAGAGCAATGTACGATGCAGCTGAGTGGTTGTGAAGTGAAAAATGCATTTTTCTGTTTCACCTGCCTTCGTACAAATAGTACTGATACTGCCTGGACTGAAACTAGTATCACTGACTTAAAGAATTTTCACCCAAAGGTGAAAAAACATAATTCCAGCGAAAAACATTTAACTTCGAGCTTTGGAGGTAAACTACAATAAACGCCTTAAATTTAGAACAGAAAACACCAAAAATATTAAGCAGCCGCAAAGTTAACATTCATCGCATTGAAGATCTCTCCAAAACGCGTCTTTTCATATGATTTGCTGCGAAGTGTCAGAAAATGTAATGATGACGTATAAAAACACTAACCAAAGATTTTAACTCAAAGTTAGCTTCTAATGGTATTTAATACCTGATTATACAAGACACATTACGTAAAATTATGGGTAGAGAGTGATCTGCCCACCCCCCTCCCCCTGAATCCTTAGTTGTTTATGTCAGACTAATCTGTAGCGTAATCAGAGGCCTATATTGGCTCCGTTTGATAAATGCCGCACCCTTCCCCAGTATAGAAACCACGAGCCGCGCATGCTCACTCCTGTCGCTTGCTCGTAAAACCTTCGTCGGCCTATAGCAAACAGTCGGCGTGATAGCCAATGCAGAGCCCAGCACAAATTGCCAGGACACATCTCTTCTCCCTTAACAGCGATACTCAAGGCACGGCTGTAGTATGGCTGGTCGACTTCTGTCCCCAAATCCCAGAATGAGTCTGCCTCCCATTTGCATGTCTCGATCGCAACAGTGGTTTGTTTAACTTTTGTCCATAGATTAACTAGACCCATGATCGCTTGCAGAGACTAAATTCAGTTTCGTACGGCAGAGGAATCGTAGTAGACTTTCAAACAAAAAGGTCATGTTATATCTTAATTGAAGGGCTTATTTCAATAGTGGTACAAGTCCCTTTTTGTTCATTTTAAGATACAGAGTCCTAAAGTTAAATGAGCGCTGAAATATCTGCAGTTGAGATACAGAAATATTCAAGCATATGGCTTCTTGCTAGAGATGAACCTTTCTTTCTGTTTGTTTGGATCATTATTGTCAGAAGTACTATAATCAGAAAAGTGGAGGTAATGGACTTTTACCACTATTGAAACAAGCCCTGCAATTCTTCTCGTACAAACATCTGTGGATCAAAGTGCGACGTATGAAGGAAGGAAAGACAGAAAGATGCGGAAATTTCAAGGTAGAAAGTTAGTTGCGAAATTCAGAAGAATTTGTACTTACAGTTTTCTAATGGTCCATTTGTGCCGAGTCTCACATACACTAAACATCAAACAAAACTTGTTGTACACTTTAAATATCGAAAATATCTTGCATAAGCAAAACTGTTACAAAGGTGGCCTTACACGTAGTCCACAGAGAAAACATTATAGGTCTTCCACCGATTATGATATGCTTTAGTGCAGAGGTTATTTATCTTAACAATTTGGCTCGTAATTTACTTATATCGATTTTTACAATTGTGCTTGTTTTTGTGTGTTACAATTTTTATTTAAGTATGCTATCGAAACATCTGAAGAAATTCACTGATTCACTTTCAAGTTTTTCCGTTTAACATTTTATCTTCATATTTCCTATAATGTGAATATATCTCCAGTTCCTCTACCAAATCCATTTTATGCCCTTTATTTAGTCGGTGGAGTACTTTGACATTTTGCCCTATTTTTCCAAATGGGTGTCCTGAATTATGTACATGTGTTGCTATGGCAGATGTAGTGTGTTTGTTGTATGTGTAGGCTTTAATGTGCGCTGTGTACCTGTTGTTGAAATTTCGGCAAGTTTGTCGTGGATAGACATGGAGCATTCCTGCTATGTTACCTTGTATATTCCAGAGTCTGAATATGGATCATGATTACACATGTATTAGTTTTTGTTGTGGTTTATTAGATGTAGAAAACCCAATTTTTACTTTGTGATTTTTGAAAATATTTGCAATTTTGCGTGATAGATTTCCAATGTATGGGATACTAGACATTCATTTGTTTTTCTCTTTTTCTTATGTAGTGCAGTTTCCACCTGTGTCTTTCTTCACCTTGTCTAGGATTGTGTCAACCATGGAAACACTGTAACGATTGCCAACTGCAATCTTTTTCACTGTGTTTATTTCTTGGTGCATGTTTCCTTTATTCAATGGTATTTTTATTGTCATTTGTAGCATTTACCTGTATTATTTGTTCATGAGACCCCGGAAATATTAAATACAGGTTCCCAGGTACATGCCATTTTCCTTGACTTCCGGAAGGCGTTCGATACAGTTCCGCACCGTCGCCTGATAAAGTAAGAGCCTACGGAATATCAGACCAGCTGTGTGGCTGGATTGAAGAGTTTTTAGCAAACAGAACACAGCATGTTGTTCTCAATGGAGAGACGTCTACAGACGTTAAAGTACCCTCTGGCGTACCACAGGGGAGTGTGATGGGACCATTGCTTCTCAAAATATACTTATGTAAATGACCTAGTAGATAGTGTCGGAAGTTCCATGCGGCTTTTCGCGGATGATGCTGTAGTATACAGAGAAGTTGCAGCATTAGAAAACAGCAGCGAAATGCAAGAAGATATGCTGCGGATAGGCACTTGGTGCAGGGGGTGGCAACTGACCCTTAACATAGACAAATGTAATGTATTGCGAATACATAGAAAGAAGGATCCTTTATTGTATGATTATATGATAGCGGAACAAACACTGGTAGCAGTTACTTCTGTAAAATATCTGGGAGTATGCGTAAGGAACGATCTGAAGTGGAATGATCATATAAAATTAATTGTTCGTAAGGCGTGTGCCAGGTTGAGATTCATTGGGAGAGTCCTTAGAAAATGTAGTCCATCAACAAAGGAGGTGGCTTACAAAACACTCGTTGGTTTCGTCACAGGGTTATTTGGAAAGCGTGATAGCGTTACGGAGATGTATAGCAAACTCAAGTGGCAGACTCTTCAAGAGAGGCACTCTGCATCGCGGTGTAGCTTGCTGTCCAGGTTTCGAGAGGGTGCGTTTCTGGATAAGGTATCGAATATATTGCTTCCCCCTACTTATACCTCCCGAGGAGATCACGAATGTAAAATTAGAGACATTCGAGCGCGCATGGAGGCTTTCCGGCAGTCGTTCTTCCCGCGAACCATACGCGACTGGAACAGGAAAGGGAGGTAATGACAGCGGCACGTAAAGTGCCCTCCGCCAAAACACCGTCGGGTGGCTTGCGGAGTATAAATGTAGATGTAGATGCAGACGTATGCTGCCTTTTTATGGATATTTTGGTGATATGAGGTCGCAGGGATTGTGGTGTCAGTTACTGTGTTTCTCCTATAAATTTACACAAGAAGTACAACTTACTCAACAGAAAGCTACTCAATATCCCCTCCTTGATATCTGTGAGGTGCAATACACTGCAGTGTATAATTATAGATTTACGTACTCGGCATCGAGTTGATATGGTTGTCTAAGAAAATGCCAAGACTGTAACTGGTAGCCAATGTTTGTATCTTATTTAATGCACATTTCGTTAAAAAAAATAAAAAATGCACGATAGGTCCAAAATATTTAGTATCTCATGCATATTACGAATCCATATCGCACATAAGCTGTGAAAAATGCAACGGAGGTCGTGTAAGTAATATATTGTATTGTATGTTACCGGGGACCTAGAAACGACGGAGAGGCTCCGTCCGCGCCGCAGCCGCAGTGGTCCACAACCTCACGACGACTACCGGAGTCCACTTCACCCCTCCGCCGCCCCACACCGAACCCACGGTTATTGTGCGGTTCGAAAAAATGGTTCAAATGGCTCTGAGCACTATGGGACTTAACATCTATGGTCATCAGTCCCCTAGAACTTAGAACTACTTAAAACTAACTAACCTAAGGACAAAACACAACACCCAGTCATCACGAGGCAGAGAAAATCCCTGACCCCGCCGGGAATCGTTGTTCGGTTCGGCCCCCGGTGGACGTCCCAGGGAACGTCTCACACCAGACGAGTGTAACCCCTATGTTTGGGTGGTAGAGTAATGATGGTGTACGCGTACGTGGAGAACTTGTTTGCGCAGCAATCGCCGACATAGTGTAACTGAGGTGGAATAAGGGGAACCAGCCCGCAGATGGAAAACCACCTAAAAACCATCCACAGACTGGCCAGTTCACCGGACCTCGACACAGATCCACAGGGCGGATTGGTGGCGTGGACCAGGTGCCCCGTTCCGCCCGTAAAGCCGTGCGTCAGACCGCACGGCCAACCGGGCGGGCTTTCCTGTAAGTAACTTTTGTCCGTCCCGCGACTCACCGACTTGGTGCAGAGCGAGACCTCGGCGCCGCCCTCGAGCAGCAGCTGGATGACCTGTCGGTCGTTGTCGGGCACCTCGACCTCCGCCTTGGAGACCTGCGCGGCGTAGTGCAGCGCGCTGGCGCCGTCGTCGTTGACGGAGTTGACGTAGGCGGCCGCCACCTCCGGGCCTCGCTGCTCCCTCACCCACTGCAGCAGGTGCTGGACCACGTCTGCGCGGCAGCCGCGGCACGCCAGGTGCAGCGGCGTCTCCCCGTTCTGCAAGCGCACACCGGCAACTCTGGATCCGCAATCGCGCTACTACATAGTACACAGAGACATGCGCGGCTGGCCCGAACACTGGAGACAGGCGCAGTACTCTTGAGCAGCACTCTCACAAAAGTGTTGACACCATCAACGCCCTGGACATTAGCAAAGTTATCGAGACAACAGCTTTTTGTACGGTGACATAAGACGTTTTTGTTATATCGGGTGATCAAAAAGTCAGTATAAATTTGAAAACTGAATAAATCACAGAATAATGTAGATAGAGAGGTACAAACTGACACACATGTTTGGAATGACATGAGGTTTTATTAGAACCAAAAAAATAAAAAAAGGTTCAAAAAATGTCCGACAGACGGCGCTTCATCTAATCAGAATAGCAATAATTAGCATAACAAAGTAAGTCAAAGCAAAGATGATGTTCTTTACAGGAAATGCTCAATATATCCACCATCATTCCTCAACAATAGCTGTAGTCGAGGAATAATGTTCTGAACAGCACTGTAAAGCATGTCCGGAGTTATGGTGAGACATTGGCGTCGGATGTTGTCTTTCAGCATCCCTAGAGATGTCGGTCGATCACGGTACACTTTCGACTTCAGGTAGCCCCCCAGCCAATAATCGCACGGACTGAGGTCTGGAGACCTGGGATGCCAAACATGACGAAAGTGGCGCCTGAGCACACGATCATCACCAAACGACGTGCGCAAGAGATCTTTCACGGGTCTAGCAATACGGAGTGGAGCGCCATCCTGCATAAACATCGTACGTTCAAGCAGGTGTTTATCAGCCAGGCTGGGGATGGTGCGATTCTGTAACATATCGGCGTACCTCTCACCCGTCACGGTAGCAGTTACAAAACCAGAATCTCGCATTTCCTCGAAGAAAAAAGGCCCGATAACGGTAGATGTGGTAAATCCAACCCATACCGTGACTTTCTCGTCGTGCAATGGAGTTTCCACGACATTTCTAGGATTTTCGGTAGCCCAAATTCTGCAGTTGTGGGCGTTGACAGACCCTCGGAGCGTCAAATGAGCTTCGTCGGTCCACAACACGTTACTCAACCAATCTTCATCTTCCGCCATCTTTTGAAACGCCCACACCGCAAATGCCCTCCGCTTCACTAAATCGCCAGGTAACAGTTCATGATGCCGATGGATTTCGTATGGATAGCATCGGAGGGTACGCCTCAGTGCCAACCAAACAGTAGCGTATGGAATATGGGTGCGACGTGCGACTGCACGAGGGCTGACTTCCCCGTGCATAGACGAACCCGCTACAGTCTCCATTTCTTCCTGAACTGTCTCAGCAGCATTACGCCTTGTGCTCGGTCGGCCACTACGGGGTCTATCGTCTAAACAACTCGTGGCTTCGAACTTCGAAATCATTCTCGCCACAGTTGCATTAGTCAACGGACCTTTACCCGTTCCAATCCCCTTCCTATGGCGATAGGATCGTAACGCTGAACTAGCACATTCCCCAGACTGATAATGCAGCTTCACTAAAAGCACCTTTTCAGATAACGTCAACAGGTTGCGACTGCAGCCGCATGTGATTCTCTCTCTCATTACAGCTCCTTTTATACACGATTCTCATGCGCAGTCACTGACGTTTTGCTGTCCAGCGCCATTGTCGGACATTTTGTGAACTTTGTTTTTTTTTTGTTCTAATAAAACCCCATGTCACTCCAAGCATGTGTGTCAATTTTTACCTCTCTATCTACATTATTCCGTGGTTTATTAAGTTTTCAAATGTATACTGACTTTTTGATCACCCGGTAGCTACAAGCCAAGAATTAAGTAAGATATCTTTAAAAGATATACTATTTATTATCATTACTGCTTTCGAACATTTCCTTCATCTGCACATACAGGGGATAGCCAAAATAATGTGAACACCTGTACTTATTTGGGAATTGTTTATTAGCAAGTGGCTAGACCTCCATTTGTCTATAATACAGCTGCGATACTTCTTGGAATACCGGAATGCAATGATAGTATAGTCTCCAGTGGAATGTTATGCCACTCTTCGATCAGAACCTCTTCTAACTCCTGTAGTGACAGCGGAGGCGGAAATCTGCTCCAGAGTCTGTGCTCCAATACCGCCCACAAGGGTTCGATAATGGTCAAGTCTGTGGGGACTGTGCTGGCAGGGAAGACGCTGCAGTTCATTTACATGCTCCTCATACCTCGACGGTACTGTCCTGGCTGTGTGAATGGGTGGCATTATCGTCCTGAAATATGGCATCATTGTTGGGAAACAACATTTGAATCATAGGGTGCACCTGTTCACATAACCGTTGGCTGCAACAAGGCCTTCGAGAGTAATGATGGGACCAGCAGAATACCGTGATATGGCAGCCCGCAGCATCACACTTCCACCTCAATGCTTAACTGTTGGAGTCAAGCAGTCAGGGTTGTAGTCTTCTTTTGGCGTTTTCGAGACGTAAGCTCGGCCCTATGTTGGAAATAACGAAACCGTTACTCGTCGGACCATATGACGTGTTTCCGCTGATCAGCCGACCAGAATTTATTCTTCTGACACCACGTTTTACGGGTCTTTGCGTTGGTTGTCGTCACTAATGGTTTCAGTATTGAGGCTCGTCCATGAATATTCGCTTTATGAAGTTCTCGGCGAACAGTGTCGATAGATACGGGGTCTCGAAGATGACTATTGAAATCTGCAGTCACTTTAGCCGCCGTAGTTTTGTGTTGTTTTGACACAATTCCTGTTAGCGTATGACGATCTCTGTCATTTAGTCTTGATTTGCGCTCACTATTACGTTTACACGATGATGTCTCTCCATGTTGCGTTGACTGCCATGACTGTTGAAACAGTTGCTCTTGAAACATTCAGTAACTTTGCTGTCTTGGTTACTGATGCTCCAGCTAATCGAGCCCCCACAATCTATCCTCTTTGGAACTCTTATGTCTTTCCTTGCACGTCGACCTCGATCTCTGAATGCAAATACTAAGTGTGCACTGCTCCTAAACAGCCTGTACAGATACCTAGTCCGTACTGAACACGCACAGTCCAGCGTGACACGTGCCTTACCTGCGCTGTTGACAGTCGAACACGACCGTCGCGTTACTACCGCTGTTCACATTATTTTGCGCATCCCCTGTAGCTGCAGTGCGCTTACAGATTCCTGAAAATTATTAGGCTAACGATGAAAACTTTGGGAGTTACTAACCACCTTCACTCCAATACAAGACACGATAGTAGGTGAACACGAAATCCACTAACAAAATTAGTTCAGCGACATTTTATGAGTATTTTGGTCTGAGGGTCCTGTGGACGCCAGTGGCACCATTTATATTTATATGTGTATTGTGCTCAAAATATGTACACAACAGTGAAAATGTTGACGGTACACGCTTTGTGTCTTGTTTGGAAACAAATTTGTTCCATTCATTCAGCCATTGTTCGTGCTGTTGGCAATCGTAATGCCTATATTGTTCTTCATCGTCAAGTTTGCATTCAGAGATGCTCGCTTTTGTCTCAGATTTCTTATTCTGTTCAAAATTTATTGCGTTATAGGATACCATCTCTAGAGCTTGTCCCCTAAAGAAGAAATAAGTTAATATTTTTACCTAAAAAATAGATAAAACAGTACCTATAGAAACTTAAATTTTCTCTTAAGAAACTAGATACCAGAGGAAATGATTAGCGTCTTATCCCTACGATTAACTGAAAAATAATGATGATGAATAACTATTAATTAACTGTAAATCAACCTAAAATGAGATAAATGTGCTAAGTACAACAATTTTGATAAACACTGATGAAAAAGTACGATACATAAGAATTACTTTATTACCTTAAACAATGATTGCATAATGTATGTACGAGTACATTACTAATAAACTACATTAAAAATCACTTCGGAAAAAAATATACTAGAGATCAAATTCAGTAAACTTATTTATTCCAAATAATAAAATGAAAACAAATGCACTATAATAGATAATAAAGGTATCCTAACATGCATAGAACAATCTTAAGTTTCGTTCAAATAGTTTAATAGTAAGTTCCATTTTGAACCTATCCATATATACACTAAGACTTATTTGGAGCTATTTTCTGAAGAAACTTAAGTAGAATAATCATTAATGAGTGTGACAGGTAATGTGTACATACGTCAGAGCCATTGTCCGTTAATTAACTGATTTAAATCCACCTTCATGTACAATTCCTCACTATTAAATCTACTACATAAACAAAAATCTATTACTGTCCACCTCTTTTAAATCATAACCTGCAGCTTGAATTGAAATATTTTATAATTATACATCAATAAAATGATAACTCTAAAAAGAGGTTTTGATAATGGAGATACACAAATAAATTAATAAATGTGGAGTCAAACATGTATTATCAGTCAGTATAGTTGTGGCTGCTGGCACTAAATGTGCTAGTAGTAAATCAATTGCTAATTCGAGAATCATTGATCATAAAATCAAATTACAGCAAAAAATAAACATTTAGTTTAAGAAACACTCGCATAGATTACAGGGTAAAATTAATAAATAAACATGAATAACTTTTGAACATGTAAATAAATTTTCAATAACAATGTTAACAAACTTACAAATTAAAAATATCTATTAAGGTAAAATAAAAAAAATTAAATTTCGATCATAACATCCATCTAATTACAATTGCTTCTCTAATGTACATTAATAAAGACAGTCAAATCTGCATACTAATATCCTAACAAATGTGTTATGTCTTGGTTATATTATTTAATCTTTCTTTAGAGGAGAGAGTCCACTCACACCCAAACCTCAAGATGTCAGGTACTGAGATCAACCAAAATTCTGATTTAGTTCGTGCTACGTGCTGTCATCTGGTAGAACATGCCCAAACGGTAAATAATAGTAATACCAGAACTAGAGAGAACAGGAAAGGCGTATCTGTGAGTGGTAGTTCTGTAGACCTCGCGTGGGAGAGTTGTCAGACCGTGAGGTTATTGTGTCAAAGGTCCCACGTTGAAACCTCACAGATGACAATTTGTTTTAACCCTTTACGCGTGTTGTATGGGTGAACACTTTCCTGTCACGTAAAAGGACTTTTCGGAGTTTCCAGAAATTTTCTTTTGTCAGTCTGCTTTCGCTTTGTTACCTGAAAGTAGCAAGCTCATAGAATACATTTGTATAGATGGGTGTGGTATGCCGTCGGACAAGCGTGACAGAACGGAGACCAATCGTGACGAAGCAGCTAGTGCACTTGTAGTTTCACGGGACAAACATACACAACCGGAAGAGTAGAATAAAGAAACAAATGCATCACACGTGCGGAAGTACATAGAGTATAGACCATAGATAACATAGACTCCGCGTGACGTCATTTTACTGATGAAGAAGTAAAGACCTTCACATTTGCTCTGATTGGATAGTTGTTTTGGATCGTACAGATTAGGTAAAGTGACGAAAACCTCAGTTGTGTAAGTGAATAACTTTAAAATACTTGCACAAGTATTTCCGTAAGTTGGAAGTTAATGTGGATGTGGGCCCTTGGATGTAAAACTGCGTGAATGACGAAGATTTTGAGACGACATATCGTTAATATCTAGCTCACCACACCAGTATAATCAACGTTTTGTAATGTATTACGCTTCCTATCTTGATATCGTTTCGGTATCTGTACTGGATTAAGCAAAAGTCAGAAAACATACGTGCTTATTTTGTGTAAGTACCTGACATTATGCACATAACCGAATTTTCTTTCTTACAACAGCTTAATAAAGCATTTCACAAATGTTGTTGTGGAATCGTTAGAAAACTAATGCTGCGTTCGAAATTATTTTGCCTTCCATCTCACAAAAATGTTCAAATGGCTCTAAGCACTATGGGACTTAACATCAGAGGTCATCAAACCCCTAGAATTTAGAACTACTTAAACCTAACTAACCTAAGGACATCACACACACCCATGTGCGAGGCAGGATTCGAACCTGCGAACGTAGGAGCAGCGCGGTTCCGGACTGAAGCACCTAGAACCGCTCAGCCACATCGGCCGGCGTCTTCCACCTCTGTGAAAGCAGCGAATTACAAGAATTCACTATGCAAAAAGGAAAAAAAACATGTATTAACTAAAGAACAATCATTCTGTCGCTCGTTAGAGGAACTGTCAATACGTTTCAGCTTGACCACATGTAAAAATGATAACCACTGCTATATTGTCAGCGATTTCGGAGAAGCTGGGTTAAGTGCACTACTGTATGTGTAAGAGTAATATTACACTTAGCTGTATTGTCAAAATCAGTGCTTGACTTCAGCTATAAATGAGAATCTAACAGTCAGCTTCACTTCACACATCACTTAACGATAGGAACTCTGCTTACTGCGCCGAATCACGAGACTTAGTTGCTGGCTCAAATGGTTCAAATGGCTCTGAGCACTATGGGACTTAACTTCTGTGGTCATCAGTCCCCTAGAATTTGGAACTACTTAAACCTAACTAACCTAAGGATTCGAACCTGCGACCGTAGCTGTCGCGCGGGTCCAGACTGTAGCGCCTAGAACCGCTCGGCCACAAGGGCCGGCTTGGATGCTGGTTTGAAGCTTTAACACGGCAGAGACAGGGACACGTTCGGTCTATGTTATATATGGTCTGTGCAGAAGTATTAATGCCCACGGAAGCTATACCTATCGGTTACTCGGAGTTATGCTTTTCCTGTGCTCCATGGTTCTGGTGTTATTTTTAATTAACGTTTACGCCGTTCCTGCTGGACAACAGTAAATCGGAGTGTTGTTTGATACTCTATCGACATACAACATTCGGTACCGATCTGAGTGTCAGACATCTGGAGCTCTTGGTGTGAGAATGAGGCAGGTAGATGGAGTCACAGAGGACCTGCAGAAAATAGATTGTATGGGATGGAAAGCTAGAGTGTTGCTGGATCAAGACAACTGCCGGAGAACTGTCGAAGAGGCCAAGGTTCACAATGAACTGTACAGTCACTGAAGAAGAAGCGCTAATGAGGAATGAACGAAAGCCAGAGACATCGCGGTAAGCGTATGTCCCGCGCGTTGTCAGCGCGTTCATCCGAGTTTGGCGACGCGCCCGCGGCCTGACCTTGGACTTGAAGAGGGCGTCGCCGCCGTCGTTGAGCAGCAGCGTGAGCGTGGCCAGGTTGCCGTGCTTGGCGGCCACGTGCACGGGCGTGCGCCCGTCGTCCGTCGTCAGGTTGCAGTTGGCGCCCGACTTGAGCAGCATCAGCGCGCACCGGTCGCCCTCGCGCACGCGCGCCGCGATGTGCAGCGGCGTCTCTCGCAGCTTACCTCCTGCAACAGCAGCGGCCGCAGGAGTAACGTGACCGGTGCACACAGACGCGCCAGGTACAACTTGTGTCACTTGTTTGTAAGGGGTTCATTACTATTCGCTGGCGCACTCGAGCAGATGTAATTTCGATGGATTGCTCGCGCGCTGCCTGCGATATGGAATATCTTTGCTACAATAGAATCGCAGGTCAGAGCCATAGCGTAAATATCTCTGGAGTGAGCATTGCGTTCTACGCATGTTGTCAACATTAAACCAGGATTGTCACGTGTTTTCGGGACTTCACTGTGCGTGTGTGCTATCCGCAGAGTTATAAGTTTATAATGTCAAGAGTTTTTGCTGTGTTTTCACCGTGTTTTGATAGTGTAATAGCGATGGTGAATTACTGTTGTTGCTACGGATGCAAAGAAAAATGTGTGAAAGGAGGGATAGTAACTTTTCATGGGTACTATGTTTAAAAATTTCGAGACGCATTATAATTAAGGCTTGATTCTGTAGGCCTATTTTTCTACAATTTTATGACTATATAATAGATATTACGGCTCGTACAAAAGCTTACAAACAATCGCTTCCTGTTGTAAATTTGCCAGTGGAACAGGAAAGGGAATGGTTAGTTGTTTCGGCAAATACTATCCTCCATGCATTTATCAGTGACTTGTTGATTATGTATAGAGATATGAAAGACGGAGGACAGATAAGTTCAATAGAGTGGGAGTCTGTAATTGTCTTCGTATAATACGTGTGTCCAAACCTTTTTGTTTACTATAAAGTTAGAGTAGGAGCCCATGTTACGTGTGTCTAGGACATGGAGAATGATTATGTGTGATTTATATTTTAGTTTCCCGAAGGATGAACAACGAGTAAAGATGTGGCTCCAGAAAATGAGGAGTGATTTTGTCCCCACAAAATATTCCAAAGCATGTTCAAAACACTTTGAAGAGGAATGTTTAGAAAGAGAAAAATTTGGACATGTGTGGCTGAAGGTAGACGCTGTACCAACTATTTTTAATTTTCCACAGCATCTACTACCAATTTCTGCATTCAGTTTAAATACATTTTCTGCACAAATCAAATAAAAAACATAATAGTGCAGCTAATCAAAGTACACATTCATCTTCTTTGGTGTATTTTGCCTTCAATTTATTTTCTTCACCATTTGATTAAGAAGCGTCAAATATTATTATTAAACATGTCCTCAAACTCTTTCAGTTGTGTCACTTTCCACTTCCCGTAAAGGTGTTACATGGGTTGACTGTTACATGACCAGCTGTATTTGCTTTACAGTACATTTATTCTCCGATCGCCTTTTTTCCCCTTTCTTACTCAGTCTATTATTTATTTAATAAACTGGGAGCAAGTACGTAAAATGCGTTAAATAAACACTTCAAAGTATCACCAGTAAGAAAAATTGTGCTTCAGGTCGCAAAAATGAGAAAATAAATGCGTAGAAATAGCAGAAAAAAGGACGAATTAGCAGGGATATAATCGCTGATGTGTGGCAAATTCCGTGTTTTTCGGACACTTGCAAAAGTACTAGCGTACTGTCAAGTCGTTTTGCAAGACTATCACTGCAAAAATGTACGTCAGGCTCTGTAATACTATAAAGTGCCGGTATCATACCGAAAACTACCAAACATCGAGTGCATCAGAACTGTGACACTTGTCGCAAAGAAGCAGAATGCAATATCACTTGCCCTTATAAGTTACGTAGCTGGTTTATACCCGGTATCAAATGGATACTGTTAAAATGTCTGCGCAACATACATAAATAATCCACGACACGTACGAAAAGAATACGTCTGTACTAGGGATGTAGTGACACTCGAAATATACAGGTCGCTATACGGACACACACACACGACGTCCCGAGAACACATGACCAGGCCGGCAATGTATGTTGACAACACAAAATTTGTTCTGCGCATGTGAATGCTCACTCCAGAGATATTTACTCTATGGTCAGAACAGTGTTGGCAGTAAGTCGAGTTTAGTAGCTCGCAGAGAACAGTCGTGTTTTGTAGCTCGCACAGAGCACTTGAGCTATGGAGTTCGGACAGGGCAGTCCATCAGTTGACTTGTGTTGGCCGGTCGTGCAGAACGATGGTGCCTGAGCGTTGTTGTATAAGGAAATAAAAAAATTGTTCTTTGTTGCTGGGTGCATATGTTAATTGCCACAACTGATTTAACCACAACTGTAATGTTAAAGTCCCATGTAATTCCTTGCAGAAATGTTTCAATAATAACTTTTGTTCTCATGAAAACTTTTGCCAGTCATTTATCTGAGATTAAAGATTTTACGAATTTTTCCTGTGCATACTCACGTTGATTCACTCTCTCACTCACTCACTCACTGGTCATACCGGACTCGAGAGTCCATTACCGCAGCAACGTATTTTCGCCACCTGTCCCTGTCTTGGGCTACTTCCTTCCATTCACCTTCAATACCTAGGCTCCTCAAACCACCCTTCACGTTGTCCTCCCATCTACGCCTCGGTCTCCCCACAGGACGTTTTCCCTCTAAGTGCCCTACCAGTACTCTGCGCGCTGCCCTGCCCTCATCCATTCGAGCTACGTGATCCGCCCATCGCAGCCTACGTGATTTAATAATACTGATTATGTCAGGGCTTGAATAGAGTTCGTGAACCTCTTCGTTATGCAGTTTTTGCCACTCTCCGCTAATGTCATCCCTTTTTGCTCCGAAAATTTTCCTCAAAATTTGGTTTTCAAATACTCGAGACGGCTTTTCATTTTGCACAGTGCGAGACAGAGTCTCACACCCATACAGCATAACTGGTAGAATAATAGTTTTGTATATTCTAATCTTTAAATTCCTGACAATATCCGTGATGAAAGTAATATATTCAGTGAGAAGTAGCACGCATCTCTTCTTCAGTTCGGATTCAATCTCATTTCTCGAAGTGAAGTCCACGCCTAGATACTTAAATGTGTTCACTTTTTCAAACTGCATGTCTCCAACTCTTAACATTTCCTGATCTACTGCTGTTGGCATTCTAGTAGTAACCAGGTATTTAGTTTTGTCTTCACTTATCCTTAGACCTACATCTTCACTAGCCTTGATTAACCCATTCGCATTTGCTGTTACAGTTTCTTTCCTATCGCTAATGATGTTTAGATCATCTGCATACCCTAATTCAGCAAAAGAAAATCAGTTGTTTTCCTACAAATGAAAATCTAGTGGCCAGCATTGCATTGGGCTGTGCCAAAAATTTCTTATAGGAGCAGATACACAGATAGCGTTATCCGGCGACATCATTGTGAGGTAAGAATTTTCCAGTTTATTCAGGATCATTTCACAGGGCCGCGACGCAGCGCTGCTGACGTCAAAACTTATTAATCTCGATATGCAGTCAGTCTTTAATGGAAGGTCACATTAAAACTTGAAATTTTATTATTGGAAAGAAATTTTTCTTTTCGGAACTGAAACGAGATTTTTCTGTTGGGAGGTCACACTAAATGTGAATATTATAATTATTTTTCTGTTGGAAGGTTACATGTTTTCATAGCGTAGACGATGGCGCTAGAGACTGTTCCGGCTTTGGCTCGGGTTCGATCCTTACTACCCACCCGCGTCCAATATGTGTCTCGTTCACTTGTTCGGTTTTAGGAAACCAAACGAGGAACACGTTTGGTAACACCATCTCTGGCATGCCGCTCGAATCTGCGCGTGCAGCGGCCTGACTGGCTAACTTAATGCTAATTAACTTGGTAACGTCGCAAATACCGATTTTTTTTTCTTAACAGTTATTTCTCAGCACAGCCTACCATGCTAACGACCTTAAAAGCTTTTCAGAATATTTCTAACCGCCCTGCATATACGAGCAATAAATAAATAAATGTTCAATATGTGGCTGTGAATTTTTCTTCCCTGCGGTCACTAAACGTCACAAAAACTATTGTAATGACGAAAACAACTTATAAAGCTAGAATGAGATTTTCACTCTGCAGCGGAGTGTGCGCTGATATGAAACTTCCTGGCAGATTAAAACTGTGTGCTGGACTGCGACTCGACCTCGGGACCTTTGTCTTTCGGGTAGCTCAGTTGGTAGAGCACTTGTCCGCGAAAGGCAAATTTTAATCTGCCGGAAGTTTAACTTAAAAAGCTGATTCCTGGTAAAAAGTGAAGAGTGGGAGCGCTTTTCTGTATTCAAGACGGGCGACACGTCACGTGATGACAAATCCTTCTTCTGCAAGTTTGTCAATAACAAACGAAAAAGTCTAGAAAATTTCAGAACCTGTTATATTTTACTATCGTTAGAAGCTCCTCTTGATGTCTGTCAGTGTTTGCGATTGAAAAATTAGGTTGTTTTGATATTCAACCTTATGCAAACACAACTGGTTTATTTTTTATTTTTAAATTTACCCAGACATGTTTCGTCACCTGTGTGTCATCTTCTGTGGGTGAAATTCCTACTTCTGTAAAGTACAATATCAAATTTATAATAATTTATCTGTTGTAGGCCTAAGGATTACAGTACGTGCATTTTGCTGTTTCCTTTAGACGCTCACCTTCAAAGTATATCTCTAAATGAACTGCATTATTATACATCGGTTTTTGTGGCCTTTTTCGTCGTTTTTTTGTCATCTGCAAACTAGCCATGAAGAAAATAATTGTGTATTTGTGAAGAACTGTTTCGTGGGTAGAGGTTATGTGCATTTCTGTCACAAGATTTTCGCTCACTAGTTCACCTCGCATGTACTTTCACAAAATGTGGCGAAACATGATCTGAGCAGGCACTTCTGACTCCATACTCAATGAGAACTCATGTTGTTAACGTTGCTCAGTTGTTCATCGTTGGTCTTGTGTTTGTTGTGGCGCTAATTTTGAATGTTACGTCAGAACTGGAGTGGTGTGGCTGCTGGGAGAGGGCAGAATGTGTATAGTATGTATACGAACAAGGGGGAGGGGGCGGGGGGGGGGGGGGGGAGGGCAGTGCGAGCGTTATGTCCGAACACGCATGGACTAGAGTTCAAAGATATTTGTTCGCGATTGACAGTTCAGACAACTGATGTCTGGATTCATGGAGACTCCACTGTAATAGAATACTTAGCAACGAATGACGGTCAAGATATTCCTTGCCCGGATCACGTACTTTTCAGAATTCTCGAAGAGTCCGGAAAAACGGAACACAATGTAAGATGAGACACGGAATTAGATGTTTTGTAAATGATTTAAATGTAATTTTTTCTACTCATTGAGTCGTACTACAACTGGATTGATTTCAGATCATGTTCATTGCTACCAGTGACTAACACACTTGAACACGAGCGTTCCGCAGTGCGTCTTCACGAAACGTTAGTGCGTGTGCGCAGACGGCTGGGGAGCTCAACACTGGCGGGGGAGTCGCTCAGAGCGCTGTAGGGGAAATATCGTTCTGAACTGAAGCCCACTCACGTTTTTCGTAAATATTAAACGGGGCCCCTCCACGCCCACACTGCATGGTGACCATTCAAAAAGATTCGTCAGTTCTTCTCTGGCTAAAAAGAATTCCGCCGAAAATGCAGCGATTTATATTCGCGTGGTTTGTTACCCATTTGTAACGTTCAGAGAAGAGTCACAAGTGTGGAATTTCGAATAAAACCTACACATTTCTCTTGTTGCCGCGTTAAAATTTGCTTCCTTTGCCAAAACTCAGCCGAGTTTACACTGTCTCGTCTCACTAAGATGTTTTGCAGACGCAATTGTGAGAGAATTCTGAAACAGTGGTTTATTAAGTGAGGAACTGAGGAAAAGTAAGGCCGGTAGATTATGAAAAAGCACATCCCCCGTACAAAATTAAAGTGGGGACTTCACTTATATCGTTCCAAAACCCACAGCATTTCTCTTTCACCAGCTATCGATGGCCCTTAAAAATTACATTCTTTCACCGAACGAGTCTGTAATAAGTAGAACGAGTTTGCGTAACTTCTCGGTGTGGCACACTGTTTTAATCTGCCAGGAAGTTTCATATCAGCGCACACTCCTCTGCAGAGTGAAAATCTAATTCTAAATGCTCTCCTCTTTGTGTGCTATCATTTGCCAAAATCTCATTTCGATATCTCAAACCGTTTATGAAATATGGCGAATATCGTGGATATTTCACTCAGGCTTTATCGCTGGCGCTGTGCGACCGTAAATGAGTGCGCTACGTCAGATTAATTTCCTCGAGATAGGTGACAGAAACCTCCAACCAAGTCTAAAGAAAAATTCAGTATGTTAGCTAAATTTCAACACAGCAACATATTACGTAATATGTATCAGACGCAAAATCATAGCTGACCCTATGTTTCATTACAAACAGTTTGGAATTTCTCACAGTGACTTAGTTCCACGTAAATATACCGAACTTATGACCATTAACGAAATGATGGGCACGCCATAATGAACCTGACATGTAAGGTACAGCTAAATTAAAATGACATTTTTTTACCTAATAGCTTCTGCGAAATCGTTTGAGTAAGACTGCAGGGTGCGCGCGTCGAAAGCTAGAAAACGGGTAGCGTCCGCCCCTTCCGAACAAACGAATGGACTCGGTCAGCGCGTTGGACGGAAACTGGTCACTGCGCATCACCCATCGCATCCTGAGCGACCTATAGCAGTGCAACATTCCCCCGTCTCCCTCCCATCACAGCTCGCGGATGTGCTGATCTTCCTCCTCTCCTTCTAATCTCATGTGACTCTGGCGGCAAACCATACGTAACAATCTTCAGTCAGATTTTGTCGTTCATGACTTTCGTTATAGTGCGCGAAAACAAGTCACAAATTTTATGTATAGATATAATAAGTAAACAAGCTTCTATAAGTAAAATTTAGACAATCGAATAAAAAGAATATGTATGACATTTTTAAACAATTTTTATAATTTAACTATCACGAAGCTACATTTTCTTGTCCTCGACTGATTGGCTATCGAAGTCCGGGTCCAAACGATACATATCGAACGTGCGATCCTAAATCGATCATGCGACTGTGGTGGCGGGCGTTATGAGTATGTTTACGGTGGTCACTACAGCAACGACAAAAGGAGAATGTTGCAAAAGAGACAACTTACCTTACTCATCGTCTGTGTTGTTATAAGGTGAACGTCCATTACGGTGGTCTGGATGGATAGTTTAGAAGAGTCGAATCCTTCCTGATACTCGTTCGTTCTTCGCACTGTCCGCAATGAAATTGTAAACGGTATTTCAGCATCGAAACTGTTCTTACGAAGTTTTACACACTTCGCACCACTACAGTCTACACAGTACCTTCTTTCCTCGTCCGGTAGTGCTCCATATTTGCGACGAAAAGTCGAACTATTGTCTACGCTGGATAAACATGGAATTAGATTTTTCCATGTGAGAGAATCCGCCAAAGAAATTTCAAGAACACCAGACATCGCATTCATTAACGACATAAATCGTCTGGGATTCCCTACCAACTCACAAATAATTCGCGGAGGTATGTAATTTAGAGGAACTAAGGGAACAACGGAAAACAGATAAAGATGACGGTCACAAATAATTGATCACAACGCCCGCCACCAGCGTCGCATGGTCGATTTACGATCGCACGTTCGATGTATATGGTTTGGACCCCGCGACTTCGATAGGCAATCATTCTTGGAAATTACCCCCAATTGTTTAGTGAAACAGATATACTACCTCAAATCTCCGATTCCGACTCGTTCTAGTGAGTTAAAACGAATTCCTTGGGAGGTGCTGGATCGCCGAAATTAATCCCTCATTGTGCTACTGTTACTGTGTGCAGGTTTCTTTCAAAGATGTTCCACTGGTTGCTGCGACTTACCTCTGACGTGCACATCCGCACCGTATCCCAGCAAGGTCTCCACCACGGCGGGTTTGCAGGATTCCACAGCGACGTGCAGGGCCGTGTAGTTGTCCTGAAAGGCAGAGTCGCTCCAGGTGAAGCATCGCAACATCTCAGCAGCTTCCCAAAAGTATAGTACATCATTAGTCGCGGGAAACTGTGAGTGTGGTATGTGAAGACCTACATTCTCCCAATACGTTTGTTGCTCTCTGGCGTACAGTGTTTGTGTCTGCTTTACTCGTGAGTGTGACTCTTTACCCTGGTCATACAGTTCAGTTTTGGTATTAATTGTTCTTTTCGGTTGATCGCAAGGAAGGATAGAGTTTAATCTGATGTGTAAGTTATGATGTGGGAAATTAGATGTTTTGTAGATTATATCTTATCGAGTCTGAGTATAGTATCTTTCATCCCTTTTCATCAGCTCTTACATCATTTCAACCTACATATAAATTTCAGAGTGATGTTTCATCACTCTCTGAATTTGGGCTTAGCGAACACTAGTGCACATTTGGAGCGACAGTAAAGGTATCTTTGGACCATGTTTCTGATGCACGCGGCGAACACGCACGCAGTGATTATTATTCTGTTCTGTTTGATATTTCCGACAAGATCATCGGTATTTTCCAAGAGGCGTTACCTATCGAACAAGCGGGTCCCGAACTATATATACGGACCCCAAGACTCTCGCGGCTCCAAATCTGGATACTGTTTATTGTGGTAACTAGAGCGACGGCAAAGGACGAAAGCTTGCTAATTAACATTAATTGTGAAGGAAACTAGTAATTTCACATACTTTATTCGTCAGCCACGTCTTCTTTATAAAATATTCCACATGAAGGAAACATTGTTTCGCGTAACCCGGCTGCAACCTAATTACGTCTCTGAGGAATATTTGGGAGAGGCGGAGGAGGAGATTGGTGTTTAACGTCCCGTCGACAACGTGGTCATTAGAGACGGAGCGCAAGCTCGGGTGAGGAAAGGATGGGGAAGGAAATCGGCCGTGCCCTTTTAAAGGAACCATCCCGGCATTTGCCTGTAGCGATTTAGGGAAATCACGGAAAACCTAAATCAGGATGGCCGGAGACGGGATTGAACCGTCGTCCTCCCGAATGCGAGTCCAGTGTGCTAACCACTGCGCCACCTCGCTCGGTGAATATTTGGGAGAGTCTCAGAAGGTTGAATTTTCTCTCGCAGTCGCAAATTGTGGAAATACACATATTACAAAAGGTGCAATTCGTTCCTGCCCTATGAAAATTAACACAGTTTCCGTGATCTTCAATTGGCAGAAATCAATGTTTTCATCTACGCAGTCCATGAATTTCGTCGGTCGACATATTGGCATATCGTTCGGGGCCTTCGTGGTCGACAGGCAACGCTTCTTGGATGGTACCAGATCGCCCAATCGGCAAAATAGTGGGGGTTTGCCGTGTTGGCAAGTACTGCATAGAATACTTACACGGACCAGCGAGAACATTACGACCACCAACCTACTGTCAGTATAAACCCGTATAGGCGATAGCAGCGTCACGTGGCGAGGAATGGAATGACTGACTACAGACACACACACGGTGCTTGTAGTATCAGTGAGCGTCCTGTCCATGTGTATGAGGGTAATCCCAGAAGTAACGCCTCCAATTTTTTTATAGGTACATAGACCTGTTTATTTCTACAATGGTTTACATCAGTTAACAGCCTGAACATTTAGCTATTTTTCGACATAATCACCATTTCTGTCGATGCATTTTCGTAGACGCTGTGGCAGTTTTTGTATGCCCATGTCATACCAATTCGCCGCCATGCTGTTCAGAATGTTATGAACCTCTTCTTTCACCTCGCCGTCGGAGCTGAATCGCTTGGACTACAAATAACGCTGACAGGTACTGTGAGACTCTGAAGAAAGTCAAACGGGCAATTCAGAACCGGAGAAGAGGAATGTTGAGCGAGGGCGTACACATTCTTCATGACAATGCTCGCCCACACATTGCTCGGCAAACCGTTGCTCTCTTGCAACAGTTTCAGTGGAACATAATCACCCACCCACCCTATAGTCCTGACTTGGCGCCCAGTGACTACCACCTGTTCCCTAGGTCAAAAGAACATTTGGCCGGAAAGCGATTCAGCTCCGACGACGAGGTGAAAGAAGAGGTACATAACTTTCTGAACAGTGTGGCGGCGAGCTGGTAGGACATGTGCATACAAAAACTGCCACAGCGTCTACAAAATTGCATCGACAAATGGTTCAAATGGCTCTGAGCACTATGGGACTTAACATCTGAGGTCATCAGTCCCCGGCCGGCCGGAGTGGCCGTGCGGTTCTAGGCGCTACAGTCTGGAGCCGAGCGACCGCTACGGTCGCAGGTTCGAATCCTGCCTCGGGGATAGATGTGTGTGATGTCCTTAGGTTAGTTAGGTTTAATTAGTTCTAAGTTCTAGGCGACTGATGATCTCAGAAGTTAAGTCGCATAATGCTCAGAGCTATTTGAACCAATCATCAGTCCCCTAGAACTTAGAACTACTTAAACCTAACTAACCTAAGCACACCACACACATCCATGCCCGAGGCAGGATACGAACCTGCAACCGTAGCGGTTGCGCGGTTCTAGACTGAAGCGCCAAGAACCGCTCGGCCACTCCGTCCGGCAATGCATCTACAGAAGTGGTGATTATGTCGAAAAATAGCTAAATGTTCAAGCTGTAAACTGATGTAAAACATAGTAGAAATAAACAGGTCTGTGTACTTATAAAAAATAGGAGACCTTACTTTTGGGATTACCCTCGTAGAATGGGAAAGGCGTGCGATCTATCTCAGATTGACCGAGGGCAGATTGTGTTGGCCCGGAGGCTCGGCTCGAGCATTTCGGAAACTGCACGACTTGTCGGGTGTTCGTGGAATCTTGTGGTGAGTGTCTTCAACACGTGGCGAAACCAAGGTGAAACCACGTCCAGATGTCGTGGGGTTAGGCGGCCACCCCTCATTACAGATGTCGGACGTCATAGGCTGTGCACACTGGTAAAACAGGACAGGCGGCGCACTGTGGCGGAACTAACATCAGACCTTAATGCTGGGCAGAGTACAAGTGTGCCTGAACACACAGTGCACCGAACACTCCTAACGATGGGCCTCCGCGGCCAACAACCCATGTGTGGCAAAATTAACACCACGACATCGGAAACTACGACTGAAATGGGCAAGTGACCAGCTGTTATGTACGTTGGCGCAGTGGCAGAGCGTCGCATGGTGTGATGAATCCCCATACCTTCTTCATCACGACAATGGGAGAGCGCGAATCCGTCGTCATCTAGGGGAACAGCTCCTTGACACCTGTACGGCGGTGTAACATCCACGAGATAAATTTTATCTACAGTGCTACGAGAGGAAATTATGCCGCTAACAGTTATGAACATTGTCTATCCGACATATGAAAAAACAGTGAAAACGATGATAAATATTAATTATTTATATAATATTTTATGATGTAATTGGACATATCGATGTGTATCACACAAAGACAATGATAATTGTAAATTCCTTTTATGACCTGCGTTTGTCTTCCTTTTTCTTTTTACCTTTTGTTGGTTGGCTTTTGTAGGTTGCGGACGCAAGAAGCATATTAAACTGAGGTCTGTTAAGAAATTGTAATTATTTGTTAATTATTACTTGGGAATAGAGTTCATTATTATTATAAATATATGTGAATAATTATTTGTAACTTTAATAAGGACTTCAAATGCTTATCCTATTAAAAAGAAAACTTACTCTAACAATAGAAAGTCTCTATCAATTGTCTGCCGCCATCTTGACAATTATCTCAGCGGCAAATTCAAATTACGCAACTCTGCCGACATAAATGCGGAAGGTAATGAAATTATGTAAAAATAAATGTGCACCGGTGGTCCCGAACTCATTTAATGAAAATAGTTCGAATCAGATTGGTTCATTGAAAACAGTGCTCATAGCACGATCCATATCCAACGGAGAGCAGCGCGCTTCGTTACAGGATCATTTAGTAATCGCGAAAGCGTTACGGAGATGATAGATAAACTCCATTGGAAGACTCTGCAGGAGAGACGCTCAGTAGCTCGGTACGGGCTTTTGCTAAAGTTTCGAGAACATACCTTCACCGAAGAGTCAAGCAGTATATTGCTCCCTCCTACGTATATCTCGCGAAGAGACCATGAGGATAAAATCAGAGAGATTAGAGCCCACACAGAAGCATACCGACAATCCTCCTTTCCACGAACAATACGAGACTGGAATAGAAGGGAGAACCGATAGAGGTACTCAAGGTACCCTCCGCCACACACCGTCAGGTGGCTTGCAGAGTATCGATGTAGATGTAGATGTAGACATATAGCAAACTTTTCTTGCTGATGTATGGAGCTGAAATTAATTACGCATGAGTTGCGAACAATATTGTTTCAGCTAACATACGTCAGCGTTGTGCGCGTCTGATATTCGGTGGTTTTAATCATCGTTTTGCTGAAGATAACTGTTTCCATCATAATCAATAGTTGTATAGAATCTGTTGTATGAACTGTGATTTAGTGACACTTACACAGCTTACAGACAACACTTTAACACAACGTTAACTTCGATTTCTTTAGCAACTTGACCAAATCTTTAGCCGGGAGAAAAAAAATTATTTAGTAATTACTCAATGTAATGAAATAAGATAATCATTTTCATTTACAAATTAGTTAAATACCAAACCACTGAATAACACAGCGAACGCCACAGCGGGATAGTGAAGCTGCCAGCGGCTCCATTATACTCTGGGGGGACATCGGCGCAGGCTTCCATGGGTCCAGTGGAGCTCGTGCAAGGCATCACGACGGACAAGGAGTATCGTACACTGGCTGCAGACCACGTACACCCATTCATGACGTCATGTTTCCCGACGGCAATGACGTCTTTCAACAAGATAATGCGCCATGTCACAAGGCCAGAAATGGGATGGAGTAGTTCGAGGAATGCAGTGGCGAGTTGCAATTGTTGTGATTGCAAGATCTGAACGCGATCGAATACATCTGGGATGTGACTGAGCGTGGTGTTTGAGTTCATCGCGCCTCACCCCGAGATTTACGGGAACTAGATGACTTGTGTGTGCCGATGTGGTGCCAGCTGCCTTCAGAGACCTACCAGTGCCTCATTGGTTCCACGCCGCACATCGCTACGCCTTGTCCGTGCCACAGGTGGACATACCAGCTAATATGCAGGTGCTCATGATGTTCTAGCTGATCAGCGTATAAGCATTAACACAGGTAACAGCTAAATAGCAAAAACCTCACATACGAGTTTCAAACGTATTTCCCGTATAACGATCAGGCGTCCCCGGCCACGTGGTACTCACGTGCGTGGGTACGTCGACCTTCTCGCCCTTCTGCAGCAGCGTGCTGATGATGCCCACGTGTCCGTAGCGCGCCGCCGTGTGGATACTGCGGGCGCCGCCCTGCAACACACGTGGTCACTACCTGTCACACTCTCTCCACAATGTAAACACAATTCACAATACACCTGCTTTACAAGAGAGAATGATTTTCATTATATCAACAGACGACGCTTATGATGTCTATAACAGCATTGTAATAACGCCCAAGTTACTTTTGTTGAAGGATTACTTAACGCTCTTCGGAAGACGATCTCCATGCTGAAATTACCTAATAACTTGGTACCAATAAACGGTTTTTTCATATCGTCCATCAGTCCTCTGTTAAAATAATTTAATTCTCAGTGGTTGGTCACAGTCATTTGGTGACTTCAGAATACGTGCTCACGACATACATCAAAAAAAGACTTGGCTGCAAAGGTCTCCACCTTTTTTATTTTTTAAAAACAGATACATAATGTTGTATCTTCACAACATACAAAGATAAGACATAAAAAATAATAAAATCGAAACGTTTCACATGCAGTACTAGAGAAGTATGCTCAAAATTACGAGTAAGTGGACTGGTAAGGTACGATGTGGTGATGTCTCTGTAGTTTCTGGGAGAAGAGCAGTATGTGGAAAGCACTGATTGTAAGCAGTAACATGGAGATACATCAAGGCAATAGAGGACACCGTAGAGAGAGAAAACTGTTGGGGTACTTATAGACTGGCATATATTCGAAAACTTATTGTGGACGCTGGATGCAGGTGCTAATCTGAGATGAAGAGTTTGGCACAAGCAATAAAATCGTAGCGGGCCGCACCAAAGCAGTCAGGAGGCTGATGACCTAAAAAAAATTCAATGTAAAAACAGCAATACAATTACAAATAATTACGCTCAGTCAGTAATATCTTGGGGAAAAATCCAACGGGAAAAATTTGTCCTTCGACTTGCATAGTCATTTCATTCCGGATTCAGTGTTAAGTCATTCTTTTATAATTGATTTTAAGTGGCCTTTCTCTTCAGTCATTGGGAGCATAATATTTAGATCTTAAATGCGAAAATTTATGGTCTATTGAAATATCGCTCACCTATCTCAAAAACGCAAGAAAAAAATACCTATGAATTAAATGGAAAAATCTTTTAAAAATTGGGAAGTTAGCTATAGTAATATTTATGTATCGTGCGTTTTATTTACTAATCGGAGGGGCCAAGCCCATCTACTCGGAAATGAAAATTATAGAGGCCTTTGAAGACAAGAGAACAAAGGTGTGAATATCAAGAGCTCAGATGGAAACCCAGTCCTAAGCAAAGAAGGGAAAGGTGGAAGGCGTATATAGAGGGTCTGTACAAGGGGGATGTTATTGACGGCAATATCATGGAAATGGAAGAGGAAACAGTTAAAGATGAAATGGGAGATATGATACTGCGTGAAGAATTTGACTGAGCACTGAATGACCTAAGTCGAAACAAGGCCACGCTTGTAGACAACATTCCGTTAGAACTACTGATAGCCTTGGGAGAGCCAGCAATACAATTACAAATAATTACGCTCAGTCAGTAATACCTTGGGGGAAAATCGAAAGGGAAAAATTTGTCCTTCGACTTCTTTAGTCATTTCATGTATGGAAGTCATTTCATGTATGGAAGTGAAACATAGATTGTCCTCGGGGAAGATCAGTTTGGATTCCGTAGAAATATTGGAACACGTGAGGCCATACTGACTCTACGACTTATCTTAGAAGAAAGATTAAGGAAAGGCAAACATACGTTTCTAGCATTTGTAGACTTAGAGAAAGCTTTTTACAATGTTGACTGGAATACTCTCTTTCAAATTCTAAAGGTGGCAGGGGTAAAATAAAGGAATCGAAAGGCTATTTACAATTTGTACAGAAACCAGATCGGAGTTATAAGACTCGAGGAGCATGAAAGGGAAGCAGTGGTTGGGAAGGGAGTGAGACAGGGTTGTAGCCTCTCCCCGATGTTATTCAATCTGTATATTGAGCAAGCAGTAAAGGAAACAAAAGAAAAATTCGGAGTAGGTATTAAAATCCATGGAGAAGAAATAAAAACTTTGAGGTTCGCCGATGACATTGTAATTCTCTCAGAGATAGCAAAGGACTTGGAAGAGCAGTTGAACGGAATGGACAGTGTCTTGAAAGGAGGATATAAGATGAACATCAACAAAAGCAAAACGAGGATTATGGAATGTAGTCGAATTCAGTCGGGTGATACTGAGGGAATTAGATTAGGAAATGAGACACTTAAAGTAGTTAAGGAGTTTTGCTAACTGATTATGGTCGAAGTAGAGAAGATATAAAATGTCGACTGGCAATGGCAAGAAAAGCATTTCTGAAGAAGAGAAATTTGTTAACATTGAGTATAGATTTAAGTGTCAGGAAGTTGTTTCTGAAAATATTTGTATGGAGTGTACCCTTGTATGGAAGTGAAACATGGACGATAAACAGTTTGGACAAGAAGAGAATAGAAGCTTTCGAAATGTGGTGCTACAGAAGAATGCTGAAGATTAGATGGGTAGATCACATAACTAATGAGGAGGTATTGAATAGAATTGGCGAGAAGTGGAGGCAATAATGAGCTTCCGATTTATTTTAGAAGATAGGTTATAGAAAGGTAAACCTACGTTTATAGCATTTAATTTGTAGACTTAGAGAAAGTTTTAAGCAATGTTAAGTGAAATACTCTCTTTGAAATTCTGAAGGTAGCAGGGATAAAATACAGTGAGCAGAAGACTATTTACAATATGTACAGAAACCAGACGGCAGTTGTAAGGGCCAAGGGACATGAAAAGGAAGCTGTGATTGAGAAGGGGGTGAGGCAGGTTCGTATGTAGCCTATCCCCGAAGTTATTCAATCTGTACATTGTGCAAGTAGTAAAGGAAACCAAAGAAAAATTTCGAGAAGGAACTAAGGTTCACGAAGAAGAAATAAGAACTTTGAGGTTTGCCGCTACATAGTGATTCTGTCACAGGCAGCAAATGACTTGGAACACCAGTTCAACGGAATGGACGGGATCTTGAAAGAAGAGGTACGATGAACATCAACAAAAGCAAAACAAGGATAATAGAATGTAGTCGAAATAAATCAGACGATGATGAGGGTTTTGTATTAGGAAACGAGACACTTAAAGTAGTATATGACTTTTGCTATTTGGGCAGCAAAACAACTGATGATACCCTAAGTAGGGAGGGTATAAAATGTAGACTAGTAATGGCAAGAAAAGTGTTTCTCAAGAAGAGAAATTTGTTAACATTGAATAAAGCTTTAAGTGTTAGGATGTCATTTCTGAAGGTATTTCTATGGAGTGTAGGTATGTATGGATGTGAAATATGGACGATAAACAGATTAGACAGTAAGAGAATATAAACTTTTGAAATGTATGTGGTGCTACAGAAGAATGCTGAAGATTAAATGGGAAGATCACGTAACTAATGAGGAATACTGAATAGAACTGGGGAGAAAAGAAATTTGCGGCACAACCTGATTAAAAGGAGGGATCGGTTGGTAGGACACATTCTGGGACATCAAGGAATCACCGGTTTAGTACTTGATTGATGGAAGTGTGTGTGTGTGTGGGGGGGGGGGGGGGGTAAAAATCGTAGATGGAGACCAAGAGATGAATATAGTAAGCAGATTCAGAAGCATGCCAGTTGCAGTAATTATTTGGAGATGAAGAGGTTCGCACAGGATAGAGTAGCATGGAGAGCTGCCTCAAACCAGTCTTAAGGCTGTAAAACACAATAACAACAATATTTTACAAGAGATATAATGAATGAAAGACAGACAGACAAAACTTTATAATCAGTTTCATTTAGTATATCTAGGCAACCAATTTCTTTTTCCGTTACCATGCTTGATTCGTGATCAAACATGAAAAATGGCATGTGCACTTCTGACTGACACAGTATATGGTAGCTCACTGCTCAGGGTACAGTTTTAGTACAACAATTCTTCTTTCCAAGTTCTTTTCATCTAGTCTCAAGACGTTCCTTAATACTGTAGAAACATGTCGCGCTCAAGCACTGTCTTAGTTTTGTTTGGAAGGCTGCTAGTACTTCTACCTTTCTTAAACTGCCTGGTTGTGTGTTCTACTATAGGTATCCAGCTTTAGCAGAATCTTTTACAGCTAGATGCAGACGGATACTGTTAATGTGAAAATCATCTTTGACGTCTTTGACACTTGTGGCTGTCATTGTGCAGTTCCCTGTTTAGCATCTGTGCACAATTTACTGTTGAGTTACATCACTGTTTCCGTATACATACACAGGCAGAGCGGACTGTCAATATTTTAAATCGTTTGAATCTGATTCTGCACGACTCTCTTGGTGACTGTCTCCCAACAAATCTGATTCTCTTGTATTTATTTATTGAAGCTACTGCAGTCTATATACACATTTGCTGCTCTACTCCGTACAGTGCGATAAATTTGCTTATTTTAGACCATCGTATAGCTTTAAGCGCATATGTGTAACAACTGTGTGTGACATTTACATCATTAAAAATACGCAGCAGAAGATTTTTGAACAGATCTTTTGTATATGATTTTCCGAAGTCATAACTGTATTGTCAGTCCCAGGAACATGTTCAAATTGTTCAAATGTGTGTGGAATCTTATGGGACTTAACTGCTAAGGTCATCAGTCCCTAATCTTACACACTACTTAACCTAAAATACCCTGAGGACAAACACACACACCCATGCCCGAGGGACGACTCGAACCTCCGCCGGGACCAGCCGCACAATCTATGACTGCGGCGCCCTAGACCGCTCGGCTAATCCCGCGCGGCAGGAACTTGTAACTTTGAACTTCTGTTATCAATGTATCCTGAGTCTTATATTTAGGTCCTCTTCATTTGTTGTTCTCTTTGCAAGTATTTTGACGTAGGTGCTTTTCATTTATAAAGAGTTTGATTTAGTTTAAATATTCATTTTCCCTCCCCGTGTCCATAGTAGCTGTTCTTTTTAATTCGTGTATTCATATGCTACTTACACTGAGTATGTATCGTCTGCATACGTGATTGCATTTTCTTTAACTGATGCTGCCGCATCATTCAGATTTCTATTCTTTCAAGGTGGGTCGCTCAGTAAACAATGAACCGCAATTTCTTCTCAGATAATAATTGTTCCTAAGTGTTAGAATTTGGTGACAATACATATCAACATTTATTTCACATGTACATTCACGCTCTGATCATCTTCGAAATGCGTCCCACGCAGAGAATCCTTAAGTGGCCCAAATAGATGCAAGTCCGAGGGTGTCACGTCTGGGCTACGGGGATGGACGAGGCAGTGATGTCCAACCCAATTTGGCGATGTGTTCCAGTGTTCTGTCGCTTGTGTTGGAGCAAGATTTCTTTTGGATTCTTGTCAGACTAGATACGTCAGGAAACGGTTCTTGAGTCTGTTCAGAGTTTCGCATATGCATCTGAATTAATAGTTGACTGTTTTAGCATCACTTTCGCGAGAATAACAGCATCAGTACCACAGAAGAATGTCATCATGACTGACAGGAGAGTGGGCTGCCTTCAGTTTGTTCATTTTTGATGGTTGCGAACAGTGCCTCACAAGTGACCGGCTTTTTTTTTTTTCTTCCCAACTCAAGATGATGTACCCATGTTTCGTCACCTGTAACGATCCGTGATAGAAAGGCCCTCCATTGGCCTCAAAATACTCCAACAGTTCAGGTGAAGTGCTTTTTCTTTCAATGTTGTGGTCTGTTGTGCACATTCGTAGAGCCCATCTTTGGTACAGCTTGGATATCCAAGAACTTGAGTCACTGCACACGCACTTCCAGTGCTCACCTATAGTTTCAGAACCTAATTTCGAGGTGTTACACTCTAGTCTGCACGACTAAAGATATACGCGCGGTTTACCACGTCGGGAACAGTGGCTGTGATGGTACGTCCAGAATGTGGCCGATCATGGAGCTCAGTTTCTGCACTTCCTGACGCCGTAATTCCCTTTGCCCATCGCCCAGCAGTATTCATATTAACTGCACTACACACAAATGTTTATGGATGTTTCTTTTAGTGCAAGTAAGAATTAAATTACACCAAATTGCTGGAAACGAGAGTGCTGCCTCTTTTGATGGTTCACTAAAACTCTGCCATCTGTCGCAATTTGTCGGAACTACGTACACGTCCAGATGAAACGTCATATTCGAAGCACGTAAAATCACGTTTTCCTGTACGTGTTGGCGCCTGCAAAAAAATTGGGTCATTATTTAAGGCCCCTTGTAAAACATAGGAACTCACCTTGTTGGGCATGTGTAGGTAGACGCCCTTCTTGAAGAGCATCATGGCGCACTCGGTGTGACCGTTGAGCGAGGCGATGTGCATCAGCGTGCTGCCGTCCTTGGTGCGCTCGTAGATGGACGCCTTGTACTTGTCCGCCAGCAGTTCGATGACGCCAGCGTGGCCGTTCTCCGCCGCCAGGTGCATCGGCGTCCGGTCTGCGGCACGTAGGGGAGGACCAAGTCAACTTTAACTCGCAGGCAGGAGCATCTCACGGGGTGACAATTATTGAACTGCACGAAAAAACTCAATTAGTTACAACCTACGGCGTGGACACACTTTATTCAACATGTAAACGTCACTACAGTATTCGGATTTAGATTATGACATGTTCGATATCCATGCCATCATTGGCGACGATGTGTCGCAGACGAATAGCGAAATTCTGCGCGACCCTCTGAACTGTCGGAACA
Organism: Schistocerca serialis cubense; assembly: GCF_023864345.2. Classification (NCBI taxonomy): domain Eukaryota; kingdom Metazoa; phylum Arthropoda; class Insecta; order Orthoptera; family Acrididae; genus Schistocerca; species Schistocerca serialis. The sequence continues at coordinate 92,411,151 of NC_064645.1, forward strand.
TCGATGCTGTCGATGACCTCCTGAATGGCTGTATTCAGCTCGTCAATGGTTCTGGGGTTATTGCTGCACACCTTGTCTTTAATATAGCCCCACAAAAACGAGTTGCGTGCGTTCAGATCCGGAGAATATGCCGACCAATCGAGGCCCATGGCAGTGGCCTCTAGGTAGCCCAGAGCCAGAATGCACTCTGAAAAGTGGTCCTCCAGCACATCACTCTCCTGCGTTGATGGGGTAGAGCTCCGCCTTGCATGAACCACATCGTGTCGAAATCAGGGCCACTTTGAATAATGCGGATAAAATCATCTTTCAAAACCTTCACGTACCGTTCGGTAGTCACCGTCCCATTAAGGAATATCGCACCGATTATTTAGTGACTGGACACTACACAGCACACAGTCACCCGTTGAGGGTGAAGAGGCTTCTCGATCGCGAAATGCGGATTCTCAGCCCCTCAAATGCGCCAATTTTGGTTACTGACAAACCCATACAAATGAAAATGGCCGACAACAAGGCGTGCGCACTTACGCATACTAATTCCCATCATGCCCCTCGGCCAACCATGCGGTTTGAACGTCCCAGCGCAAACCGTTCAGAAGTTATGACAATTTCATTTCACATAGTTGAGCAAGATGTATGAAACAGGCGAAATACCCTCAGACTTCAAGAAGAATATAATAATTCCAATCCCAAAGAAAGCAGGTGTTGACATATGTGAAAATTACCGAACAATCAGTTTAATAAGCCACAGCTGCAAAATACTAACACGAATTCTTTACAGAGGATTGGAAAAACTGGTAGAAGCCGACCTCGGGGAAGATCAGTTTGGATTCCGTAGAAATACTGGAACACGTGAGGCAATACCGACCTTACGACTTATCTTAGAAGAAAGATTAAGGAAAGGCAAACCTACGTTTCTAGCATTTGTAGACTTAGAGAAATCTTTTGACAATGTTGACTGGAATACTCTCTTTCAAATTCTAAAGGTGGCAGGGGTAAAAACAGGGAGCGATAGGCTATTTACAATTTGTACAGAAACCAGATGGCAGTTATAAGAGTCGAGGGACATGAAAGGGAAGCAGTTGTTGGGAAGGGAGTAAGACAGGGTTGTAGCCTCTCCCCGATGTTATTCAATCTGTATATTGAGCAAGCAGTAAAGGAAACAAAAGAAAAATTCGGAGTAGGTATTAAAATCCATGGAGAAGAAATAAAAACTTTGAGGTTCGCCGATGACATTGTAATTCTGTCAGAGACAGCAAAGGACTTGGAAGAGCAGTTGAATGGAATCGACAGCGTCTTGAAAGGAAGATATAAGATGAACATCAACAAAAGCAAAATGTGGATAATGGAATGTAGTCGAAGTAAGTCGGGTGATGCTGAGGGAATTAGATTAGGAAATGAGACACTTAAAGTAGTAATGTAGGTTTGCTATTTGGGGAGCAAAATAACTGATGATGGTCGAAGTAGAGAGGATATAAAATGTAGACTTGCAATGGCAAGGAAAACGTTTCTGAAGAAGAAAAATTTGTTAACATCGAGTATAGATTTAAGTGTCAGGAAGTCATTTCTAAAAGTATTTGTATGGAGTGTAGCCATGTATGGAAGTGAAACATGGACGGAAAATAGTTTGGACAAGAAGAGAATAGAAACTTTCGAAATGTGGTGCTACAGAAGAATGCTGAAGATTAGTTGGGTAGATCACATAACTAATGAGGAAGTATTGAATAGGACTGGGGAGAAGAGAAGTTTGTGGCACAGCTTGACCAGAAGAAGGGATCGGTTGGTAGGACATGTTCTGAGGCATCAAAGTATCACCAATTTAGTACTGGAGGGCAGCGTGGAGGGTAAAAATCGTAGGGGGAGACCAAGAGATGAATACACTAAGCAGATTCAGAAGGATGTAGGTTGCAGTAGGTACTGGGATATGAAGAAGCTTGCACAGGATAGAGTAGCATGGAGAGCTGCATCAAACCAGTCTCAGGACTGAAGACCACAACAACAACAACATAGTTGAATAACTGCCACGCTGTAACTAAAACCGGAATTGGCTGCCCTCCAAATATGGAATGTCTCCGACGACAGTGGCATGAGGATTGTCCAACAGCACAGTCCACGCTAGCGTGAACAGTTGAGATTCTTCCAACAAAAATATCAGACCAATCCTAGAGAGGAGAAGGACGTAACCGTTGAGGACTGCGCACAGACAGCTCTATAAAAGGAAGGATTCGTGTGCAAGCGGCGGAGGCGATTGTGAATGGCTTGGGGGAAGCCTCTCTATGTAAGCGTTTCCGTCAGAGGAAGACGGCGAGAATGGAGCTCATACTGAATGCGTGATAAGGGATGGGAGCTCAGGCAATGGGCAGACAGTAAATGTAAATGTAGAGTGACTAGGGCTTCCCGTCGGATAGACCGTTCGCCGGGTGCAAGTCTTTCGATTTGACGCCACTTCGGCGACTTGCGCGTTGAAGGGGATGAAATGATGATTAAGACAAGACAGCACCAAGTCCCTGAGCGGAGAAAATCTCCCACCCAGCCGGGAATCGAACCCGGGCCCTTAGGACTGACATTCTGTCGCGCTGACCACTCAGTCAGCTACCGGGGTCGGACAGACAGACAGTAAGTATGAAAGTCTCCAATACACTGCCTACACTTTGAATGTCTTTCAGCGATTGTTAGCATTTTGTAGAATGTGGACGTTAATAACTTTTACTTCCAATCATTGAGAATTTCTGTTCAGAACGAGTTATCAGGCAGCCCTTGTTCCTGCAAATACACCGCTGTTGGAGTTTGAATTTAGAGAGAACAGAAGTGATTCCGCTACCTCTCCGTATAGAACACATCTCAGTAGTAGAATTAGAGTCCTGTGAGAAGGAAAAAATAATCTAGGAAGTAGATATTACAACTCCTCTGAAGAAGTATAATATGTATATTAAGTTAGTCAGAAGCTACAATAGCTATACGTCGGTATAAATTGCTTGACTGAATAAAAATATAGTAAGTAAGGACTGTAGAAGTCATGTCAGACTTGCACTCCCTCTAAGTGATTCAGATGAAACCAAGTATCTCAGCGAAAGAGGAGACTCTCTTCTCCCTCTCATATCAGAAAGCTTTACTGTGATGCTATCCTTCAGAATGACGTCAGATCATGCTGCCTTTTGGGTGTGGGTGTCTAACGTTACTGGAACTTTCTCAGTAGGTGTCACGAAATACACTCCTGGAAATTGAAATAAGAACACCGTGAATTCATTGTCCCAGGAAGGGGAAACTTTATTGACACATTCCTGGGGTCAGATACATCACATGATCACACTGACAGAACCACAGGCACATAGACACAGGCAACAGAGCATGCACAATGTCGGCACTAGTACAGTGTATATCCACCTTTCGCAGCAATGCAGGCTGCTATTCTCCCATGGAGACGATCGTAGAGATGCTGGATGTAGTCCTGTGGAACGGCTTGCCATGCCATTTCCACCTGGCGCCTCAGTTGGACCAGCGTTCGTGCTGGACGTGCAGACCGCGTGAGACGACGCTTCATCCAGTCCCAAACATGTTCAATGGGGGACAGATCCGGAGATCTTGCTGGCCAGGGTAGTTGACTTACACCTTCTAGAGCACGTTGGGTGGCACGGGATACGTGCGGACGTGCATTGTCCTGTTGGAACAGCAAGTTCCCTTGCCGGTCTAGGAATGGTAGAACGATGGGCTCGATGACGGTTTGGATGTACCGTGCACTATTCAGTGTCCCCTCGACGATCACCAGTGGTGTACGGCCAGTGTAGGAGATCGCTCCCCACACCATGATGCCGGGTGTTGGCCCTGTGTGCCTCGGTCGTATGCAGTCCTGATTGTGGCGCTCACCTGCACGGCGCCAAACACGCATACGACCATCATTGGCACCAAGGCAGAAGCGACTCTCATCGCTGAAGACGACACGTCTCCATTCGTCCCTCCATTCACGCCTGTCACGACACCACTGGAGGCGGGCTGCACGATGTTGGGGCGTCAGCGGAAGACGGCCTAACGGTGTGCGGGACCGTAGCCCAGCTTCATGGAGACGGTTGCGAATGGTCCTCGCCGATACCCCAGGAGCAACAGTGTCCCTAATTTGCTGGGAAGTGGCGGTGCGGTCCCCTACGGCACTGCGTAGGATCCTACGGTCTTGGCGTGCATCCGTGCGTCGCTGCGGTCCGGTCCCAGGTCGACGGGCACGTGCACCTCCCGCCGACCACTGGCGACAACATCGATGTACTGTGGAGACCTCACGCCCCACGTGTTGAGCAATTCGGCGGTACGTCCACCCGGCCTCCCGCATGCCCACTATACGCCCTCGCTCAAAGTCCGTCAACTGCACATACGGTTCACGTCCACGCTGTCGCGGCATGCTACCAGTGTTAAAGACTGCGATGGAGCTCCGTATGCCACGGCAAACTGGCTGACACTGACGGCGGCGGTGCACAAATGCTGCGCAGCTAGCGCCATTCGACGGCCAACACCGCGGTTCCTGATGTGTCCGCTGTGCCGTGCGTGTGATCATTGCTTGTACAGCCCTCTCGCAGTGTCCGGAGCAAGTATGGTGGGTGTGACACACCGGTGTCAATGTGTTCTTTTTTCCATTTCCAGGAGTGTAGTATTCTGAGAAGACGTACCTGTCCAGCTTATCTTCATGTTTCGAGCTCTGACAAAAGTTGAATCCTTGGCATCGACATGTGAGTGCCACACCGATAGACTGCACAGACAGGGGGCTGTAGTAGTGTGACGACCACAGAACTAGTGGTGACCAGATGGACTGGAGGCAACAGTGAGAGAAGACGAGTAGGCACAGGTCTTCCGCAGGCGCGGATTCGAGAGGCTTGAGAAGGGGGTGGGGCGGGGGGGGGGGGGGGGAGAAGGAGGCGTGTTCAATGGTCGCATGACCCCTTCCCTCTTTCCAAACGACATTTTACTAAAACCGTTTACATTTCTGTGTATGTAAATCTCCAAGTTTTCCTGGAAAATTTTCGGAAAACAAAATTACATAAAAACAGGTTGAAATTGGCAAGGAATTCTACAAAAATTACAAGTAATGTTTAACATAGGACAGTGTTCAGTTGTTCGCTTGATGGCTGGCCGACATGGGTTGGCCAGTGGCCAGGACGACTGAATGGAATATCCCAGCGCGGAAGAGGCGACCAGAGCAGTCAAGGACTGACGTCACCTGCTGCCTGTCAATAACAGACTGGATGGCGTTCTTGAGTCCACAGGCAGAAACAGCAACACAGGGGCAACGCAGAAAGGCACGTGGAAACTAAACAGGGAACAGAGCCAGAAATTTTCCAGACTGGAGCTGGAAGCGACTCGAAGAGAGCATGGCCAGAATGACTGTAGTCTCTAGACAAGTGTTCACAGTCGCAGTAGGCAACCTATTATTGTATTAAAACATTTTTACACATGTTACTGTCATTACAACTAAATCCTGTGTAGTTTTGAAACGTTAAAACTGAGACTGACAGAAAATTACGAGGGGCGTTCCTTATTGATTTACGCTTTATTTTTTCCTGTAATTCATGGTGTGCCATTTGGCTCATCATTGCAGTTCCCAGTATGTAGTGCTTTGCTTAAACCGTAGGTAACTGGACAGTCACTAGAAGTGTAATCCCTGCTCACTACAGCTGATTTTAGCAACTTCTGTCATACGTGAGCGGAGAACATGGAATGTGATCATCAAGGACAGCACTTGACATCGAGGTTTCTGCGGAAGGAGAGTGTAAACACTGTCGCTATTCATAGCTAGTGTGTGGAGTGTGTGTACCGTCACGAAAAGTTCTCTTGCAACACGAGAATATTTGAGGTACGGGTTACCGGTTGCAGGGAGAAGGTATTAAGAAACTGTGATTGATTCCTTCCCCCGCAGAACCCAACCTAAATGTGTGCCTGGACTCCTTCCAAGAGGACAACGTCGACAGGAGATCGTAGGATTGTTCGACCGACTCTAACGAGTAGTTGAACGACAAGCGCTCGTTCTTGGGAAAGAGGCTATGCGCAGAGGCTCGCCATGAACCGTCGTGGATAAATTACTCCAGCCTGGGTTGAGGCCCCATGTTACCACTCACAACAGAAACTTGCGCGATGTGGTGCTAGAGTAAACTGAGAGGCTGAGAGGCGTCCTGACTTGTGTAAGGGTGAATCTAGCTTATGTTTGTGGTGGTGAGATCAGTGCCACTGTTTTCGTAAACGACGCTGAGAAAGTTCAAAGGATCAGGCGATTCTCGAGACCCGTACCTCTCTGTCCCCTGAAATCATTATGTGGAGAGCTACTGGATATGACAAGAGGACTGATTTAGTAATTGCTGAAGTGAGGCTAAATGCTCGCTATTATATGCCAACACTTAGTAAACCCTTTTGTCGTACCATTGACGACCAGAGTACCAAATACCATGTTCCAGCAGCAGAATGCTAGACCCCACACTGCAGTTCACAGCACAAACGCCTTAACGAATGCACAGGTCCTTGACTAACCTGCGCAGTCCCCTGTCATTTGTCACCCTTCGAGCGCATCTGAAGTGTGATGGGAAGACGAACACTTCCATACCATCTTACAATCAGCAATCTCTATGAACTGACACAGAATGTGTTCCAGGCATAGCAAAAAATTCCTCAAGACGACATTGACAGGATATCTGCTTCCACGCCACAACAAATAAATGAGTGTATTACTTCCTAACATGGGAACCATGCCTCATATTCATGTTCATGATGAATATTAGTTCCGAATAGAATGAAAGTTTAAATACTAGTTGCGTGATGAACGTGTTCTCGAAGTTCGATAAATGGTGGACTGGTACTTCATACTGTAACACTTTACACTTCCTCTAGTGTACAAATCTTCGGAGGGCGTAGTATCCTGAAAAAATGCCTGCGGGATAGACTCTTTTTGATATGCATCAAACAGTTAGGTGCCGAGATTGGACAACAACCTTAGTGGTCTGGACATAGAGCAGATTTGAATCTCAACTGGCTGGTTGTGGTCCTGACAAGGACAAGGTTTCTCAAATGCTTACGACCAAAATTACACAGCTCGTAGAAGGTTTTCAGTTTTCTTCTTTGAGAGGAGGGACTAATGGTTGCAAAATAACGTGTAGTTTTGACGTTAAAGATTCGTCCCATTACAGGCGTGAGACTCACCACTGCGAAACTTGTGGCGCATACACGTACAACGTGCGTAAATCCGCAATGATTATCCTCGGATGACTACTTTCCTCCAGGAAGCTGAAATGTCTGCTGGGATACATTCATGTGGTCGCGCAGTCAAATTTACAACCATGTTAGTTGCTCATGATCCAATAATCACTCAACGAGCGTGTCGCACTTAGGAATTACTGACAAACCAAGTGTGGAATTGTTTAGAAACATCACTCCCATGCAGCCCGTCAAAACTGTGAAGTACGACCGATATTTCGAGGGGAAAACCCCCGATATTCTCAAGCTACGAATTGTAAGCGAGAGCACTGGTGCTCCACATCTGAAGCCCGCGCTTTGTGAGCTAAACCACAGCAGACCGTGGAAGAAACAGGAATACAAAATACACGCAGCAGGCACACGGGACTGCGGTAAAAAAAGGAAAAAGAAGAGATCGATGCGTCTGAAATGTGGTGTTGCAGAAGTAGGCCGAAAATTTAAGTGGAGTGATAAGAAATGTGGAGAGCCTCCGCAGATTCGACTAGGAGAGAAATGTGTGGATAACACCAATTAGATAAAGGGATAAGCCGACAGGACATGTCTGAGAATCAAAAAACAACTCGCATGATTCTACAGGGAGCTCCAGAGGGCAAACACTGTAGGAGAAGGTAGATATTGGAGTATTTATAACAAATAATTGAGGATATTGCGTCGAAATATTTTATGCATTCGAGAAAAACGGCAAAAAGGCAGCAGCGACCATCTGAGTGATTTAGGTCACATGCACATTGAACTCACCAGTACAGGTTTGTTTTAAATGGTTTTGACACCTCAAAGAGGAGAGACACATGCTTCTCCACTCTCAGATCTCTCACACATTCATATGTAGGGTGTACATACATATGGACATTCACATATATTTTTTTAAAAATATTTATTGTAACTGTGTCAGTCGCAACTATCCATACGTGATAGTAGGAAAGGGTAGTACTGTCTGACTGGATTATGGCCTTGACCGTCGGCTCACCAACATACAGGGACCGGGCAAACGCGTAACATCATCGTGCCTCACATCCCCCCCCCCCCCCATCTCTCCTTCCCATCCCCCTCTCGTAAGTTACAACTCTTCCTTCGATACCAGCTAATCACACTGCTATTAAGCTAACACACACACACACACACACACACACACGCACGCACGCACGCACGCGCGCGCGCCAGAGAGTTTGTAAGGGGGAGTTTGACAAAATCTGGGGTATGGAATACCGGGTGATCAAAAAGTCAGTATAAATTTGAAAACTGAATGAACCACGGAATAGTGTGGATAGAGGGGTAAAAATTGACACACGTGTTTAGAATGACATGGGATTTTATTAGAACCAAAAAAATACAAACGTTCAAAAGATGTCCGACAGATGGCGCTTCATCTGATCAGAATAGCAATAATTAGCGTAACAAAGTAAGACAAAGCAAAGATGATGTTCTTTACAGGAAATGCTCAATATGTCCACCATCATTCCTCAACAATAGCTGTAGTCGAGGAATAATGTTGTGAACAGCACTGTAAAGCATGTCCGGAGTTATGGTGAGGCACTGGCGTCGGATGTTCTCTTTCAGCATCCCTAGAGGTGTCGGTCGATCACGATACACTTGCGACTTCAGGTAACCCCAAAGCCAATAATCGCACGGACTGAGGTCTGGGGACCTGGAAGGCCAAGCATGACGAAAGTGGCGGCTGAGTACACGATCATCACCAAAGGACGCGCAAGAGATCTTTCACGCGTCTAGCAATATGGGGTGGAGCGCCATCCTGCATAAACATCGTACGTTCCAGCAGGTGTTTATCAGCCAGGCTGGGGATGATGCGATTCTGTAACATATCGACGTACCTATCACCCGTCACAGTAGCAGTTTTGCTGTCCAGCGCCATCTGTCAGACATTTTGTGAATTTATTTATTTTTTTTTTTTTTTTGTTCTAATAAAACCCCGTGTCATTCCAAGCATGTGTGTCAACTTTTATCTCTCTATCTACATTATTCCGTGGTTTATTAAGTTTTCAAATTTATACTGACTTTTTGATCACCCTGTATTTTTAATATTTTTGAAAGCGAATGGCCACTCATGAATACCCACAGAAATGATCCAGTTCGGAGCCTGCTAGAAACCTGTGTTAACACCGAAATGTAAATCATCTTGTTGAAAGAAAAACACCTGGCTGCTCTATATTTCTTCCTTCCCCTGAAAGCTAGGGCACCTCTCGCCACTCAGTATGGCTGCTCTTGCCCCAGAGTCGGCCATCTTGTTCTCTGTAGACCACTTGCCGTCCAAATACGACTGCTGATGAGTTTTTGAATCCCACTTGCTACAAGCTACAATGGATCATCATCATCATCATCATCATCATCATCATCATCATCATCCAAGACTGATTATGCCTTTCAGCGTTCAGTCTGGAGCATAGCCCCCCTTACAAAATTCCTCCATGATCCCCTATTCAGTGCTAACATTGGTGCCTCTTCTGATGTTAAACCTATAACTTCAAAATCATTCTTAACCGAATCCAGGTACCCTCTCCTTGGTCTGCCCCGACTCCTCCTACCCTCTACTGCTGAACCCATGAGTCTCTTGGGTAACCTTGCTTCTCCCATGCGTGTAACATGACCCCACCATCTAAGCCTGTTCTCCCTGACTGCTACATCTATAGGGTTCATTCCCAGTTTTTCTTTGATTTCCTCATTGTGGACACCCTCCTGCCATTGTTCCCATCTACTAGTACCTGCAATCATCCTAGCTACTTTCATATCCGTAACCTCAACCTTATTGATAAGGTAACTTGAATCCACCCAGCTTTCGCTCCCATACAACGAAGTTGGTCGAAAGATTGAACGGTGCACAGATAACTTAGTCTTGGTACTGACTTCCTTCTTGCAGAAGAGAGTAGATCGTAGCTGAGCGCTCACTGCATTAGCCTTGCTACACCTCGCTTCCAGTTCTTTCACTATGTTGCCATCCTGTGAGAATATGCATCCTAAGTACTTGAAACCGTCCACCTGTTCTAACTTTGTTCCTCCTATTTGGCACTCAATCCGTTTATATTTCTTTCCCACTGACATTACTTTCGTTTTGGAGATGCTAATCTTCATACCATAGTCCTTACATTTCTGATCTAGCTCTGAAATATTACTCTGCAAACTTTCAATCGAATCTGCCATCACAACTAAGTCATCCGCATATGCAAGACTGCTTATTTTGTGTTCACATATCTTAATCTCACCCAGCCAGTCTATTGTTTTCAACATATGATCCATAAATAATATGAACAACAGTGGAGACAGGTTGCAGCCTTGTCTTACCCCTGAAACTACTCTGAACCATGAACTCAGTTTACCGTCAACTCTAACTGCTGCCTGACTATCCATGTAAAGACCTTTAATTGCTTGCAAAAGTTTGCCTCCTATTCCGTAATCTCGTAGAACAGACAATAACTTCCTCCTAGGAACCCGGTCATATGCCTTTTCTAGATCTATAAAGCATAGATACAATTCCCTGTTCCACTCATAACACTTCTCCATTATTTGTCGTAAGCTAAAGATCTGGTCCTGACAACCTCTAAGAGGCCTAAACCCACACTGATTTTCATCCAATTGCTCCTCAACTAATACTCGCACTTTCCTTTCAACAATACCTGAGAAGATTTTACCCACAACGCTGATTAAAGAGATACCTCTGTAGTTGTTACAATCTACAATGGATTCTCAAATTAATTATCACAGCGCTATTTCAGCGTCTAAAGTGTTTGCATTATTGTTGTATAGCAGTACAAAATACTTGTGACTCACTTATTAACAGTACTGATCTAATTTACAGGTTAAGGTGCACTTGTGACGACTATAGTTGGATCTTTGTACCAAAGTAAACAACACTTTAAAGAAACCGAAACAAGTCTGTCTTATTTGAGAAACCACTTAAAGATTTATTCTACATTACGAACACATATGTCTCACTTATTAGCACTACTGGTGTAACTTAGAGGTTAACGTACACTTGATGCTTTAAACACAAGTGTGGACCCTCGAATACAGTCAGTCAGTCAGTCTCTCTCTCTCTCTCTCTCTCTCTCTCTCTCTCTCTCTCTCTCACACACACACACACACACACACACACACACACACACACACACACACACACAGAGACAAATTCTAGAGGAAGACAGATATTAGAATAATTATAACAAATAATTCAAATATTTCTTGCATATGAAAAATGAGGCAAAAGAGCACCAGTCAATACATGTGCAATGGGCTCATCACTTGTTTTGTTTCATACGGTTTCGGCGTCTCAAAGAGTGGAGATGCATGCTTCCACACTCACAAGCCGCTCATACATTCAAATGTAGCGCCTGTATCTTTACTGCATCACTCAAACTGCTTTTTTTTTTTTTTTAGTAATATGCAAGTATAGCTACGAAAAACGTAATGCGTCAACTTTGCGAAGATCATTTTAAGTTGGGCGGGGAAGGCGGGGGGGGGGGGGGGGGGGAGAAGTTAATGCTTCATGCCGTACGCTGACGTCACAGACTGGCTAATATAGTTTTTTATTACTTTTTATCTTAGATTCAGTTGAGGTTATGTTAGACTGGTAGTACACAAGCGAACTTTCATCACCTGAAGTTTTTTAGGAGCTTTCCGAAATGCTTCTCTTCACCAAGCACCATGTTATGCGGGCAAGAAGATTACACATAATGTTCTACACTAGAAGAACGTACATGAGGTTACTGACCGGCTTTATATTTGCTGCACTTCGTGAAAGTTCTGACGCTGGTTTACATTTGAACAGGCGCGGTTCGTGTTTACCACACGATTGAAGGGTGCGTCATTTACCTATTGGAACTATGGTTCCGAGGTTCCCTAAAAAGTTAATAGACTTTATCCCTTTCCCGTTATTGCTAAATAATGCGTAAACCTACCTCCAAGATAAGATCACATCTTGGCCGTGTCTGCAGTGTTCTCAGCCGAAAAGCGAGTATCAGGAGAGGAAGGAATTACGTTCTACTCGCATGTCCAAACAATCATTATCTTCGACAGCACAGCGGGCTGATGTATGACTGTGGCTTCGGAAACTCAGATGACACTGAGGGAAAGCATGCCCAGAATCGCACTTGAACTCTAGACGTAAAGAGAGCTAAAGTGAAATAACCTCAAGGTCATGTTTAAACTCGAATAGGAAGATAGGGAGAGGAACTGATAGAGGGCAACAACTTGTATGTTGAATTACGCTTATAAGATTACAATAAAATTACGCAGTGCCTTTGGCAGTGTTTGCGTGTCCTACGTACCTTGGTTGTCGATGATGGAGGGGTTGGCCCGCACCGTGTAGAAGTACTTGACCAGAGACTCATCGCCCTCCCCGGCGGCGATGTGAAGCGCTGTCTGGCCCTCCCCCTGCAGAACAGGTCATCGTCATCGTCACAAACTGTAATGCAGTCTTAATGCAGAAACATGAGAAATACGGTGAAACGCGCTGATCAGCCAACTGGTGCCGTTAGATTAAGTGCTAAGGATATTTACACTACAGATACATCCTCATTTTCCTTGTACTGCTGTCCATCTACTGTTACGCTGTCTTTCATACACACAGAAGGACAGATTAAAGGAAAACAACTTGTGATAAGTCCTTAGTTGTTTATTTCAGCTGCTTGTAAACCAGACTGAGTGTTCTAATAATGTGCTTTGCGTATGTTACTCATTCCTCTATCTCCATCAACACTAACGAATTTTACTTGTATCTCTACATGTCTTTCTGCACCATATTGGACGACACCATTATTTCCCCTTAGCGCCAAAGAAGGCCATTTACGCTGAAGAACAGTTAAGTTTCTCAAATATTTAGTTGTGATGAGGCTTACATCAGTTATATCATTTAATAAAGTGAAAAAAAAGTATTTATGCAGAAGAATGTTCATTTTGTTTCTGAGTGATGCCGAAGAACGTGATGGTGAGCTTGTGTAATACGGAGCATTTTTAAAAAGAAGAAAAACAAAAGTAATAGAACCCAGTACGTTGCCCTCGATGGTGAGTGTTCATCGGAGGTGAGGGTATCATCTGGAGTGCCCCAGGGAAGTGTGGTAGGTCCGCTGTTGTTTTGTATCTACATAAATGATCTTTTGGATAGGGTGGATAGCAATATGCGGCTGTTTGCTGATGATGCTGTGGTATACGGGAAGGTGTCGTCGTTGAGTGACTGTAGGAGGATACAAGATGACTTGGACAGGGCTTGTGATTGGTGTAAAGAATGGCAGCTAACTCTAAATATAGATAAATGTAAATTAATGCAGGTGAATAGGAAAAAGAATCCAGTAATGTTTGTATACTCCATTAGTAGTGTAGCGTTTGACACAGTCACGTCGATTAAATATTTTGGCGTAATACTGCAGAGTGATATGAAGTGGGACAAGCATGTAATGGCAGTTGTGGGGAAGGCGGATAGTCGTGTTCAGTTCATTGGTAGAATTTTGGGAAGATGTGGTTCATCTGTAAAGGAGACCGCTTATAAAACACTAATACGACCTATTCTTGAGTACTGCTCGAGCGTTTCGGATCCCTATCAGGTCGGATTGAGGGAGGACATAGAAGCAATTCAGAGGCGGGCTACTAGATTTGTTACTGGTAGGTTTGATCATCACGCGATTGTTACGGAAATGCTTCAGGAACTCGGGTGGGAGTCTCTAGAGGAAAGGAGGCGTTCTTTTCGTGAATCGCTACTGAGGAAATTTAGGGAACCAGCATTTGAGGCTGACTGCAGTACAATTTTACTGCCGCCACCTTATATTTCGCGGAAAGACCACAAAGATAAGATAAGAGAGATTAGGACTCGTACTGAGGCATATAGGCAGTCATTTTTCCCTCGTTCTGTTTGGGAGTGGAGCAGGGAGAGAAGATGCTAGTTGTGGTACGAGGTACCCTCCGCCACGCACCGTATGGTGGATTGCGGAGTATGTATGTAGATGTAGATGTAGATGTAGACATAGCTCAGTCGGTAGAGCACTTGTTCCCTAAAGGCAAGGTCCCAGATTCGAGTCCTGGTCAGTCGCACAGCTTTAATCTGCCAGCGAATACATCATTTTCAATGTCTCTGCCATTTTTTTAGTGTGTTTAATAATTTCTGCATTTCCGCTTGAATCCCCTCCACTGCGCCAAAGCTTCATCTTTTCGATTTGATTTTAGGCTTGCGGAAGAAGAACAAGTGCTGATACACTGAACCAAGACAGATGTGCGGAGAGGTATCTAGCGGTAGTTCAGTGAACTCGTAACCATTTGAGCGCAAAATTCAAATTTAGGAAACTTTTGGGATTCCACCACGTATTGCTGTGTGTGAGACTAAATATCTGTCAAGGCAGATCTAAAGATCTGCATCCCGTTCAGTAGTACCGTGTTTTTTTTGTTTTTTTTTTTTACACTCGTCTGATCTTCATCTCAACGGTTTGCGTTCTGTATGTAGAACGAAGTTGGCAGTACATTTTAAACAGCTGAACACAAGAGCTTACCAATTGTTTGCGTCGAGTCACAGGCCGAATGTCTTTATTTTTTTTTATAGGAAAACATGGTGTAGCCATTGCTGATTTTAGATTTTACACTAAACTTGTTTGTATTGCAGAATCGCTGTTTTGATAAATTGTTCTATGGCATCATCATGAAATGTTAGTGTTAGCAAATGTACGCCAAAAAGTGTCCTGAAAAACAACGAATTTGTAACTTTGATATGTAGCAAATAGCGATTTAATACATTTTGAGATATTTCTATGTATGGAATTCTTCCACTTTACTTGCGGGTACCATTTAATAAATCTCCGTTCATCTAATGGAACTAAAACGTTAATCACACCTAATCATTCACCATGTCATAGGTATTAATATTACAGTTTGCTACTGTGATTACTTTAAAATAAACACAGTTGTTCGAAATCTGAGTAATACGGAGAAAATGCCTCAGACACTCCATATATGAAAATTGCTCGAAATGCATACACATTCAACGGATTGGCTGGGAGCACACTTCCGCATTGATCCAACACTTGTGTCATAAATATATGGCCATGCAGCCACGTAAATTCGTCCTACAGTCTTATGCCTCCATTTCAATGTGTGTCTACAGTTATCAACACATAAAGTCCTTTCTAACACGACACCTTTAGACAGAACCTAATTATGAAAAATACCTAATTATGAAAAATAACTTTTCCTCCTCTGATTAATGTAGGTTTACGTCCTAGCAGCAACACTTCAGTAGCATTGATGTTAGTAATAAATAAATGTGCGAAAACAGGGTGCATCCGTGTAATATTAAACTTTAGATCATAGCGCAATGTGTAAACAACGTCGGCACAGCAACATCACGTGACGCTGTCGACAGTAGCATTGAGCTAAGCTAACTCCACAGTTAATGGTGCTATATTCAGTGGATGAGTGCTTTCTGTGGCGGAAATCCTTCACATGCGGTACTTATATTGTTGTTGTTAGCAACCATTTTTCCTTAGTGGGTAGCTCGTTAGTGTTTATCTTCTAGGTGAGAATAACTACTGTTCTTACTTTGCAAGTGCTTTTCACTTCTTTTTCTCGAGCAACATGTTTCACCTTATTGTTTCCGATATCATCAACGGTCTACAAAGGAGAAGAGCTATTGTAATAATTATTTGTCAATTATTAATATACGTCCTTGTGAAAATTGTGAGTGAACTTCAGCAGTGTTATGTAAAGATGACGACAAAAGCACACAAACCTTTCGTAGTCATCAATGTATTAATTGTAAATAATGAGTTAATTAGTGTTTATCTTCTAGATGAGAATAACTACTATTCTTACTTTCCAAGTGCTTTTCACTTGTTTTTCTCGAGCACCATGTTTCACCTAATTGTTTCCGATATCATCAACGGTCTATAAACGCAAAGAGCTATTATAATAATTATTTGCCAATTATTAATATACGTCCTTCTGCAAATTGTGAGTGAACTTCAGCAGTAGTTATGTAAAGATGAGTATCGATCGACAAAAGCACACAAAGCTTTCGTAGTCATCAAATTGTAAATAATGAGTTAATAAAAGGTCTGCTATGATTGATTAGAAATGTAAACATAAATGACTCAAAAACAAAATATTTATACTTAAGTAGATTTTAATTACAGCAATCAGCTTCTGTGACAAAAAAGGTCAAATATGCTTCGTTAAGACATAAAAATAAAATAATCTTGCAAAAGACGAGTAATAGTCACTCTTACGTACGTGGTAAACAGCAATGAACCGTTCAACGAGGAGAAATGGCTGCAAATATTAACAAAATTTTACTGGCTTCGTGTGACTGTGTCTTAGTCACTACACAGAGCTAACGTCACAGCGATACTGGTATCTGAGGGCGATGAGGAAGTTGTATCGATTCCAAATCTAAGGAAATCCTCCTCACGAATTAACACTTCCAACGTTACCAAATTTTGATGTCACATTGTCCCGACACAAAAGAGTGAGTATTAGGTAGCTGGTTGTGTCCACTGGGTAACCAGATCAGTATCCAAAGCATACTCACATTTTCATAAGGCGAATTGCGACACTATGCTGACCTCATCGTTGCGTATTACGGTAGGCTCTTCGCGCTGATCTCCCCAGGAAAGCGAGGCGAGGCGCGACTTGACGATCTGAAACGAGGACCGCGTACGTCAGCTTTCCCTCACTGCGAGAACTCTGCCGAGGACACTGAACGGCTCTTGCGTCGTCCTTCCGCACGTATACCAACTTCCGTGACCTTCGCTTGCATCAGCGCCCTCCGTGTTTCGCGCTGTACATGACTGTACTATAATGGCGACTTCATGCAGCAAAAAAAAAGTAAGACGTGTTTGAAATGAAAGGGCAGCAGGTGGCAGAGGAACGACGGACAGAGTAATGGAGCTCAGCACGCATGCCTCCTTATGGTGCGGCGTATATTTGGTCGCAAACTACAGGAGGGGTGATGGATGTGGCAAAATCACAAGCTTGTTCGTCCGAGAGCAAAAAAAGGTCTCTGCTCTCAAGAAAGGGCGACGTGCGAGAAAGAGAAAAATATGCGAACAGAGCGAGAAGTTGTCAATGCAGTGTAGCCTAGATGAAAATTACAGTTTCTAACTACCGACACTGAAGTTTACACGCAGGGACAGTTGGCGAACATTTTTCCAAACAGGCGAATTACCGTTTAGAGCCCAGACTTTTCTTTCGAACACTTTCACATGTGTCAGTTAACAGCACTAATTGTGATACTACCCATACAGAAATCTTGCAGTTTGCGGCGCCTCTCTCGGGTTGGCTCCCCCAAGCGGCAGCTTGTGTCACTAAGGCCTTAAACCTGCCCTGTTTAAACGAGGAGCGAAATAAAAACGTATTGGCGACGTTTAGCAGGTATCCAAGCCCCAACCTGTCCAAACTAAACCGATGGATTGAGTTTTTTCCCGTTCTGTGTGAGCTGTGTATTTATTTTGAACGATGTTATACCATTTAAAGCTAATTCATGACCCTTTTACAGTGCTCTGTGGATCGTGATATGCGGCTGATAACTTTTTTGTGTAATGTTGCTTAGAAATGCTCAACGAGGTGAAATTAGCTAATTGTCAGTTGAATGATGTATGTGTGAATATACTTACACTGAAGCGCCAAAGAATCTGGTATAGGCATGCGTACTGAAATACGCAGATATGTAAACAGGCAGAATGCGGCGCTGCGGTCTGATTTGCCCGTACGTCCATTTCGCGAGAGTACCGTGAGTATCACAAATCCGATGAAATATCAAATCTCCGACGTCACTCCTGACCGAAAAAGATCCTGCAAGAACGGGACCAACGACGACTGAAGAGAATGGTTCAAAATGACAGCAATGCAACCTTACTGCAAATTGCTGCAAATTTCAATGCTGGGCCATCAACAAGTGTCAGCATGCGAATCATTCAACAAAATATCATGAATATGGGCCTGAGGAGCCGCAAACCCACTGGTGTGCCCTTGATGACTGCACGACACAAAGCTTTACTCCTCGCCTGGGCCCCTCAACACCGACATTGGACTGTTGGTAATTGGGAAACATGTTCCATGGTCGGACGAGTCTCGTTTCAAATTGTATCGAGCGGATGGATCCTACATGCCAGCAAGGCACTGTTGAAGCTGGTGGAGGCGCTGTAATGGTGTGGGGCGTGTGCGGTTGAAGCGATTTGGGACCTCTGATACGTCTAGATACGACTCAGACAGGTGATAAGTACGTAAGCATCCTGTCTGATCACCTGCGTCCACTCATGTCCATTGTGCATTCCGACGGACTTGGGCAATTCCAACAGGACATCGCGACACCCCAAACGTCCAGAATTGCTACAGAGTGGATCTAGGAACACTCTTCTCAGTTTAAACACTTCCGCTGGCCACCAAACTCTCCGGACATTATTGAGCATATCTGGGATGCCTTGCAACGTGTTGTTCAAAACAGGTCTCCACCCCCCGTACTCTTATGGATTTACGGACAGGGCTGCAGGATTCATGGTGTCAAATGTCTCCAGCACTACTTCAGACATTAGTCGAGTCTATGCCACGTCGTGTTGCGGCAGTTCTGCGTGCTCGAAGGGGCTCTACACGATATTAGGCAGGTATACCAGTTTCTTTGGCCCTTCACTGTACAAAAATCATAGCATGCGTGTACTTCTTAACCACAAGATCGATTTCAACAAACACGGTGTACATATCCAATTACTATCGGCAAAGAAGCGCTGTGGGGGAAAACCCACTACGTCCCGTAGACCTAGAGGGTGGGGTGAAATGGGGGGCGACATAGAAACATAGCTCAGGAATGTCTGCAGCAATTTGAACCAAATCTTGTGTACACACAACTCATTAATTGTACAAAAATACTGCGGAAGTGAGATACGCCTACAAACCTAGAGACAGGTGTGCGGATAAGAAGCGGTGATGTCTAAAAATTTTCTAAAACGACCCGTTGTTGTTTCTTTCCTATTTTATCTGACCTGGAATAATTTAAAAACGTGAGGTGCATCTCTCTTATGTGTATTGTTCAGTGTCTCAGCCAGGTCACGAGAATGGGCACTAAACCAAGCTAATAAACACAGTATTTCGGGACAAAGGATCATGCTACAGGACTGAATACGTCAGATATAGCTGACAGCGACAGCCATCTTTCTACAAGCGACGATCACTTACTGATGTCAATATGCCCCAAAATAAACGAAAGTCTATCGTTCAGATTAAGCAGAACGGAAAACAAGGGCAACTATGTAACAGATTAACATCGACACCACCGAGTACTGGCTATGTGGGTATATGTCTCACCATAATGCAGCTTGGCGAATGTAGAGATCAGCGCGAATGTCGCTTACCAGGAGTGAGAAAACGAGCCAGCACATCACGGGAAGCTGAGGTGAAACTGCAGGCCGAAATTTTCTACAGATGCGGGAGAAATATGTGTACAATATATGTGAAATACACTGCACCACAAAATTAAAGGTTCACATTTTTGGGTAACAGCGTCATTTCTCCCACTGAGACGCAAAAATTCGAAATTTCCGTCGAAGGCGCTACAGACTTCCTCTGTAATGGTCGAAAAGCGTGGCGACGACACCCTCTGGCTCGGCGACCCCGCAAGCAGCAAGAGGAGAACAGCCAGAGCTCTACAAGTTCATGACACATACGTAACGTGGGTTAATGTTGTCACACTGGCACCACATCCCCTGCCTCCTTCCCATGTCTCACCCTTTTCCCTTATGAGGAGGTTTACTACCTTTTGGTTCAAAAAATCGATTTTCTTAAAATTGCATTTCTGGATCCATAAAAGTGTTTAGAATCCACCCCCGAAACGGTTTTTCCGAAAACAGAACGGAAATGTTTCTTATTCGCAGTTGAACAAAAAAATGCACCTGCGTGAAAAAATGGCTCGGAGGACTATGGGACTTAACATCTGAGGTCATCCGTCCCCTAGAACTTAGAACTACTTAAACCTAACTAACCTAAGGATTTCAGACACATCCATGCCCGAGGATTCGAACCTGCGACCGTAGCAGTCGCGCGGATCCCGACTGCAGCGCCTAGAACCACTCCGCCACCGCGGCCGGCACCTGCGTGAAATCGACCTTTTCACGCACCAGTTTTTTTCTTTTGGAGGACGAGTTATTGTACCGGTGCTTGGGAGAAAACACACAACATTCAAATGAAAGTTTGAACGCATGTGTTTGGAAGTTAGCCCCCAAGCATTTGCATTCTGGTGCGAAGACCGTGGACATAGAGACTTTCCTGACAGTGAGCAATTTCAGCGAAGGGTATTCAGCAATTCTGAAGACCATGACAACGATGGACGTCACCCTGGGACTCTATTCGACGCAGTTCGCCAAGCGTTCGGACACCCACCGGATGCAAGCGGCAGAAAACCGCTTGTCACCGGCCGTACTAGCGGCTCTGGAGCAGCGCAGGATGACCCAGATCGAGCAGAACGCTCTCTATGAGGAAGAGGAAGGACTACTTTATGAACCCGGAATAGCAGGTTGAAAGTAAGTTGCATAATATTGCATTTAGGTGTAGTCAAAACTTCAAACGCGTTTTTCTCGAAATGAATTTTTTTTATTGCGCGGTATGGTAACTTCAAATCTACTGAACCGATTGGCATGATTCTTTGTTTCCGACGAAGATAACTAAATTTTCTAGGAGTTGTACCACTTTTATTCCGATCCATCAATTACAAATATTCTTACATGACCGACGAAGTCGAAAAATCGATGAAAAACCCTATTTCTTTCAAATGGCCGCCATTTTGTTTCTTATGATCCAAGTAACTTAAGCGAGGTAAAACTCCTACATAATCTTATATACTTCGCTAACGTCAACTCAATTTTGATTTCAGACGAGTCGGCTGACCTGTGACACACCGCGTGTGGAGGTCTACGTCGAAATTTTGTTTCGTTCCGACGGCCCTTCCGTCTTTGCTCTTCGACATTTCCGGTCTAAAAAATTCCAGTTTGTACAGGAAATATCAATAAACATTTTGACCAAATTTGACATTGATATCTCTAACACATCCCGAGAAAAAATTCTCAAAGAACATGCTTTTTTCGGGCCAAAGATAGTAAACCACCCCTTAATGCCTGTGGACGGAGGTTGGAACCGCGACGCCCAGTGTTGAAAAGATGCGGTTTTCTCGTGGGTGGCCGAGGAAAACATTTCAGACACACCGCCGCTCAGAGTCAACATGAAAACGCCTGAGTAAGTGGCAGAGAGGGCGTCAGTGGAACCACCCCTTCCCTTGAAGCGTTCATTTACACACATTTCGCAGCTGAAAATGACAGTCTGCATTGCGCTGTGCAACAGAATGACGTTCTTGACAACGCTAGACACTGCTGACATCGTGCTCCGGAGTAACAAAGGGTGTTTATCGTTTTCCAGCCCTCCTACATCGCGCCCTACAGTGGCATTATTCCGGGGTAATGCGATGTTGACAAGCACATGAATTCATAACAAAGGGTCCCTCTGAGACCTCACACTCTGGGATCACTCTTGGTGCCACTCACGCACCTTTGATGGGCATTTGAAAATGTAACTATACAGAGACATGCATTCCCAGATGACCAAAGGCTGCCGCCATAAGCAACCCTGTCGACACCCCACCTGAGTCTTGCTACATTCAAAAGCCAAAGAAACTGGTAGAACTGGCTAATATAGCGTAGCGCCCCCGCGATCACGCGGAAGTGCTGCAACAGGACATGGCATAGACTTGACTAACGTCAGAAGTAGTGCTGGAGGGAACTGGTACCATAAATCCCGCAAGGCTGTCCATAAATCTGTAAGAGTTCGAGGGGGTAGAGATCTCTTCTGAACAAACGTTGCAAGGATATCCTCAATATGTTAATGTCTGACAGGTTTAGTGCGGAGCGGAAATGTAGAAAGAGAGAAGAGTGTTCTTGGAGCCACTCTGTAGCAATTCGGGACGTGTGGGTTGTCGCATTGTCCTGCTGGAATTGCACAAGTCCGTCGGAATGCACAATGACATGAATGGATGCAGGTGATCAGACAGGATGCTTACGTACGTGTCACCTGTCATATTCGCATCTAGAAGTATCAACGGTCCCATATCACTCCAACTGCACAGGCCCCACGCCATTACAGAGCCTCCATCAGCTTGAACAGTCCCCTTCTGACATGAAGAGTTTATGGATTCATGAGGTTGTCTCCATACCCGTACACGTCCATCTGGCCGATACAATTTGAAACGAGACTCGTTCGACCAGGAAACATGTTTCCAGTCATCAACAGCCCAATCTTTGCGTTGACGGCTGGTCGGAATGGCCGAGCGGTTCTAGGCGCTACAGTCTGGAACCGAGCGACCTCTACGGTCGCAGGTTCGAATCCTGCCTCGGGCATGGATGTGTGTGGAGTCCTTAGGTTAGTTAGGTTTAAGTAGTTCTAAGTTCTAGGGAACTGATGACCTCAGAAGTTAAGTCCCATAGTGCTCAGAGCCATTTGAACTATTTTTTTGTGTTGACGGGCCCAGGCGAAGCGTAAAGCTTTGTGTCATCAAGGGTATACGGGTCGGCCTTCGGCTCCGAAAGCCCATATCGACGATGTTTCGTTCAATGGTTCGCACGCTGACACTTGTTGATGACCCGCGACTGAAATCTGCAGCAATTTGTGAAAGTGTCGCACTTCTGTCACGTTGAACTATTCTCTTCCGTCGTCGTTGGTCTCGTTCTTGCAGGATGATTTTCCGGCCTCAGCGATGTCGGTGATTTGATGATTTACCGGATTCCAGACATTCCCGGAACACTCGTGAAATGGTCGTATGGGAAAACCTCCACTACATCGCTACCTCAGGGATGCTGTGTCCCATCGCTTGACCGCCGACTGTAACACCATGTTGAAACTAACTGTAGCAGCAGCAACCGATCTAACAACTGCGCGAGACACTTTCTGTCTTGGAGCCAAACTTAGACCATATGCGTGACAATGGGACCCTTTAATTGTTTTTTGCAGTGTATGTATAATATGCATGCCTGACGAAAAAGTGAAGCACTCATCAACCATACATTGTCAAATGCCAATGAAACTTCGTACAGATATACACCATCAGCAGGTATGTAGATGATTAGAGCTTCAATTGTGGCCGGCCGCGGTGGCCGAGCGGTTCTAGGCACTACAATCTGGAACCGCGCGACAGCTACGGTCGCAGGGTCGAATCCTGCCTCGGGCATGGATGTGAGTGATGTCCTTAGGTTAGTTAGGTTTAAGTAGTTCTACGTTCTAGGGGAGTGATGACCTCAAAGCCATTTGAACCAATTGTTCTGACGTAGCGAATGGTTGCACTCCTGTCACGTTGAACGATTCTCCTCAGTCGTCGTTGGTCCCGTTCTTGCAGGACCTTTTTCCGGCCGCAGCGATGTCGGAGATTTTATGTTTTACCGGATTCCTGATGTTCACGCTACATTCTTGAATTGGTGGCACTGGAAAATCCCCGATTCATCGATACCCCGGAGATGCTGTGCCCCATCGCTCGTGCGCCGACCATAACACCAGGTTGAAAACGCACTTAAATCTTCATGGGGTTGCCGACCGCAGCACGATATTCTGCCGATTTACATATCTTTGTATTTGAACACGCTTGCCTATACCAGTTTCTTTGGCGCTTCTGTGTAGGTAGGCCCAATATGGGTTCCTTGTGATTCGATTTTGTGATCATTTCACATTCCCTCTCTAAGCATGAAGTTTCATGTGGTTTCCTCCTCCTCTTGTTTTTTTTTCTTTTCTTTTTTTTTTTTTTGTGAGATAGTGTGTACCACATAGCACTCATAGCAGTGAGGAATGTAGAGATTGAAAAATTGAATTTACTTTGTGGGCAAGGATAAACGTTCGCGCACGTATTTGCGAATCGAATAGGAAAGGAGAAAATTACTTAGGAACATTACGTACCCCCGTTATAATCCGTAATGCTGCTAGCGGAGTTCAAACGTACAGATTCAGCAGAGTTGAAATCTTTCGCGGTGACTGTTTCCACGGATGGCGTATCAAGTTCCATGATGGTCAGTAACATCGGGATAGAGTCTTGTTGGCTATAACCTAAAGTGCAGTCCGCATTTCCGTAAATACAAACCCAACAGAAGCCAGAATTTAAAGGAATCTGAATCGGTCAGGAAGCACGATCTGCGTCATTTAAAACCGAGTCTCCTCCGATGTGAAAACAGTCCGTTAGCTAAGAGAATTGCGAAGATATTAACGCCGTGTACCGCATAAAGAGCCACACGATTTGCAACTCTGAATATCCTTACGAAATGCGACATGAATATGGAAAACGACGCTATACTACTCCACACGGAGCGCTGCCGGCCTGATAAACAGGCTGAGCGTGTTACGCAGAGCAGGGAGAAGGATTTCGGAAGCGCGAGATATGACCAGAACAAGCGAGGAGAACTACTTACTAGCACTGGCTGGAGGACGATAGCTGTGTAAAATTTCTTTCAGAGTAGCTAAGAACAGTTCACAGACCACACGGAATTAACAGAGCCCTGGTATATTTGCTTTTAAAACTAAACTTTCGTGGACCATTCAGATAAACAGTTCTCAAGTGAGATGGATTCTTATGATGTTACTGAACACAGGGTTGCTGGATATTTGTAAGTGGTTCTTCGACTTCGGTTGTTTTATTCGCAGCTAGGTCGCACTATTATAGATCGTAATTATAAAGTACTTGAAATATTTCAGAAAATTGGTACTGGTAAATGGCCCAGAGCAATGTAACAAATGATATATTATGTGGAAGACAAATTCTCAACTTTTTTTTTACGACGTTTATTACCTTTGAATCCACCCTTTGACGGGAGCCACACATCTCTAGTCGATTCTCTTACGGTAACAACAGCTGCTACGGTACGGCGCGCAGCAAGTCTTGTGGCTTCTACGGCACAGGAAGAACATGAACGCTTGCCTTGATATACAGGGTGTTACAAAAAGGTACGGCCAAACTTTCAGGAAACATTCCTCACACACAAATAAAGAAAAGATGCTATGTGGACATGTGTCCGGAAACGCTTAATTTCCATGTTAGAGCTCATTTTAGTTTCGTCAGTATGTACTGTACTTCTTCGATTCACCGCCAGTTGGCCCAATTGAAGGAAGGTAATGTTGACTTCGGTGCTTGTGTTGACATGCGACTCATTGCTCTACAGTACTAGCATCAAGCACATCAGTACGTCGCATCAACAGCCTAGTGTTCATCACGAACGTGGTTTTGCAGTCAGTGCAATGTTTACAAATGCGGAGTTGGCAGATGCCCATTTGATGTATGGATTAGCACTGGGCAATAGCCGTGGAGCGGTACGTTTGTATAGAGACAGATTTCCAGAACGAAGGTGTCCCGACAGGAAGACATTCGAAGTAATTGATCGACGTCTTAGGGAGCACAGAACATTCCAGTCTATGACTCGCGACAGGGGAAGACTTAGAACGACGAGGACACCTGCAATGGACGAGGCAATTCTTCGTGCAGTTAACGATAACCCTAATGTCAGCGTCAGATAAGTTGCTGCTGTACGAGGTAACGTTGACCTCGTCACTGTATGGAGAGTGCTACGGGAAAACCAGTTGTTTCCGTACCATGCACAGCGTGTGCAGGCACTATCAGCAGCTGATTGGCCTCCACGGGTACACTTCTGCGAATGGTTCATCCAACAATGTGTCAATCCTCATTTCAATGCAAATGTTCTCTTTACGGATGAGGCTTCATTCCAACGTGATCAAATTGTAAATTTTCACAATCAACATGTGTGGGCTGACGAGAATCCGCACGCAATTGTGCAATCACGTCATCAACACAGATTTTCTGTGAACTTTTGGGCAGGCATTGTTGGTGATGTCTTGATTGGGCTCCATGTTCTTCCACCTACGCTCAATGGAGCACGTTATCATGATTTCATACGGGATACTCTACCTGTGCTGGTAGAACATGTCCCTTTACAAGTACGACACAACATGTGGTTCATGCACGATGGAGCTCCTGCACATTTCAGTCGAAGTGTTCGTACGCTTCTCAACAACAGATTCGGTGACAACAGAACTGCAGAAACGCCTTAACAAAACTGTATTTGCAATTCGAGTGTTAGCAGACATAGGCGACATAAAAATGAAAAAGCTTGCATACTTTGCCTACTTTCATTCCATAGTGTCATATGGTATAATATTTTGGGGTAACTCTTCAAGTCAAACAAAAGTTTTCAGAGTCCAAAAGCATGTAATACGTATTATTTGTGGAGTAAATTCACGGACGTCCTGTAGAAACCTCTTCAAAGAACTGGGTATACTAACTACTGCCTCTCAGTATATTTACTCATTAATGAAATTTGTCCCAAATAATTTATCTCTTTTTCCAACAAACAGCTCAGCTCATACATACAATACCAGGAACAAAAATGATCTGCACAAGGACTTAAAAGCACTTACTTTAGTTCAAAAAGGGGTCCACTACTCAGGAACACTCATCTTCAATAATTTGCCAGTAAACATAAAAAATTTAGTTACAAATAAAGATCACTTTAAAAGGAGCCTGAAAGACTTACTAGTGGCCAACTCCTTCTACTCCATTGACGAATTTTTTAATAGAAACAAATGATTTATTGTATATATTCATGCTAGTGATACGAGGCCGTTGGGATCCAACACGGCGTTCCGTATTACACTCCTGAACCCACCAATTCCATATTCTGCTTGCAGTCGATGGATCTCGACTGACGCGAGCAGCAATGTCGCGATACGATAAACCGCAATCGCGATAGGCTACAATCCGACCTTTATCAGAGTCCTAAACGTGATGGTACGCATTTCTCCTTATACGAGGCATCACAACAACGTTTCACCAGGCAACACCGGTCAACTGCTGCTTGTGTATGAGAAATCGGTTGGAAACTTTCCACATGTCAACACGTTGTAGGTGTCGCCACCGGCGCCAATCTTGTTTGAATGCTCTGAAAAGCTAATAATTTGCATGTCACAACATCTTCCTCCTGTCAGTTAAATTTCGCGTCTTTAGCATGTCATCTTCGTGGCGTAGCAATTTTAATGGCCAGTAGTGTACATACTCCTTAACTCGGTATTTCATGCTTGGCGTACGGTACTTCTCACTGTTACTACACTTCCCCTATCCCGCTCCACTCAGAAACGGAGCGAGGGAAAAATGTACGAAATCTAATCTCCTTTCTTTTGTCTTCGTGATCGTTATGCGAGATGGAAGTCTGAGGGAGTAGAATCATTCAGCAGTCTGTCGCAAATATTACTTATCCGAATTTATTTAATAGCATTTTGTGAAACAATTGTCTTCTTGCCTCCAGAAATTTTCATAAGTTTACGGAGTTCTATCGTAACATCTTGCGAAGACCCAACCAACCAGTAACGAATGAACTGCTTAAATGCTTTCCTTTATTCCACCTGCCGGGGTTCCGAAATACTCGAAAAGTACTCACGAATGGGTTACACCAGCGTTCTGAAAACAGCCTCCTGTGTAAGTACTCCACTCCATCCTACGAAAAAGGTAGCACGGGTACAGTATAACATCTCCTCTACGACGAGTTCTTTAGACAAAGCACTTTGGTTTGGGAAGGAAAGCGGCTTTGTCCTTTAAAGGAAATACATCGGTGTTTGCTTTAACTGATTTCTAAAATTTGCGGAAACATAAATCTGGATGCCCAAACAGCGATTTGAATGCGTTCCTCTGGAATTCAAGTTCATTGTCTTGCTACTACACCACTTCTCTCACTGTGCTAACGCAGAACTCTGGCAATAACACATAATCAGCTGTTCACATTACTTATAAATCACCTTGTATTTTGTGTAAAACACTGTCGGTTTACTTTCCGCGCCAAATATGGCTAAAACCTTCAGCTGCTTCGTCAGTAAGAACTGACTGCTGTGGCGACAATTCACGAGAGCTATTCGGAAAGTAAGGTCTGATCTGGCGCGCAGTGGCAGCCACTGTGAAAATGCGACAAATAAATAAATGTCATGTGGTTAGGGCCGCTCGTCCGGTAGACCGTTCGCCGGGTGCAGGTCTTTCTAGTTCACGCCACTTCGGCGATCTGCGCGTCGATGGGGATGAAATGACGACAATTAGGACAACACAACACTCGGTCCCTGAGCGGAGAAAATCTCCGACCCAGCCATGAATCGAGCCCGGGCCCTTAGGAATGACATATTGTCGTGATGGCCACTCAGCTACTGGGGGCGGACTGAAAATCCGATAAAATGAAAATGTCGTGTGGCTAGGGCCTCCCGTCGGGTAGACCGTTCGCCTGGTGCAGGTCTTTCGATTTGACGCCACTTCGGCGACCTGCGCGTCGATGGGGATGAAATGATGATGATTAGGACAACACAACACCCAGTCCCTGAGCGGAGAAAATCTCCGACCCAGCTGGGAATCGAACCCGGGCCCTTAGGATTGACAGTCTGTCACGTTGACCACTCAGCTACCGGGGCGGACTGAAAATCCGATGAAGCTTTGCACAGATGTGTTGGGCAGTGTCTCTAATATGCCCATCGATCGCTTCAAGACACTCTTTTCAGTTCTGAGCGCACAGTGAGCACCTAAAGATGCCCAGAAAATTGTGTCTCCCGCCAAGTATGGACGCTCGCTGAGAAGTTTCGCCTCAAGCTATGCAGCCCACATAACACAGCTGTCATGCGTTTCTTCTTCGTGGCAGTTCTCGGCCACACACTGTAGGGGCAGTAAAGACGCTGCTGCAGCATTTTCGATGCAAAGTGTTTGATCGGCTACCATACAGCCCAGACTTGGCTCGCTCTGATGTTCAGCTCTGCTCACATGAACCGTTGGCTATGAGGGAAACACATTGGCACAGACAACGAACTGTGAACGAGCGTACAGAAGTGGTGCAAAGCACAGGCAGCTGCCTTCTACGACGAGGGTATCGGAAAGTGCTACAACCCTAAGACAAACGTCTAAGTCGGAACGGCACTATGTAGAGAAGTAGCTGGAAGGTGTAGCTAACTGCTCCACATAAAACATTCTTTTATTTTTACATTGATTTCTATATCGTGACCGATCGGATCTGACTTTCCGAACAGTCCTCGTATAACTCGTAGTGTGCTTGTGACTGGTCGGCATACATGATCACTACGTCATGCTGTCAGAGATTGTATACATTTCTGCACTGGTGACGCCACTGCTTTCTTACGAACGTGAACAGATCTGCGTATTTTCAGCGGTTATAATTTTATTGGTGAGTGCAAGCGAACTCTCGTCTCTGAGAACACACACAAAAATGTGATGAATTTTTTTACATTCATACGAAAGAAGTGGTGAGGCGCCACCAGTGCAGACTTGACACGATCTCTGAGGCCTGCCAGTCACATGTCGTCTATGAGCTATGAATGTTCACCACGACAACAACCATGGCAATCCGTTGTTCTGTACGAAGAAGATGGAGGGTGTCACCTAAGGCCTCAGATTTTACTCAGATTAGACATGAAAAGTAAACCGAACATGTTTGTACCAAGATTTCAAGAGACAGATTTGGATCTCAGACCTTGTATTTTTTCCTGTTTCATTTCTTTAAAAAATCTATTTTGTGCTCTTCCATTAATCTTTGCTCAGTCGCAGCAAGGCATTATTGATAAATTGATGTAGAGACGCAATAAACTTTTGGACGATCACGTCGAGTGTGCTGAACATTAATGAATACGAGTTGCATTGTAGTAAGTTGTAAGTAGGCTGTTTAGGTTTTTATGTTGGTAACGCTACGTAGCGCTCTGTATGAAAATCGCTGAATGAGCTGTGTGAGGTCTGGGGCAGGTTGGACTCATTGTTGGAATATTCGCTAGTGCAGTGTTGGGCAGTATGATGTGAACAGCGCGTGGTGTTGCGCAGTTGGAGGTGAGCCGCCAGCAGTGGTGGATGTGGGGAGAGAGATGTCAGAGTCTTGAGAGGTTACTGTAAGCGGACGATCTGGACGTGTGTCCGCCAGAAAAAGGAAATTTGTAAAGATGGATGTCATGAATTGATAGATATATATATGATGACTTTTGAACATTATTAAGTTAAATACACTGTTTGTTCTCCATCAAAATTTTTCACTTACTAACTATGTCTGTCAGTAGTTAGTGTCTTCAGTAGTTTGAAGCTTTTATTTAGCTGGCAGTAGTGGCGCTCGCTGTATTGCAGTAGTTCGAATAACGAAGATTTTTGTGAGGCAAGTGATTCATGAAAGGTATAGGTTATTGTTATTCAGGGCCATTCTTTTGTATGGATTATTGAAAGTCAGATTGCGTTGCGCTAAAAAATATTGTGTGTCAGTTTAGTGGTGATCAGAATAAGTAAAGAGAGAACTGTCCGAGTACGTTCAGTTTTACTCAGCTGTCTTTGTATCAAATAGCGTAGAAGTTTGCCAGCACAGTCATTCTTAATTTTTCTAAGGGTACGCCTCAAAGTGTGTGCGCAACGCTCAAACCGTCGATTAACGAAACACTTCTGCAACGTGTGAGAGCGCGCATTTGTGGATCGTGTGTTTCTTTGTACGTGGCCTGATTTGAAGACATGGACATGCATATTACACAATGTTAGATGGCCACAGCTTGATTAATTTGAGGATGTAATTGAAACGTTATTACTACCCCTTGTACTCCAAAATACTGTCCCATTGACTGTCACTTCCAACTATTTGGCCACTTAGCTAGGTGGGAATTGTCTTACAGAAACCACCTGTCCATTGCTAGGAGGTGAGCTACTTCTGGAATAAATGGTTTAGAACCAGATCGGTGATGACTGTCCTCCAAAGGAGCTTCTCGTTTCACTGAGATGCAAGGAAATATCCACACCTAATTCCCTAGATCGGAGAACGTCGTGTGTTATCAGCAACTGATACTGATGTAGGGGATTGAGAAGTCAGTAATCGGGGTTATAGCCAGCCTTGCACCGCTGAATGTGGATGTAACTGCATCGTATGATTTTTTACTCAATATTGACGTTATATAAAATAAAAACTTATTTCTTGCAAAAATGACCGAATATTTGGGCCAAAAATTTTTTATAGGAAGCGATCAACAACTCAAAAGAATTTCATGTAAGTGACTCCAGCGGTCAAAGTCTACAACTATAGCAAAGCTGTTAACAACTGGGGATCTACCGTTAAGTGGAAATGTGGGATAGTCTTGAGGTATACTTTCATTTAATATGTTTAGTAGATTAGGGCTTACAGAATAACAAAAGAGTTAAAACAGGGATGTTGCTTACCTCCTACACTGTTTAAAATATACATCTAGAAAGACTTAGAGCTATACGGTACGAAACGTGTAGGAATGGGCATTCAGATAAATGACCAAGGTTTGCACATCTTGTTCGTTGCAGATGACCAGGCATTAGTGGACAGTGACAAAGACGTTATCTGATTTGGGCAAAAAAATTATTAGAAAAATGTGATTAGTGGGGATTGAAGGTAAATTTTGGAAGACTAAAAACCTACGTAGTGGAAAAAATGTAGGAAATTTTATAGCAGAGTGTGAGTACACCAAGGCATGTAATAAGTTTAAATATTTGGGTAGCATCGTGTCGAAAGATGGAACAAGTAACTGAGAAACAAAGCAACAAGTAGCCCATAGGTAAGCAGCAATCCAGAAGCTAGATCTTCTGTTATGGCCTAAGATAAACTAGAAAGTAAATAAGATGCTCTACAAAAGCATTGTACCACCTTTATCGACCTATGGATGCGAGAGCTAGGAGCTTATTGGGGAAATTAAAAACATATTGAGAGCTGTAGAAGTGGACTATCTCAGAAGATTGTGTGCCATACAGAGCTTGGATGGCGTGTACAGGTACAGCTGCCCATGGAGCTTCAACACGATACCACAGTTCATCAAGAGTAGTGACTGGCGTATTGTGACGATCCAGTTGCTCGGCCACCATTGACCAGACGTTTTCAATTGGTGAGAGATCTGGAGAATGTGCTGGCCAGAGCAGCAGTCGAACATTTTCTGTATCCAGAAAGGACCGTACAGGACCTGCAACATCCGGTCGTGCATTGTCCTGCTGAAATGTAGGGTTTCGCAGGGATCGAATGAAGGCTAGAGCCACGGGTCGTAACACATCTGAAATGTAACGTCCACTGTTCAAAGCAACGTCAGTGCGAACAAGAGGTGATCGAGACGTGTAACCAATGGCACCCCATACCATCACGCCGGGTAATACGCCAGTATAGCGACGACGAATGCACGCTTCCAATGTGCGTTCACCGCTATGTCGCCAAACACGGATGCGACCATCATGATGCTGTAAACAGAACCTGGATTCATCCGAAAAAATGACGTTTTGCCATTCGTGCACCCAGGTTCGTCGTTGAGTACACCATCGCAGGCGCTCCTGTCTGTGATGCAGCGTCAAGGGTAACCGCAGCCATGGTCTCCGAGCTGATAGTCCATGCTGCTGCAAACGTCATCGAACTGTGCGTGCAGATGGTTGTTGTCGTACAAACGTCCCCATCTGTTGACTCATGGATCGAGATGTGGCTGCACGATCCGTTCCCGCCATGCGGATAAAATGCCTGTCATCTCGACTGCTAGTGATACGAGGCCGTTGGGATCCAGCACGGCGTTCCGTATTATCCTCCTGAACCCACCGATTCCATATTCTGCTAACAGTCATTGGATCTCGACCAACGCGAGCAGCAATGTCACGATACGATAAACCGCAATCGCGATAGGCTACAATCCGACCTTTATCAAAGACGGAAACGTGATCGGACGCATTTCTTCTCCTTACACGAGGCATCACAACAACGTTTCACCAGGCAACGCCGGTCAACTGCTGTTTGTGTAATAGAAATCGGTTGGAATCTTTCCTCGTGTTAGCACGTTGTAGGTGTCGCTACCGGCGCCAACCTTGTGTGAATGCTCTGAAAAGCTAATCATTTTCATATCACAGCATCTTCTTCCTGTCGTTTAAATTTCGCGTCTGTAGCACGTCATCTTCGAGGTATATCAATTTTAATGGCCAGTAGTGTAGTATCAGTTAGCGTGCTGTTAGTGTGTAGAACGGGGAAGGTGCTCGATCTATCTGAGTTTGACAGAATTTGATAGCCTGGAGGCTCTGCACGAGCATTTTAAAAACTGCACGACTTGGCAGGTGCTAGAGGTGTGCTGTGGTGAGTGTCTTCAACACGTGGCGAAAGCAGGATGAGAGCGCGTCCAGTCGTAGTGGATTGAGCGACTACCCCTCAGTACGAATGTCGGACGTCATAGGCTAGGCCGACTAGTAAAACAGGACAGGCGGCAAACTGTGGCGGAGCTAACACCAGACTTTAGTTCTGGGCAGAGTACAAGTGTGTCTGAACACACAGTGCGCCTTCGCAGTCGACGTCCCATGCATGTGCCAATGTTAACACCACGATATCGGCAACTACAACTGAAATGGGTAGGAGACCCTTGCTAATGGACATTGGTATTCCAGGGTCGGATGAACCCCGATTCTTTCTTCCTCACAACGATGGGACGGCATGAATCCGTCGTCCTCCAGGGGAAAAATTCCTTGACATATGTATGGCGGCACGGAGACGAGCTGGCGCCGGCTCCATTATACTCTGGGGAACATTCACGTAGGATTCAGTGGGTCCATTGGAACTCGCACAAGGCACCATGACGACCAACTAGTATCTTACACTGGTTGCAGATCACGTACACCCCCTCTTGACGATCATGTTTCCTGACAGTAGTGGCATATTTTAGCAAGACAATGTGGTCCAGACTATATACTAACTAGGTTCCTTTCGGAGTATGCTGATGCATTAGCTCCATACTTAGCAATCATATACAACCGTTCGCTCGACGAAAGATCCGTACCCAAAGACTGGAAAGTAGCACAGGTCACACCAATATTCAAGAAAGGTAGTAGCAGTAATCCACTAAATTACAGGCCCATATCGTTAACGTCGATATGCAGCAGGATTTTGGAACATATATTGTGTTCGAACATTATGAATTACCGCAAAGAAAACGGTCTATTGACACACAGTCAACATGGGTTTGCAAAACATCGTTCCTGTGAAACACAATTAGCTCTTCATTCACATGAAGTGTTGAGTGCTATTGACAATGGATTTCAG
This sequence comes from Schistocerca serialis cubense, assembly GCF_023864345.2. Lineage (NCBI taxonomy): Eukaryota > Metazoa > Arthropoda > Insecta > Orthoptera > Acrididae > Schistocerca > Schistocerca serialis. The sequence goes on from NC_064645.1 coordinate 92,445,446, forward strand.
ATCGATCCCGTACTTCTGAATTTCCGGAAGGCTTTTGACACTGTACCACACAAGTGGCTCGTTGTGAAATTGCGTGTTTATGGAATATCGCCGGCCAGAATGGCCAAGCGGTTCTAGGCGCTTCAGTCTGGAACCCCGCGACCGCTACGGTCGCAGGTTCGAATCCTGCCTCGGGCATGGATGTGTGTGATGTCCTTAGGTTAGTTAGGTTAAAGTAGTTCTAAGTTCTAGGGGACTGATGACCTAGATGGTAAGTCCCATAGTGCTCAGAACCATTTGAACCATTTGGAATATCGTCTCCATTACGTGACTGGATTTCTGGTTTCCTTTCAGAGAGCTCACAGTTCATAGTAATTGACGGAAGGTCATCGAGTAAAACAGAAGTGATTTCTGGCGTTCCCCAAGAGAGTGTTATAGGCCTTCTGTTGTTCCTTATCTATATAAACGATTTGGGAGACTATCTGAGCAGACGTCTTCGGTTGTTTGCAGATCACGCTGTCGTTTATCGGCTGATAAAGTCATCAGAAGATCAAAACAAACTGCAAAACGATTTAGAAAAAATATCTGAATCGTGCGAAAAGTGGCAGTTGCCCCTAAATAACGAAAAGTGTGAGGTCATCCACATGAGTGGTAAAAGGAATTCGTTAAACTTCGGTTACACGATAAATCAGTCTAATCTAAAAGTCCAAAATTCAACTAAATACCTAGGTATTACAATTACGAACAACTTAAATTGGAAGGAACGCACAGAAAATGTTGTAGGGAAGGCTAAACAAAGACAGCGTTTTATTGGCAGGACACTTAGAAAATGTAACAAACCTACTAAGGAGACTGCCTACACTACGCTTGTCCGTCCCCTTTTAGAATACTGCTGCGCGGTGTGGGATCCTTACCAGATAGGATTGACGGAGTGCATCAAAGAAGTTCAAAGAAAGACAGCACGTTTTGTATTATCGCGAAATATGGGAGAGTGTGTCACAGAAATGATACAGGATTTGGGCTGGACAATATTAAAAGAGAGGCTTTTTCGTTGTGACGAAATCTGCTCACGAAATTCCAATCATCAACTTTCTCCTCCGAATGCGAAAATATTCTGTTGACACCGACGTACATAGGGAGGAACGATCACCACGATAAAATAAGGGAAATCAGAGCTCGTACGGAAAGATATAGGTGTTCATTATTTCCACGCGCTATACGAGATTGGAATGATAGAGAATTGTGAAGGTGGTTCGATGAACCCTCTGCCAGGCACTTAAATTTGATTTGCAGAGTATCCACATAGATGTATGGCCAAGGACAGGAGTGTGACGGAGTGGTTCCAGGAACACAATGACGAGTCCAGTTGATGAGCTGGTCCCCCAGCTCGCCAGATCTGGAATATGATTGAACGTGACGTCAGAGCTCATCGCCCCCCTCCCCGGAATTTACGGAAATTAGGTGACTTTTGTGTGCAGATGTGGTGTCAACTCTCTTCAGTGACCTACAAAGGCCTCACTGCTTCCACGCCACGCCGAGTCGCCGCTGTTATCCGTGCCAAAGGTAGACATACCGGCTGTTAGGAAGGCGGGCACAATGTTCTGGCTGATCAATGTATGTTTTATGAAGCAATCCGAACACGTTCGAGGATATAATGATTGTTCACAGCGTGACACACGGTAAGTCAGTCAGCGCCTAGATCCTAAAGAAGTCGCAAGTCGGTGGATCTTGGGGTGGAGATTTCGTAAGTGAATATACACTCCTGGAAATGGAAAAAAGAACACATTGACACCGGTGTGTCAGGCCCACCACACTTGCTCCGGACACTGCTAGAGGGCTGTACAAGCAATGATCACACGCACGGCACAGCGGACACACCAGGAACCGCGGTGTTGGCCGTCGAATGGCGCTAGCTGCGCAGCATTTGTGCACCGCCGCCGTCAGTGTCAGCCAGTTTGCCGTGGCATACGGAGCTCCATGGCAGTCTTTAACACTGGTAACATGCCGCGACAGCGTGGACGTGAACTGTATGTGCAGTTGACGGACTTTGAGCGAGGGCGTATAGTGGGCATGCGGGAGGCCGGGTGGACATACCGCCGCATTGCTCAACACGTGGGGCGTGAGGTCTCCACAGTACATCGATGTTGTCGCCAGTGGTCGGCGGAAGGTGCACGTGCCCGTCGACCTGGGACCGGACCGCAGCGACGCACGGATGCACGCCAAGACCGTAGGATCCTACGCAGTGCCGTAGGGGACCGCACCGCCACTTCCCAGCAAATTAGGGACACTGTTGCTCCTGGGGTATCGGCGAGGACCATTCGCAACCGTCTCCATGAAGCTGGGCTACGGTCCCGCACACCGTTAGGCCGTCTTCCGCTCACGCCCCAACATCGTGCAGCCCGCCTCCAGTGGTGTCGCGACAGGCGTGAATGGAGGGACGAATGGAGACGTGTCGTCTTCAGCGATGAGAGTCGCTTCTGCCTTGGTGCCAATGATGGTCGTATGCGTGTTTGTCGCCGTGCAGGTGAGCGCCACAATCAGGACTGCATACGACCGAGGCACACAGGGCCAACACCCGGCATCATGGTGTGGGGAGCGATCTCCTACACTGGCCGTACACCACTGGTGATCGTCGAGGGGACGCTGAATAGTGCACGGTACATCCAAACCGTCATCGAACCCATCGTTCTACCATTCCTAGATCGGCAAGGGAACTTGCTGTTCCAACAGGACAATGCACGTCCGCACGTATCCCGTGCCACCCAACGTGCTCTAGAAGGTGTAAGTCAACTACCCTGGCCAGCAAGATCTCCGGATCTGTCCCCCATTGAGCATGTTTGGGACTGGATGAAGCGTCGTCTCACGCGGTCTGCACGTCCAGCACGAACGCTGGTCCAACTGAGGCGCCAGGTGGAAATGGCATGGCAAGCCGTTCCACAGGACTACATCCAGCATCTCTACGATCGTCTCCATGGGAGAATAGCAGCCTGCATTGCTGCGAAAGGTGGATATACACTGTACTAGTGCCGACATTGTGCATGCTCTGTTGCCTGTGTCTATGTGCCTGTGGTTCTGTCAGTGTGATCATGTGATGTATCTGACCCCAGGAATGTGTCAAAGTTTCCCCTTCCTGGGACAATGAATTCACGGTGTTCTTATTTCAATTTCCAGGAGTGTATATATATAATTTTGTTTAAAGTAGTAGTTCAACTGTCGAAATGACTTTTAATGGTGTTGACTGCTGCAATAATGGCGTAGCGATCTGTATTTACGATTAGGAGGTTGAAAAATACTCCTCGCTGCTTTAAAGCCGGGTTTTCCTAGAAGCAGGAATTCTGCACCGCGTGGTCTGTAATTCGCCCGGAGCAGTGCGTCGTCCTCTCGCCAGTGACAAAACAGTGAAGGTGTTTTCCGTCAGATCTCACTGCATAGTGCGCCAGCCTTAACGTCAGGTGTGACGTGCCACCTGGTTCTGGATGAGTCGAAACCGTAGTTAACACGACACTTGGTTGACAAACAAGTTGCACGCAAACGGTTTCGTTTATGTAGACACGGCGCTACCAGTGAGCACTTCAGTTTCATCGTTTTGTAAGTGACGTAGTCGTGTATAAATGAAAGTTATGGCAGATGAACGAGTTGCGGCGGAGTTGCATGTCTAGGATTCTGTCGGCTTTTACAGTTTACTTCTACAGTCTTGCAGGATGTCGAATGTGCGCATACTGTGTGCGGAGGCAGGAGGAGATTGCCGCAGTTTGCGAACAGTTGAATGCGCTCTCGGTTAAGTGTCATCACCTTCAGACTACGGCGTCGGGGTGTAGAGGTGGCGCAGAATCTGGCGCTTCGCATGGGACACATCAGGTGTTGCTTGTTTTGCCCACGGGCTCTGATTTCGAGCCACCTCCAAGTGCGTCCGACCCGGTGCATCTGCCCTCACAGCAGGGTGAGTGGCGGGTGGTAACGCGTTCTCGTCACCTGTGGCGGAGGGCCGAAGTGGAAACTGGCCCCCTGGCCCACTCGCCCACTCGCCCTGTGAGTGGACAGGCGGTCGCTCCTTCTGCAGGGTCCGAGCAGGCGGGGTTCTAGGCGCTACAGACTGGATCCGCGCGACCGCTACGGTTGCAGGTTCGAACCCTGCCTCGGGCATGGATGTGTGTGAAATCCTTAGGTTAGTTAGCTTTAAGTAGTTCTACGTTCTGGGGGACTGATGACCTCAGAAGTTACTTCCCATAGTGCTCAGAGCCATTTGAACAGTTCTAGAGTCATTCAAAGGAAGTCCATGGTCATTGCCTCGTAAATACCCAGATTATGTGATACTAGATGGAGGCGACTTTAACCTACGGAGTATAGAATGGGATGTCTATGGATTCATTGCGGCGGCTACAGACAGACGGTCATGCGAAATGCTTTTGAACATGTTTCTGAAAACTGTCTTGAGCAGCTAGCTCGGCAGCCCACACGCAATGGAAATATCTTAAAACCTTCCAGCTACAAATAGGCCGGATCTTACCCACAATGTCAGATCAGAAACGGGGATTAGAGATCATGATGTCAATATAACAACTATGATTACGGAAGTTAATGAATCAGTAAAGGAGGTTAGGAGAATATTTCTGCTAGATAGAGCAGATAAGCAGTTGATAGCATCTCGCTTAGTTAGTGAATCACTTAGTTCCAGTGAGATACTTGTAGAGGAATTACGGGCAAAGTTTAAGCAGACTGTAAATCGGGGTTTGGAGAGTTACGTGTCTAGTAAGCGGATAAAGCATGGGGAAGATCCCCATGGCTTAACAACGAAATACAGAAGATACTGAAGGAACAGAGGCTGTTGCACTCTCGGTTGAATGGAGAACACACAAATGGCAACAGGTGTAAGTTACCAGAGATTCGTGCGTCTGTGAAAAGATCTATCCGCGAAACAACTATTCCGTAACCCCTTAGCAAAAGATCAGCCGGAGAATCAGAGAAAATTCTGGTCGACTGTAAAATCGCTAAGCAGGTCTAAGGCTTCCGATCAGTCCCCTTGCTGACCAGTCTGGTGAGGCAGTTGACGATAGCGAAACGAGACCCGAAGTTTTAAACTTCACGTTCAAGAAATCGTTCAAATACGAGAATCGTGCAAATGTACCGCCGTTTGACCTTCGGACAGACTCCCGTATGGACGACATAGTAATAAGCATCCCTGGCGTAGAGAAAACAGCTGAAAGATTTGAAAGGTAATAAATCACCAGGTGCGGATGGAATCCCAGCTCGATTTTACATTGAGTACTCTACGGCATTGACTCCTTACCTAGCCTGCATTTATATTTAATTTGTCACCCAGCACAAAGTCCCAAGTGACTGGAAAAAAGTGCTAATGACTCCAGTATATAAGAGAGAACGGACCTTTGCGGGTCCGCTCATTCTTACACAGGGTGAGTCACTAACAAACTCCGAAAGTATGACAGGAGCTAAAATGTTTGTGGGACAAAAGTTTCATGGGACAACGGGGGCCATAATATGACGTTGGTTTTTTGTTATTAGGTGGGGTCGCGTCAGAGATATGAACGTGAACTTTTTTTTTTTTTTTTTTTTTTTTTTTTTAATGGCGTGATGTTAGTTTGGTACTTATTTTCTCGTAGCGGCTATCGAGACGAATCCAACGATGTGTATCAGTAAGGTCTTTGAAGGTCAACGAATGCCACTAAGGTGGCATGAACGTCCATTTACGGAAGGTGTTCGAAGTGATGACCATTGGTATCAACGCAGTGCTGCAATCTTCTTGTCATGGATTGAGTGGTATTCCTTATAACATCGACACTTATCGAAGCACATGCTCTGACAATTCTCTCTCGCATATCTTCAGTTGTAGTTGTAACATCTTTATAAACAATGTCTTTTACGAATCCCGACAAGAAAAAAATCCAGAGGCGTCAAATCTGGCGAACGAGCCGGCCACGACACATCTCCTCCGCGTCCAATCCAACGATTTGGGAATTGTCTCTGCAACTCTTTTTCTAGCCATGAGCGAAAAATGTGCCGGATACCCATCGTGTTGATACCACATTCTGTTCCTTGTTCCCGAAGGTATTTCTTCCAGTAACAGACTTAATGTTTGTTGCAGGACTATGGTCAACTTCCTACCATTAAGATTTACTCCGATGAAATAGGGACCCGTAATTCTACCCTAAAGAATCGCACACCATACCTTCACCGACCACGGTTTTTGGTGTGCAACTTTCCGCAGCTGACATGGATTTTCAGTCGCCCAATAATGCACGTTATGCAAATTAACATTTCCATGGTTCGTCAATGTAGCCTCGTCAGTAAATAAAATAAAACCAGTAAATGTGTCATCCCTCTGAATCTGAAGTTGAGGCCATCGGCAGAATTCAGTGCGATGGATACAATCCGTTCGAGTTAATTCTTGGTGGAGACTGATATGGTAAGGACGATATTTATGGCGATGCAGAACACTTTGTCTCATGTCAGATTCCCTTGCGATTTGACGTTAACTGACACAAGGATCTCGATCCACAGTGGCAAGAGTACCAAGATCCGTTTCCTAGTTACTAACCTTCCGTTTCTGGATATGTTTCGATGCGTTAAAGATCCAGTTGGTCTCAGTTTATCATATACATATTTAAATGTACGACGTGTAGGGTGAATACGTTGAGGATATCTTTCAGGGCTTAGGTCCCGATCTCTCACTGAATTTCGTTGGCATTCTCCGTAAATGAGAAGCATATCGACTTGTTCTTCGAAGAAATACATCATTCACACTCGCTTGATTCAACGATACCAGTCTTAACGTTTCAATTAGTGTTGTATTGCGGAACCGTCGAATGGTGTTTACATGTCAATAGCACGTTAGATGGATACGCCGTATTCGGCGAATATTTACTATTTGCACGATATACGAGAGAGAATTGTCAGAGAATGATCTTCGATAAGTGCCCAGACATGTGAGTGGCTCGAAGACTTCTTATGTAATGAAATCCAGTATGTCGACCTCGACGGCAAGTGTTGTCGGAGAAAAGGGTATTGTCAGGAGTGCCCGGGGGAAGTGTGATAGGGCCGCTGTTGTTCTTTGTATACACAAATGATTTTCGGACAAGGCGGGCAGCAATCTGCGGTTGTTCGCTGATGATGCCGTGGTGTACAGTAATGTGTCAAATTTAAGTGACTGTACAAGACTACTTAGACAAAATTTCTAGCTGGTGTGATGAATGGCAATCCGTGATAAGAAGATTGCAGCCGGGCGGGATTAGCCGAGCGGTCTCAGGCGCTGCAATCATGAACTGTGCGGCTGGTCCTGGCGGAAGTTCGAGTCCTCCATCAGGCATGGGTGTCTGTGTTTGTCCTTACGATAATTTAGGTTAAGTAGTGTGTAAGCTTAGGGACTGATGACCTTAGCAGTTAAGTCCCATAAGATTTCACACACATTTCAACTTTTTTTTTAAGATTGCAGCCCTGCATTGATAACAACGGCCATCACTTCGAACACCTGTAAATGTTGAAAAATGTAAGTTAACGCGGATGAGTAGGAAGAACAAATCTGTAATGTTCGGACGGAGAATTACGAGTGTCCTGCTTGACACAACCAAGTCGTTTGAATGACTGGGAATAGCGTTGGAAAGCGATATGAAATGGAACGAGCATATGGTGGGGGTAGGCGAATGGTCGACTTCGGTTTATTGGGAGAATTTTAGGAAGGGAGACCACATATAGGAAAGGAGACCTGTAAAGGAGACCGCATATAGAACGCTGGTGCGACCTGTTCTTGAGTACTGCACGAGTGTTTGGGATCCGTACCAGGTAGGATTGAAGTGAGTCTACGCAGCAAATCAGAGGCGGGATGCTAGATTTGTTACTGCTAGGTTCGAACAACACTTAAAGTCTCACAGAGATGCTTCGGGAACTCAAATGGGAAAACCCTGGAGGGAAAGTGACGCTGTTTTCGAGGATCCCTACTGATAAAATTTACAGAACCGGCATTTGAAGCTGACTGCCGAATGATTTTGCTGCCGCCAACATATATCGCGCGTGAGGACCACCAAGATAAGATACAAAAAATTTGGTCTCATACGGAGGCGTACAGACAGTGGTTTTTGTCTATCTCTATTTGAAAGTGAAACAGGAAAGGAAATGACAAGTGGTTGTACAGGGTACCCTCCGCCACGCACCGTACGGTGGCTTGCGGAGTATCTATGTTTTATGTAGATGTGGATACAGTTAATGCTTGTTTGCATGAAATCGCTAAGTGAGACATGAGATAAAAAAATAAACGTGTGTTGGTTCGTGACTGGATAAAGAAAAGACGACAACTCGGTTGGTCAGTGACCTTGTTGGAAGAAATTTTGCAGGAAGACCCTAGAAGTTGTTTTAATCATTTGTACTAATTCCATTTTTGAATGGGAACAACTGTAGAGATGGTTTAAATAAATTAATACTGAATAAAGAATTCAGCTTTCCAATTTCTGCAGCCTCTTCTCCTGTCAATTGTTCTCCTTATTCGATCCACGAGATTTTATTGTTGTACACGTGGGCTGTTCCCCAGCCAAACGTTTTGCTTGCCTTATTTTTCATAATTCGTTTCTATATGTGCTCCTAATTTAATGTATTTTGGTCTGCAGCTCAGATACTGTCTACCAATCCGCGCTCAGATCGGGCATGACATCCTCAAGTGCAGCGACTCGTCGTTGCTTGTTTTTGTAGTCAACGTCATTAAAATCCCACAAACACCTAAGCATAGCATTGCCACTAAAAAGGCGAATAATATCCCCCGTTCTCCACTCATATTTCGGCTTCTTCCCACACTACCGACAAACCTAACCTCCGCGCTCACGCAACTAGTGTCACTAAAGTTGGAACAAGCAGAAAATGTTTTGTTTCGCAAAAGAGTTGCAGTGGCCGGAAGCGCGGTTGCGATCTACCTAGAGTCGTCGTGTGAACTGGGCTTAAGGCGTTCTACGTTGCGTTGTAGTGAAAAAATTACTGCAAGTCAGATAACGTTCGTGAGTAAAATGAATGCAGAGTCTGCTAAAACGTCACAAGTGGGTTTCAGTGCCGAGAAAGGTAGACTTAATCGACGCAGTGTCAAATCCTGGTGCGCTCAGCCTAAGTCTGAAGCGAATTGTGGTGTCACCGCCAGACACCACACTTGCTAGGTGGTAGCCTTTTAAATCGGCCGCGGTCCATTAGTACATGTCGGACCCGCGTGTCGCCACTGTCAGTGATCGCAGACCGAGCGCCACCACACGGCAGGTCTCGAGAGACTTACTAGCACTCGCCCCAGTTGTCCGGATGTCTTCCACGACGTCATCTGCCACCATCCAAGCGTTATCCGCTATCTTTTGCATTGAAGGTCTTCCACAGACTATTGTTTCCGACAATGGCCCACAATTCATGTCCGCAGAATTTCAGTCATTCTGCAAGGCCAATGGTATTCAACATCTGACATCCGCGCCGTTTTCGCCTCAGTCCAACGGTGCCGCTGAACGATTGGTCCGGGCTTTCAAGTCGCAGATGTTGAAGTTGAAAGAGTCGCATTCTCGGGAGGACGCGTTATTGCTCTTTTTGTCTTCGTATCGCTTTCAGCCCCGAGAAGGTCGCTCGCCGGCTGAGTTGCTCCATGGTCGTCCTCATCGAACCTTGATGTCTTTGCTGCATCCGCCGCATCAGGTTCCTGTGCAGCGGCAGACTCCTGCTTTTGCTCCAGGCGACGTTGTATTCTATCGCAACTATCGAGGTTCACGGCGTTGGCTCGCAGGGCGCATTCTTCGCTGCCTCGGCCGCGCGATGTATTTGGTTTTGGGGGCCTCTGGTGAGGTGCGTCGACATCTCAATCAGCTGCGCCTCTGGCGTCGCACGGGTTCTGCCGCTCCCCGTCTGCTTTCAGCGACGGTGCCGTCCGGTCAGCGCCCTGGGGACCCATCTACTGGCTCGCCTCATCCCCGGGTGTTACCGCCGCTGCCTTCCATTTTGCCACATGGCGACGCGCCGCCGCCGCCGCCTGTTCTCCTGCCGGTGCCGCCCGCAGTGGACGCTTCGCTGCAGCCGCCACGCGCCTCCCTGGGTCACGCGCCGCCGATCGCTTCCCGTGACCAGCCGTCCTCCGACATGGACCTCTTGCCCGCTCCGGACCAGATGTCATCTTCGCCCGTCGGGTGCTCCGACTCGATGGAGGTCGACCCTTCGGCCCCTCCTGACTATCTTAGGGCGCATAACCCGCATGTTGGCGTGCACCCTGGACTAGGTTTTCAGGCGTTTCCTAGCTCCCCTCGGACCGAATGGCCGGGTGCGGGTGTCACAGCATCGCCTGTTGTTAGGCTCCCCACCTCGTCGCATACGCCAACATGGGGTCCTCTCCACGGCGGGCGGAAGCCTTATAACAACCGTTCGCCGATTTGCGGGGGAGGAATGTGGTGTCACCGCCAGACACCACACTTGCTAGGTGGTAGCCTTTTAAATCGGCCGCGGTCCATTAGTACATGTCGGACCCGCGTGTCGCCACTGTCAGTGATCGCAGACCGAGCGCCACCACACGGCAGGTCTCGAGAGACTTACTAGCACTCGCCCCAGTTGTACGGACGACGTAGCTAGCGATGCAATACTGACGAAGCCTCGCTTATTTGCAGAGAAGATAGAATAGCCTTCAGCTAAGTCAATGGCTACTACCTAGCAAGGCGCCATAGCAATTGATAGTTATCGTATGAAGCATGTCTCATCAAGAACGATGTATACAAATGATGGATTAAAGTTAAGTATTCCAGAAGCTACGTACTTTTCTTTATAGCATTCATTACGTATCCTGTTTCAGACCTCACGCCATCCTGCGTGAGCTTATAGCGTGCATTTCGGCCTTCTCTAGCAATATAACACGAATAATGCTCTTCTTTATCGTCAATTGTATGTTTGGCTATCCAAAACCCAGGTGAATTAAATGTATCCTCGTAACAATGTTTCTCAGGTGTTATGCTCCCCTGCAGAAACGTTCAGGGAAGCTACCTAACGTTTCACAACAGATCAAATATTCGCTTTCGGATTTCATTCTGGGTCGTAAGGAGGAAGGCGCAAAGCTGGGGTGACCAGCAGTTTGTTGAATCTTATCGACGAAATACTCGGCAGTCCTTGGCTCAGTTATTCGAGCAAGTTCGCACAGAATAAGTTTCAGTATGTCATCCGAGAATAGCCATTTCTGACATCGTCTTTAACGGAATTTGTTTATTTTATCGTTGTGATATGGAGCATTATGGAGAATTAGTATAGAGTTAGGTTTAAAACTGAGTATTACTGTAAGTAGGCTGTTTAGGTTTTTATGTTGGTAACGCCACGTAGAGCTCTGTATGAAAATCTCTGACTGTGCTGTGTGCAGTCTGTGGCTGGTTAGCATTGTTGGAATATTCGCTATTGTAGTGTTGGGCAGTTGGATGTGAACAGCGCGTAGCGTTGCGCACTTGGAGGTTAGCCGCCAGCAGTGGTGGATGTGGGGAGTGAGATGGCGGAGTTTTGAGAGCGGATGATCTGGACGTGTGTCCGTCAGAGAAGGAAATATGTAAGACTGGACGTCATGAACTAATATATAATGACGTTTGAACACTATTAAGGTAAATACATTGTCTGCTCTCTATCAAAATCTTTCATTTGCTAACTATACCTATCAGTATTTAGTGTCTTCAGTAGTTAGAATCTTTTATTTAGCTGGCAGTATTGGCACTCGCTTTATTGCAGTAGTTCGAGTAACAAAGATTTTTGTGAGGTAATTGATTCATGAAAGGTATAGGTTATTGACATCTTGGGTTGTCGGGTGTTCTGCCGGATATCAACGTCGTACTTGCACGATATTTCGGTCACGTAGCTCGAGACCTTCGTCAGGTGCGACCTGAGACTGCTCCTCGAGTGGACCTGGTCCAGTATTTATGCCTATGGCCTTCCCCCTCCACCAACGGCTGCAGGCGCTTCCTCTGTGGTCCGCGCCCATTCCCTGTGACCTGCTGGAGCGTTGCTGCTCCGTTTTCCGTCCGCTGCGGTTCTAGGTGTTCCCTCTGCGGTCCGCGCCCACCAAACCCGCTCCTGGGGGTTTCATCTACGGTCTGGGGTACCAGGCGTTCCCCCTGCGGTCCGCGCCCGCTCACCACGACCTGTTGGAGCGTTGCCGCTCCGTTTTTCGTCTGCTGCGGCTCTGGATGTTCCCTCTGCGGTCCGCGCCCACCAGTCCCACTTTTGGGTGTTCCATCTTCGGTCTGGTGCTCCTGGCAGTCCGTCAGGGGCTCGGTTACCATCTCCATGTCTCTGGTTCTTCTGTTTGTGTAGCGTTGCAGCTGGCCCCGTTGCTCCTTTAACAATTCCAGAGCCGGATCCCAGGCTCTGCTTAGCTGGTACCCTGTGTCACGATTCATAAGATCGTCAGCCATTTTAATCTCAATCGATTCTCTTATAACACTGTCCCAAAATCTGGGTGTTTGTGCTAGAATCTTGGTATCCTCATACTTCATGGCATGATCTAGTTCTAGACAGTGCTCAGCAATGGCTGACTTAGTCACCTGTCTTAATCTAGTGTACCTCTGATGTTCTTTGCACCTGATCTCCACAGTTCTTGTCGTCTGGCCAATGTAGGACATGCCACATTGACAAGGTATATTGTAAATCCCTGGTTTTCGTAACCCCAGGTCGTCTTTGACACTCCCCAGCAGTCCCCCGATCTTGTTGGAGGGACAGAAAACACACTTGATATTGTGTTTACGCAGGATCCTACTGATTCTGGCAGAAATAGAGCCAGCATAGGGCAGATATGCCACCTTCTTTGCTTCATCTTGGTCTTCTTCAGGAACCTGTGGTATAGTGGCTGGTCGGAGTGCCCTCTCAATTTGTCTGTCCGTGTATCCACTCTTGGAGAAAACTGTTTTGAGACGTTCTATCTCTATGGGTAGATTCTCTTGGTCTGATAGGGCACGTGCTCTGTGGACCAAAGTCTTCAGAACCCCATTCTTCTGTGCAGGGTGGTGACAACTGCTGGCCTGCAGATATAAATCAGTGTGTGTTGGTTTTCGGTACACACTGTGGCCAATTGATCCATCTGCTTTCCTCTGGACTAGTACATCCAGAAATGACAGCTGGCCATTCTTCTCCAGTTCCATGGTGAACTTGATATTAGGGTGGCATGAGTTAAGATGTTCAAGAAACTCATTGAGCCTGTCCATCCCATGTGGCCAGATCACGAAGGTGTCATCCACATACCTAAAAAGCATGTGGGTTTAAATGTGATAAGATCATCAGACAACTACGGGAAAAAGCGCCAGTGCCACCTAGACTGTATGGTCTGCCTAAAATACACAAGGAGGGCGTGCCCCTACGTCCAATTGTCAGTAATATTGGGGCACCAACGTACACAACAGCCAAGTACTTGAAAGGTCTCCTGGCTCCATATGTGGGAAAATGTATTCACCACATCTGCAACTCACAAGATTTCCTGCAACGCCTCAAGCAACTGCACATCACAGATTCGGACATCATGGTTAGTTTTGATGTGGTATCGCTGTTCACCAGGGTCCCACTGAAGGAGTCACTAGAACTGATTGCAGAGAAATTTGATGGTGCTCTGTTGGACCTGTTGAGTCATACACTGACATCCACGTATTTCCTGTACAGAAACCAATATTACGAGCAAACTGAAGGTGTAGCTATGGGCAGCCCACTGTCCCCTGTGGTTGCCAACATGTTTATGGAGAGTTTTGAGGAGAGGGAATTGGAGACAGCCACATTTAAACCCACATGCTTCTTTAGGTATGTGGATGACACCTTCGTGATCTGGCCACATGGGATGGACAGGCTCAATGAGTTTCTTGAACATCTTAACTCATGCCACCCTAATATCAAGTTCACCATGGAACTGGAGAAGAATGGCCAGCTGTCATTTCTGGATGTACTAGTCCAGAGGAAAGCAGATGGATCAATTGGCCACAGTGTGTACCGAAAACCAACATACACTGATTTATATCTGCAGGCCAGCAGTTGTCACCACCCTGCACAGAAGAATGGGGTTCTGAAGACTTTGGTCCACAGAGCACGTGCCCTATCAGACCAAGAGAATCTACCCATAGAGATAGAACGTCTCAAAACAGTTTTCTCCAAGAGTGGATACACGGACAGACAAATTGAGAGGGCACTCCGACCAGCCACTATACCACAGGTTCCTGAAGAAGACCAAGATGAAGCAAAGAAGGTGGCATATCTGCCCTATGCTGGCTCTATTTCTGCCAGAATCAGTAGGATCCTGCGTAAACACAATATCAAGTGTGTTTTCTGTCCCTCCAACAAGATCGGGGGACTGCTGGGGAGTGTCAAAGACGACCTGGGGTTACGAAAACCAGGGATTTACAATATACCTTGTCAATGTGGCATGTCCTACATTGGCCAGACTACAAGAACTGTGGAGATCAGGCGCAAAAACATCAGAGGCACACTAGATTAAGACAGGTGACTAAGTCAGCCATTGCTGAGCACTGTCTAGAACTAGATCATGCCATGAAGTATGAGGATACCAAGATTCTAGCACAAACACCCAGATTTTGGGACAGTGTTATAAGAGAATCGATTGAGATTAAAATGGCTGACGATCTTATGAATCGTGACACAGGGTACCAGCTAAGCAGAGCCTGGGATCCGGCTCTGGAATTGTTAAAGGAGCAACGGGGCCAGCTGCAACACTACACAAACAGAAGAACCAGAGACATGGAGATGGTAACCGAGCCCCTGACGGACTGCCAGGAGCACCAGACCGAAGATGGAACACCCAAAAGTGGGACTGGTGGGCGCGGACCGCAGAGGGAACATCCAGAGCCGCAGCAGACGAAAAACGGAGCGGCAACGCTCCAACAGGTCGTGGTGAGCGAGCGCGGATCGCAGGGGGAACGCCTGGTACCCCAGACCGTAGATGAAACCCCCAGGAGCGGGTTTGGTGGGCGCGGACCGCAGAGGGAACACATAGAACCGCAGCGGACGGAAAACGGAGCAGCAACGCTCCAGCAGGTCACAGGGAATGGGCGCGGACCACAGAGGAAGCGCCTGCAGCCGTTGGTGGAGGGGGAAGGCCATAGGCATAAATACTGGACCAGGTCCACTCGAGGAGCAGTCTCAGGTCGCACCTGACGAAGGTCTCGAGCTACGTGACCGAAATATCGTGCAAGTACGACGCTGATATCCGGCAGAACACCCGACAACCCAAGATGTCATTAGATCACCGGGAAAGCCTGAACAGTTACATCAAAAGTCTCTACGGTATAGGTTATTGTTAGTCACGACCATTCTTTTGTAGGGATTATTGAA
Organism: Schistocerca serialis cubense; assembly: GCF_023864345.2. Taxonomy (NCBI): domain Eukaryota; kingdom Metazoa; phylum Arthropoda; class Insecta; order Orthoptera; family Acrididae; genus Schistocerca; species Schistocerca serialis. The sequence goes on from NC_064645.1 coordinate 92,460,728, forward strand.
AATCAGATTCCATTGCGCTAAAAATATTGTGTGTCAGTTTAGTGATGATCAGAATAAGTAAAGAGAGAAATGTCTGCCAGCCGGAGTGGCCGAGCGGTTCTAGGCGCTACAGTCTCGAACCGCGCGAACGCTACGGTCACAGGTTCGAATCCTGCCTCGGGCATGGATGTGTGTGATGTCCTTAGGTTAGTTAGGTTTAAGTAGTTCTAAGTTCTAGGGGACTGATGACCTTAGCAGTTAAGTCCCATAGTGCTCAGAGGCATTTGCACCAACCAGTGAAATGTCTGAGTACGTTCAGTTTTGCTTCGCTGTTTGAAAATGAAATAACGTAAGAGGTTTACCAGCACAGTAATTCATAAATTTTTCCAAGGGGACGTTTCATTACCTTTTCTACACTCCTCTGTTTAGTTGCTTCACTGTAAGCATTCGCTTTTGGGCAAATAAATGCTGTAAACATTTCTCATAGCAACGACCTCGTCAAAACTGTCATTCTTAACAACTGTAGGCCGGCCGGAGTGGCCGAGCGGTTCTAGGCGCTTCAGTCTGGAACCGCGCGACCGCTATGGTCGCAGGTTCGAATCCTGCCTCGGGCATGGATGTGTATGATGTCCTTAGGTTAGTTAGGTTTAAGTAGTTCTACGTTCTAGAGGACTGATGACCTCAGATGTTAAGTCCCATAGTGCTCAGGGCCATTTGTACCATTTGTTTTTCTACAACTGTTCTGCGTTTACGTTTTTTGTCTGGAGTTGCGAGTTTCTTTCGTCCGTCAGATTCCGATAGCCTGCCTTTCCTTTTAGTTTTGTGGATAGTGATACGCGAAATGCTTGTAGCCACCTGGGATCTCATTTGAACTTGCGGCACCGCGATGTTTCTTCCCTAAGAGAACTCATCTTCAATATCAGCATAAGGTTGTAAACAATCTCACGAGACTGACTATCCAGTTTTCTGCTTTTCAGTTTCGTATTACTAATAGGTGTCATAATTTCAGTCTGGAATCACCGCACACTAGTAATACAAACATGGAAAAACACGAATGACGGTCGGCCTTGTACTGTACTCCGGGCTAACTGAAGTCAGCCAAATGTATTAGCGCTCACCAATACACCTATGCGCATGCGCAACAGCCACCCGGCAGCTTACAGTTACCCGGCACTTAGTGTTCAAATTGTTCAAATGGCTCTGAGCACTGTGGGACTTAACATCTGAGGTCATCAGTCCCCTAGAACTTAGAACTACTTAAACCTAACTAACCTAAGGACATGACACACATCCATGCCCGAGGCAGGATTCGAACATGCGGCCGTAGCGATCGCGCGGTTCCAGATGTAGCGCCTAGAACCGCTCGGCCACAGTAGGCCGGCGCACTTAGTGTGGCAGTCCTACGCTCTCAAGAGCGGGTTCCCACTCCGAGAGCCCACCATGCTCTTTATGCACTCTGGACCCGCTGTGCGCATGCGCTCTTACAGACCGTAAAGATACTCAACAACTTTTGAATTATTAAATTCATTTTTCGTACACCAGTCAGTATGAAATTTTATGTAACATTTTACAACAACAGTAGCGAACTTTCTGTATGAATTTCAGTCTTATACCTGAAACAGATGTTGTAACTTTCCATTACAAGCAACTTCCTGGCACTGAGGTATATTTTGTGTCAATTTTGTTAGGTAAACTGTGATTTGGTTCATCGTTTCTCTTTCGAACAGTTATAACTTTCAGCTGTTTCACACAGTTACTTTCCTTTCTGATGCTGTCGCAATGAGTTAGGGTGTGAATCCAGCATTAATTTGGCGTATGAATCTTAAATTTGTTAGTAATGAATAAGTGTGTCAGTCACGTGTGTAATCTTTCAGTGAGTCGCACACTTGGCATGACATGATTATTGTACGATAGTCAGTTTAGTTATTGTAGAAACAAAATCTTCACTTTGTCCTTTAGACAAGTTAGAATGGACAGGTTTGAGCTTGTTTGCTTTCCAGAATGTAGAAAACATTCCCTATGATTAAATTAAATTTGGAATTTAAGATTCGTTAAGAAGAGGAACTACCGTGTTTTCCGACAAAAGCTACGAAGCTGATTGGCTGCAGTATGGTCCATGCAACGGGAGAGGACGGCGGCTGCGTGTTCTGGAAAGGGGGGAGAGATTTGCGCGCAGTTTTTTTTTTCTGACAGTCCAGATTCAGGTTTAGTAAAGTGAAGACGTATTTATTGCCCAGTGCTCTAGCAGTTTTGTGAAAATATTCTAATTTGGTGAGAAACTGAGAAGCTGAATAGTTCCCAAACTGGTGAGCTCGGCTGAAAATGACATTACCGAAAGTTTTGCTATCCACGCTAAAACTTGTGACTTTCTTCTCGTAGGCTGTAATTCGGTGGGTCGTACTGCGCAGTTGTATTTCAGATACTTCAGATTAACGGATAGTGGCGAACTGTGTGCGCACACTTAACGGACGAACACTGTGTTGACTTTCAATCTGTTTATTGACTGGTTAACGTTGCGGTTCCGTGGACAGGAGGTCGCGAGCTTCATGTTTAAGCTGATTGTTAGTGAGAGAACGTGCTCTCCGAATGATCAGGATAGCAGAAACTTTGAATAGTATTTAGTTTAATGTCAGGGGCCGTGTTAGGACGGGCTTGGTACTAAAATATGTGTTCCTACAGTCATAATACAGCAGAGACGTTTTCGCAACGAACTTATATACTGAAGCTCCAAAGAAACTGATACGGGCATGCGTATTCAAATGCAGAGAGAGGTAAACAGGCAGAATATGGCGCTGCGGTCGGCAACGCCTATATAAGACAACAAATATCCGGCGCAGTTGTTAGATCAGTTACTGCTGTTACAGTGGCAGGTTATCAAGATTTAAGTGAGTTTGAGCATCGTGTTGTAGTCACCGCCGACAATGGACTGTTGATGACTGGAAACATGTTTCCCGGTCGGACGAGTCTCGTTTCAAGTTATATCGACCGGATGGACGTGTACGGGTATGGAGACAATCTCACGAACCCATGCACCCTGTATGTCAGCAGGGGACTGTTCAAGCTGGTGGAGGGTCTGCAATGGTGTGGGACGTGTGAAATTGGAGTTATTGGGACCCCTGATACGTCTAGATACGACTCTGATACGTGACACGTACGTAAGCATCGTGTCTGATCACCTGCATCCATTCGTGTCAATTGTGCGTTCCGACGGACTTCGCCAATTCCAGAAGGACAGTGCGACATTGCGACGTCGAGAATTGCTACACAGTGGCTCCAGGAACACTCATCTGGGCTTAAACACTTCCGCTGGCCACAAAACTTCCCAGACATGAACGTTATTGAGCATATCTGTGACGCCTTGCAACGTGCTGTTCACAAGAGATCTCCACCCCCTCGTACTCTACGGATTTCTGGGCAGCCCTGCAGGATTCAAGCTGTCAGTTCCCTCCAGCACTACTTCAGATATTAGTCGAGTCGATGTCAAGTCGTGTTGCGGTACTTCTGCGTTCTCGCGGGTGCCCTACTCGATATTACGTAGGTGTACCGGTTTCTTTGACTCTTCAGTGTGTAATACACTCCTGGAAATGGAAAAAAGAACACATTGACACCGGTGTGTCAGACCCACCATACTTGCTCCGGACACTGCGAGAGGGCTGTACAAGCAATGATCACACGCACGGCACAGCGGACACACCAGGAACCGCGGTGTTGGCCGTCGAATGGCGCTAGCTGCGCAGCATTTGTGCGCCGCCGCCGTCAGTGTCAGCCAGTTTGCCGTGGCATACGGAGCTCCATCGCAGTCTTGAACACTGGTAGCATGCCGCGACAGCGTGGACGTGAACCGTATGTGCAGTTGACGGACTTTGAGCGAGGGCGTATAGTGGGCATGCGGGAGGCCGGGTGGACGTACCGCCGAATTGCTCAACACGTGGGGCGTGAGGTCTCCACAGTACATCGATGTTGTCGCCAGTGGTCGGCGGAAGGTGCACGTGCCCGTCGACCTGGGACCGGACCGCAGCGACGCACGGATGCACGCCAAGACCGTAGGATCCTACGCAGTGCCGTAGGGGACCGCACCGCCACTTCCCAGCAAATTAGGGACACTGTTGCTCCTGGGGTATCGGCGAGGACCATTCGCAACCGTCTCCATGAAGCTGGGCTACAGTCCCGCACACCGTTAGGCCGTCTTCCGCTCACGCCCCAACATCGTGCAGCCCGCCTCCAGTGGTGTCGCGACAGGCGTGAATGGAGGGACGAATGGAGACGTGTCGTCTTCAGCGATGAGAGTCGCTTCTGCCTTGGTGCCAATGATGGTCGTATGTGTGTTTGTCGCCGTGCAGGTGAGCGCCACAATCAGGACTGCATACGACCGAGGCACACAGGGCCAACACCCGGCATCATGGTGTGGGGAGCGATCTCCTACACTGGCCGTACACCACTGGTGATCGTCGAGGGGACACTGAATAGTGCACGGTACATCCAAACCGTCATCGAACCCATCGTTCTACCATTCCTAGACCGGCAAGGGAACTTGCTGTTCCAACAGGACAGTGCACGTCCGCACGTATCCCGTGCCACCCAACGTGCTCTAGAAGGTGTAAGTCAACTACCCTGGCCAGCAAGATCTCCGGATCTGTCCCCCATTGAGCATGTTTGGGACTGGATGAAGCGTCGTCTCACGCGGTCTGCACGTCCAGCACGAACGCTGGTCCAACTGAGGCGCCAGGTGGAAATGGCATGGCAAGCCGTTCCACAGGACTACATCCAGCATCTCTACGATCGTCTCCATGGGAGAATAGCAGCCTGCATTGCTGCGAAAGGTGGATATACACTGTACTAGTGCCGACATTGTGCATGCTCTGTTGCCTGTGACTATGTGCCTGTGGTTCTGTCAGTGTGATCATGTGATGTATCTGACCCCAGGAATGTGTCAAAGTTTCCCCTTCCTGGGACAATGATTTCACGGTGTTCTTATTTCAATTTCCAGGAGTGTACATGCATAAGTAACTCTGTGACGTTTGAATGACTAAACTGCCCATACAATTTCTTTGAAATTTGGTATTGGGATAGCTTGATCCCCAATAAAGGACATCAGCTACTTTGGAAAGTAAAAAAGAAAAAAAAAAAAGAAAAAGGAGAAAATTCTACACTTAAAACTGTGCATTAGTGGATGGAACACCTTTCTTTGCATCAGTGAACATAAATAATGTTCAGAATTATTAAATTTGTTGCATGATATACGCATTGGTAGTTGAGCTATGCTTATCCGAAGAGGCAGACACGTGACACCTGAGGGCAGCTGACGTTATTGCACGTGCAATAGCTTACTTAAATACTGATGGGGATATTTCAAAAATTTAAATAAAGTAGGTGTCACTGAAAATAAAATTTATTTTGGCAAATACATAAATCACAGTCGCCTCCAGACGACAAAAATTTCTTTGGCCTATTTGATAAAAGCATCACTGTGATTGCCTGTGGGCTTCATATGTCATAATGGAGAATGGTAACAACAACGTGTGAGAAGTAGTGTAAGGCAAAGGGTTACTAATGACATTATAACTGAAATAGTTTCCTCGCAGGGGCAACAACAACAACAACGTGTCACAGGAGTGTAAGTCAAAGGGTTACTAACGACATTATAACTGAAATAGTTTCCTCGCAGGGGGCATAACGTGTTCACAGGCAGTGTATTTCACTCAGATGTGATTTGATACCACCTGCTGGGTGAGGCGGAGAAATTTTTTTCTGTCTGCGACGGCGATACACAATGGCGTAGAGGTGAGGTCCTTAATGCCGGCACGGCACAATCTGAGGCTGACGTTTGCAGATGCAATCGCATCGCCTCGCCCCGGCCCGCCTCGCTTCGTTGAAGCTTGACGGGCACGAAGGGGACGGGAAAGCGTAATGGCTGCCCGGGTGGGAGGGGGGGCGGATCTTGATGGGTCGTCACGCGACCTGCGACCTTGTCGGGCTGCCGCTGCGCCGGGCGATGTGGGACCGAAGTAGGTACACGCGCTCTCCCACTTTGCCTCCGTCACACGGCTTCACCAGCCTGTCGACGTAGGCGGAGGAGGCACAGCTGGTGAGTTACTAGGGCTATCCACAAAGTACATTACGTTTTGGAATTAAAAATAAATAAAGTATTGGAAATTTTTTTAATTATATACAGATGAAAGCCACACTTAAATACTACTTTTCTACATTTAAATTAAGGCACTTATCGTAGCGATGGACGAGCTTGGAAATTCCTTCGTCGCAAAATTCGGCCGCCTGCGCCTTCAACCACGTGGTTACCTCTTCTTGATGCTGTGCGTCGTCATCAAAACGCTGCATAGCCAACCACTTCTTCATTGCTGGGAATAAGTGGAAGTAGCTCGGTGCCAGGTCGGGACTGTACGGCGTATGAGGAAACAACTCCCGCTTAAAAGATTCGAGAACTTCACGACTGGCATTTGCCGTGTGGGCCCGGGCGTTGTCGTGAATCAGCAAGATCTTTGAGCCCAACTTTCCCCTGCGCTTGTTTTGTATTGCTCTTCTGAGGTTGTGCAGAGTTTGGCAATACCTTTGAGAGTTTATTGTAGTGCCTCTTTCCAGGAAATCCACAAAAATCACACCTTTTCTGTCCCAAAAGACAGTCGCCATCACCTTCCTTGCCGACATTGTCTGCATCCATTTCTTGGGTTTTTGGGGGAATTTGTGTGCCCCCACCGCATTGACTGCAATTTTTTCTCGCAGTTCACATGCTTAACCCATGTTTCGTCACCAGTAACGATGCGATCGCGTAATGAGTCGCGATCTTTCTCGTAAGCGTCCAAAAACGTTAACGCTGCAGCCATTCGCTGATTTTTGTGAATCTCTGTCAGGATTTTTAGTAACTTGTGGTAACCAAGCTTTTCGGTAATGATTTCCTGCAACAAACTTCGTGAAATTTGTGGAAAACTCATAGAGAGTTCCGTTATTGTGAAATTACGGTTTTCACGGACCGCGGCATCGACTTTTTCGACAAGTTCGGCAGTCACTATGCTGGGTCTTCCACTTCGCTCTTCGTCGTGAACGTTAGTTCGGCCATTTTTAAATTTTATGACCCTTTGACGCACTCCACCTTCAGTGATTACGTTGTCCGCATACACTTCACAAAGCCGCCGATAGATTTCTATCGGTGTACAGTTTTTTTGCAGTCAGAAACCTTATTACAGCACGCACTTCACACTTCGCGGCATTTTCAATTGACGCTGACATTTCAAGCTGTCACAGTAACTCAACGGAGTACAGCACGAATCTCTCACTAGCACGGCAGGATGCCGACTGAGCGGCGGAATGCCATGACACCAAGATGGCCGCGCTAGCCCCGCCCCTAACGGACACAAACGAAAACGTAATGTCCTTTGTGGACAGCCCTCGTATTATTTTCACTATGGACTGAAGGGCTGTGGGAAACGTTTTAGCTGGAGTTAGAGAGAGAGAGAGAGAGGAGAGATACATACGTGCCATTATCACAGCCAACACCTGTAAGTCGGCGCTTCATTTCTTGTGTATGGTTACGACCGGCAGTGGGATTCACGAATGCAGTTATACTCTGTTCATCATAAGAATAAACCTCATGTAAACATTACACTGTGTATTCTTCCGCGTTTGGTCGAACCTCATTGGAGTTCGTTTCATGTGGAGCGGAAGCCAAGCTGTCTCGAGTTCAGTCAAGTATGATGTCCGCAGCTTGTTGTCTAATAGCCGGCACGGTAGCTCAACGTGTTCGGTCAGAGGGTTAGTTGCCAGAATGAGATTTTGATTCTGCAGCCGAGCGTCCACTGATATGAAATTTCCTGGCTGATTAAAACTGTGTGCCGGACCGAGACTCGAGCTCGGGACCTTTGCCTTTCGCCGGCTACCCAAGCACGACTCACGGCCCATCCTCGCAGCTGTACTTCTGTCAGTACCTCGTCTCCTACCTTCCAAACTGTACAAAAGCTCTCCTGCGACCTTGCAGAATTAGCACTCCTGAAATAAAGGATATTGCGGAGACATGGCTTAATCACAACCTGGGTGATGCTTCCAGAATGAGATTTTCACTCTGCAGCGGAGTGTGCGCTGATACGAAACTGGCAGAAGTATAGCTGCGAGGACATGGATGGCGTGACTTGTGCTTGGGTGGCTCAGATGATAGAGCACTTGCCTGCGAAAGGCAAAGGTCCCGAGTTCGAGTCTCGGTCCGGCACAGAGTTTTAATCAGCCAGGAAATTTCATATCAGCGCACACTCCACTGCAGAGTGAAAATCTCATTCTGGAAACTTCGCCCAGGCTGTGGCTAGGCCATGTCTCCGCAATATCCTTTCTTTCGGGAGTGCTAGTTCTGCAAGGTTCGCAGGAGAGCTTCTGTAAAATTTGGAAGGTAGGAGACGAGGTACTGGCAGAAGTAAAGCTGCGAGGACGGGGCGTGAGTCGTGCTTGGGTAGCTCAGATGGTAGAGCACTTGCCTGCGAAAGGCAAATGCCCCGAGTTCGAGTCTTGGTCCGGCACACAGTTTTAATCTGCCAGGAAGTTTCAGAGAGTTAGTTGCTCTCTGTAATAAAAGACTGAGCGAACGGATTAACGATGAACCTCAACAAGTGTCATAGCACGTCTGCCCGAACAAATGCAACGAACAATAACGAACGAAAAAAAGTGGCTAGCGTTGCTATCTCTGGATCACGACGTCCAGGGTTCGATTCCCGGCCGGGTTGGGGATATCCTCTGCCCGGGGACTGCGTGTTTGTGTTGCCCTCACCATTCCATCATAATTTGCGAAAATGGCTGGATTGGACTGTGTACGGATTGGGAATTTGTAGCAACTGGTGTTCGTGGCCGCGAAGTTGAGCGCCCCATAAACCAAACATCATCATCAGTCAGTTATGATAATGAGGATAAGTTTTACGCTGTGCGCTACGCGTACCAGTACATCGGCTCGGCGACGATACGGGCAGTAGCTTTACCGGCGCAGTGATTTTGGACAGCATTGGGCCAACAGTTCCAGTAAGGACGTGAAAATAGACGAGCGGAAAACAAATTTGTTTTGAATGTCGTTCAATTTTTAAACAGAAGGAAATAATACGTGGCAAATACGTTTCTCAGCTGACGGGACGCAAAACATACTCTCGATCTTAGCTAACATGATACTGTAATTGAAAACAAGACTGATGTACATTCGTATCTTTAACAAGGGTAATTTTTCAGCACGACTTATGTGTGGCGTAAAAGCGCTCTGCTGATTTTCCATGTAGTTAAATATTGAAGCCACTGAAGGTATTATAGTCACTCGTCTGGTAATCTCTGAACCACTTCCGTACCGGACTCCGAGGAATACGGTACATTTCAATAATGCTATTTTGATACTGAGGCGACCAGCAACAGAATCCCAAGCCAGCAAAAAATCCACGTTTCCTCCTCCTGCTCTTTTACGGTGGTCTGTTCTGCACTAAGCCATCGTTCGGCACTGACGTGCCACAAAGCATCGTGCCTTACTTTCAGTACATTTTTCAGCTTAAGTGTCTTGCTATTGCCGGCCGGGGTGGCCGATCGGTTCTAGGAGCTACAGACCGGAACCGCGCGACCGCTGCGGTCGCAGGTTCGAATCCTGCCTCGGGCATGGATGTGTGTGATGTCCTTAGGTTACTTAGGGTTAAGTAGTTCTAAGTTCTAGGGGACTGATGACCTGAGAAGTCAAGTCCCATAGTGCTCAGAGCCATTTGAACCATTTGTCTTGCTATTCTCGCGACAAATCCCTTATATTGGCTCCAGATCAATTGTGTTGGATTCACATTGCATTGTTACGGTGACAGCTGCAAAAATGCAGCATCTATACAGAGTACTCGACGCCGCAAAAATTCTTTTCCGTGCTTCTACAACGCTCAACACTCTGGCTCGTATGAGACCGCATCTGCACTACAAAGCAATGGGCATATTCAAATAAAGAGTATTTGATTTTTTATCCTCCAAAAAATGTAATTGTGTGATGTTTCTTAACTTCAACAATCTTTAACGATCTATTGTAAAATATCCTAAGTAAAAATGTATATTTGTAGTGAAAACCAGAATTTTGCGTGCGATATATAATTAGAAAGTAGAAGGCGTGAAATTGTCTTGAAAAATGATGGTTAAGTATGGGTTATCTAACATATATTTCATGAATTTCAGTTTTACATGATTTAGGTATTCAAAAGGAACAAAAATAGTTATAGCCTATAACGAGCTTCGAACCACCGCCCACCAGCATACTCAATTAACGTTCTACGACGATAACATTTACACTACTCACATAATTAAAATACCTTGTATTATATTTATTACATAGTGTTTCTCGAAAAACGTCAAAGCTGATTTTTCTCTGTAATGTTGTGAAAAACATTAAGAGCAACTTGTTTCACGCCATTAACGGTGTTCCAAGGGCGTGTTTCACTACGAAGCAGGAAGCTGTGTCACATATTTTCACAGTATGGATGAACAGCGATACAGTCAGAGCACGTTTTTAGTAGCGTTTGTGGAAACTATGACTGTACACGTTTCTTGAAATACAAATTAGGTAACTAAAGTATGATTAAGAAAAGCGCTGATGGCTCTTAATACATAATGTCTTAGAGGTTTTTTTTACAGTGACAAAGTAATAAGATATTTAATACATTAGTTGGACCTATTTCCAAGAGCGGAACAATGCCAGTGTACGAGAGCTACAGCTGCCGACCAGTCATCGCGTTTGTATGTATTTACGTCTGGTTTATTCTTATGATAGGTCGTGCGGTAGCGTTCTCGCTTCCCGCGCCCGGGTTCCCGGGTTCGATTCCCGGCGGGGTCAGGGATTTTCTCTGCCTCGTGATGACTGGGTGTTGTGTGCTGTCCTTAGGTTAGTTAGGTTTAAGTAGTTCTAAGTTATAGGGGACTGATGACCATAGATGTTAACTTCCATAGTGCTCAGAGCCATTTGAACCATATTCTTATGATAAACGGAGTATAGCAATTTTTTAAAAATCGTTTGGCCTTCAGTTGACGGATGAAGAAATTCCGCTGTCTTCGACCTCCCTGTATACAAACCAGAACCAGTCACAGACCCATCCAAGTATTTTTTATGTGTATACACAGAAATGTCCATAAAGTAATAATTTCATGAGTGCGAGGTAGGACTATCTTTTCACCACACTGTGTTTTCAATGACTGATTTTCCTTCGCCATGTGAATTTTAATTTTGTGTATGCGACTTGAGACAGTATCAGCTGCAGCAAATAATTTCAGTTAGAGCTTATATTCGTTCCTGGTAGACTTCTTACCTACTTTGTCAGTGGTTACTTAGGATAACGATGGACACTTTACGTCCGTGGTGGGAAATTCACGTTCGGTCTTTGAATGTTTTCTGTTGAGTTTCGTCAGTTACTGTACAGTTTAATGAACTTCGCTCGCACGTTTCTCTGTGTGCCATGCTCTTGCCGCTTCACATTACACACAAGGCTTCCCAGAGGGAATGGTTAATATTTGGGGCTATGACAGGAAGAATCATTCGAAGCAAAAGAGTCCAGTAAACAAGGACTCTAAAATGCACATCTTAAGAGGGACGGGCACTTGTTCACCTTCGCTAAGCTGCAACAAATCTCTCCTACTGAAGAAGTGCTCGTAACTCTTAAGGTACGCATTTTAGAGCGCATGTTTACAAAACAATTTTTTCTTGTTTTGTTCCGTACTACCTCCTTCTAAAATACGAAAAGGAAAGGGCTTGTGGTGGAAAAGATTTGTTTCACACTATCGAAGATGAAGACGTGCTCGTAGCTCGTAATGTTTACATTTTAGGGACTACATGTACTAAAATTATTTGCTTCCAATGATCATTCGTGTCGCGTCCCTGAAGACTGAGCCCTCCTGTTGGGCTACCGTACATATACATTAATTAACGTTTAACTGTTTTTAATTTAAAGTCGTGGACTATGTGCTGTGATTGCTCACACTTGTGTGAACGTTGTCAAACATTTATTTGGTTTAAAACCATCATTATGTTTCCGTTAATGCCATTAATCCTATGACGTCTTTTGATTTTTCTTTTATGTATATAAAATTTGTTTATTTACAAAATAGGCTTTGAGGATTGTTTCTATAAAGGGATCCATCAGATATCACAGCCACCCAAGCCAAAAAAATTTTGGTCGCGCAGTGCCCACTCCGCTAGCTACAAACGTTCGTAAATGGTCGCCTATCATTGCGTCTTTCATGATGCTCTCGGAGTCTAACTGTTGCCAGAAATTCTATAATGTTTCCCTCGTGTGTCGATTGATTGCCCATCTGTTAATGAGCACAGTATTACTTCGTGAGAAATCCCTCACAAGTCATGTGTCAACTTTAAACTATTCCACAACAGATGTGTGTGTATATGCCGGGCAGTCCAAGTATTCGATTCATAGTCAAGGTCCACCAACACCTGTAACTGTAAAACTGAAGTCGTGTACATCTTGAAATTATCCGTGAACACCTCACTGCCTTGTCAGTCTAGCGTGTATTCCCTACAAGTGACCCAACAAGTCAAGCCAGCCTCACCACGTGGCGAGATGTGTGCATGAGTGCCATCTTATGGCCAATTAACACAAGGACCCTAATGAATGAAAATCATATTGATATTCCTCCGCAGTATGGATTCATTCTTTGTCGCTAACATGCTGGTGCGCTTCAGATTTTAATGTTAGTTTTATTTCGAAGTCTGGATAAATAAGTATGAGCGACTCAGGGGAACAGAATGGTAAGCGCCATCGCATTGTATTTTGAGTTATAGGGCAATCGGCTCGGTCTGCGGGCAACGGAATATCATACACCACGAAAAAGTTCCGCTTCCACTCAACAGATGTCACGGCGATATTTCATGGTATATGCCAGTGGCTGCCTGCCACGGGAACATAATCGCAAGCGACAGCTAAGATGGCTGACGCTAAGAGGAACCCCCCTATACGTTTTCTGAGATTAGAGCCTCATTTGATGAGGTACAAGAAAGGTAAGATGTTCTTGGAGCTCCTGATATCTCTGATCACGACCATGAGCACATTCCCAATGACTCAGAGGTATGTGAGTTCGCAAATCTGTTGTACTTAGTATGTTTCACGAACATAATAGTAAGCTCTCGTACACACCACTATGTTCCTGAAATGCATGAAATATGACTGTGTTATTGAACGGCTGCTGTTGAAGGCTTGATGTTGTGTATATGCATATTTGTTATTTATAATCGTACCAGTAACAAAAATAACAACAATAACAAAAACAGTAACATAACAGTCTCTGTTGCTATTCAGGCAAACTGTGAAGGATTTCAAACTGGCAATAATATCGAGCTATCTGTCACCGTCTCAGATACTATCATGAAGAGGCAGAAGAACAGACGAAGAGGTCTTCTCAGAATGACATGCATCACGCAAAGGAAGTTCAAGCAGAAGTAGTGTAATACAGGCGAAGAATATGTATTTCGTTCTAGAGAAGCTGTAGATAAAAGGATGTAAGATCTAACTGCCAGTGTCCTCTTAAATGTTGTGAGGAAGTAGGTGAAAGCAATGTTACGCAAATGCTCAGAACATTCTGGAAAATTGATGACTCTGGTGCTTAGAATCTATCTGACTATTAGCCTGAGAAATGTAGGCCTACGCAGCTGGAAAGGTGACTTCTGAAAACCCATCACCTTTTTTCATCAGCGAGGCATTATGTCATGACATAGGACAGTGTAAGTTTCAGGAAACGTGGAGGGCAAAACCCAGTTCTTGCTCTTTGATTAAAATACGACGGACCCAGACTCACACATTGAAAAGAAGGAAGTTGCTAACGTTCTGTCCCTCTCAGATTTCGTCCCTCCTGTTTATAATGGAATTTTCTTGTCACTAAAACCAACGTGTTTTGACAATCTGATGAGAGTTATGAGTGAACAAGTTACTTTCAAGCAAGGAGCTACACAATTAAGTCTTCTAGTAAATCTGTGTACATTTTCTCATATGATTGTATATGATAATGTTTTATTGTTATCGTATGACACCTGGGTAACATAATAGTGTCTCCTCCACAGTAATGTCTTTATTATTGTATATTGCATGTGTTACAGTCTGTTTCTCGTTCTTTTTATATCTGTATGGAAGAATGTAGGAGTTAAAAGCCACCCACAACAAAATGGATGTTAGGATAAAATTATTCAGATTTGTGTACCAATTGCATACTTTTATCCTATCTATCTTCAAACTCACATTTTGATGTTTATCATTTTGTTTCCCCAAAGGCTCTTTTGCAGATTAACCGTCGCTTAGAAACATACTAGAGATCAGTATCTTGGTACCTGATATCTGGCAGTACAGACTGAGAGACAAGTTACTATTTTCATCAAAATGGCGAAAGCTGTTAGAATCTGCTAAAAATTTCTTCTTTTTCGGCAGAGACGTAATTTGATACGAGAAGCATCTGCTCTAGTGTTAGTTGGCGTCAAGACAGGGCGGCAAACCTCTGAGGAATGACGGCCTTGTCAGCTTTCCCCGTACGAGGAGGCAGAATTTGGTCACTGCCCTTCTCAGCAGTTGGCATGAGGCGTATTTTTTGAGGTTGGGAGATCTCTGAAGATCGGTCGCTCCGTGCGCATACCTCAGCCCCGCTTTCCTTCTGGACAGTAGCGGTCGCAGTTAGACGGTGTGCACGAAAGATGACCACGAATGGGGCATTTTGCTTCTGGCACATGCCACTTAGAGTATCGTTGCAGTTTGCCATTTATTACGTTGTAGAGAGAGGCGAAATGGCATCTGCGGCATAAAACAACACCGGTTTAACGCAGCGAGAGCAGCTGCCTTACGGAAGAACTGTATTACAGCCTGCTGGACGCTTCAAACTACCTACAGCTGTCGTTTGGACCGTTCTCTCATGTGTTCAGTTTTCTCTCTGATTTATCTCGAAATTATTTACCAGCGTAGAAGTAGAATTCAGCCTCTAATGTAATATCACGATGTCCACCGTTTTGTTATTAACTCGTACTTAGTAGCTTATCAGTAATGCCTGTCTCTCTTCAAACCTTTATCAATGTTTTACTAGTAATTTTATATAATGATTTCTTTGGTGTGCCAATACCTTGTGAAGCCTTTTTTCGGCAGTGTGTAAGACCTTGATTATCAGTATGTGCAGTTTTAAATGTTGGCCGTTTTGTGTGTTATAAACCCTGCCGATCCTCTCATTGTCTGTGCTAGTCAATTTGGAATTCCCTACGACTAGGTGGCCTCACGCAGTAAAGACCGAGATCGATATTGGAGTCAGAACAAGGCACAAAATAGAGGCTATCCTCACCCCGACGTAAACGACAGGACACATACACAAGCAAGAATATAACCCGTCTTTACTGTGCCGGTGAGGAAATATTTATTCCATCCAGTCACGTCACACTGATATAATTCCACTTTTCTTGTTTAATCTCCCTATTCTGCGACTTCGCTACAAATGCTTCAGCAGCTAATAAGTACTAATTTCACCGTCTCTCTCTCTCTCTCTCCGTTCTTCTTCCTGATCGGTTGTAATAAATGAACTCGTAGAAGACGGCATTTTGTCTAGGCGTATTGGAATTTCCACTGTTAAAGAGTAGGACAAGCTGTGTGGTGCGCGGGGAAGAAAGCTTTTCTTGAGGGTTGCGTGATCACTGGAGTTTGGAATCCACTGATCTGCATTGCAATCGTTTGGCTTAATCGAGAGAAACTTCGAAACTTGAAGAGTGCATAAGATGCAGCGGTAGTACTATTCCCAGTGAAAGCGATGCGCAGTAGCGTTTCAGAGAACAAACCTTTTTAACAACTTTAATGAAAGATAGTACGCCACCTCATTCAGATGCGATTCCCCATCAAGAAATGAAATTCCGTAATAAACCGTTGCTTATCGACTTACGTAGCAAAAGGTTCCCCCGTTACAATTAAAAGGCGGAGGGTAGCGCAAGAGGCCTTAATTTGATCTTAGCGTGGATTAAGGGAACCGGTAACAATAACTTGCTGTGTCGTGTACTGTCCTGCCCATGCTTACACAAAATGCTCTTCGTTACTGTACATTTTGGAGTTAAGGGGCTCCGGAACGCCCTATACTTGCAATGTTAAAATAACGCTTATAAATTACATCTTTCCTCACAAAGTATTTGAGGTAGAAAGTTGAACTTTTTACAGATTATTTATTGGAATATGGGCTACAAATTAACACAGGGATTTTACAAAATTTTAGTTCAGTTATTAAAGATGATTTTTTTTCAATTGTAATGAAAATTCACAACATTTTTTTGCAATTTTTTATTTATATATTTAAAAATATACAGTTTTTTGGAAAAAGACTGTGTTAAATTATGCAGAAGGTACTGTGTAACATTTACTGAAAGTTTGAAACAAATATGTTTGGAAGATCCTTAGAAAACATGTAATTAGTATGAGAAAATAAAAGTTTTGGGAATCGAGCGACAAAGATTGGATTAACTTTTTAGTGCATTCCAGGTCCATAGGATGGATTATCTTCATCCTCTGCAAACTCCTCCTCCAGCTTCCTCTTGTTCCTCCTCCTGTTTACTCTTGCTTGTATTTCTAGACTCTTTACAGTCCTGTCTGCAGCCCGAAGGCGTTCCTTGTCTAAAGCAAGCATCGCTCGTTGTTGTGTTCGTAGATTTTGGTACCATTTTCTTCAGTTGCAGTTACTCCAACGCTGGTCCAAAAGGTGGTCATGTATGAACACTTATCACATTTCAGTTGTATTTCACTAGCAAGTCCTACGTGCTTTATTATGGAGAGTTGCAGACCAACTTCACTACAATGAATACATCTTACACAGTTTGAAAAAATTCCTTTGAGAACCGATATATCAAATATTTCATTCACATCCGATTCGCCCATAAAACATTCATAGTTTTCACTCATTGAACCAAGCTTCTTCTGTGAAGTATTTTCTTTCCCACTTTGACTGCTATGGGCAGGTGTACTTGAGAGGTTAGGTTCACTCACTTGGTTATCGTCTTTATTGTTTACAGTAATAACACATACCTTTGGCTTTCCAACATTTCTCCTTTTCTTAAAAGCCTTCAGAGGATTTCTAATAACTTTACTTTTACCCATTATTATACTTCAACAAAACAGAGACTCAAGAAACAGAATTAATTACGAATATTTTCGAGATAACGACAGAGTAAATAAACATGAAACAATCGACAATCACACCAGCGATATATATTGAACCATCACAGGTTAGCCACAACACATACTTTGTCTCACATCACTAAAATGTACCTGATGAACACGGACGTTAATAATAACACCATTTGACAGCAGTTTAACAGCGCCGCAGTGGGTCACGCCCTTGTAGAACACATTTCAAAAAAAATTTAAAAATAGTTGTAGTCTTCGGAATTGAATAAATTATATATCTATTAAAAGGTAATAGTCTGCAGATTCAGAAAACGCAAAAAAGTAAAAATTGAACTTTTCATGATTTTGAGCCTTTCCGGAGCCCCTTAATGTGATCAGCCCCTTTCCGTAAATACACTCCTGGAAATGGAAAAAAGAACACATTGACACCGGTGTGTCAGACCCACCATACTTGCTCCGGACACTGCGAGAGGGCTGTACAAGCAATGATCACACGCACGGCACAGCGGACACACCAGGAACCGCGGTGTTGGCCGTCGAATGGCGCTAGCTGCGCAGCATTTGTGCACCGCCGCCGTCAGTGTCAGCCAGTTTGCCGTGGCATACGGAGCTCCATCGCAGTCTTTTAACACTGGTAGCATGCCGCGACAGCGTGGACGTGAACCGTATGTGCAGTTGACGGACTTTGAGCGAGGGCGTATAGTGGGCATGCGGGAGGCCGGGTGGACGTACCGCCGAATTGCTCAACACGTGGGGCGTGAGGTCTCCACAGTACATCGATGTTGTCGCCAGTGGTCGGCGGAAGGTGCACGTGCCCGTCGACCTGGGACCAGACCGCAGCGACGCACGGATGCACGCCAAGACCGTAGGATCCTATGCAGTGCCGTAGGGGACCGCACCGCCACTTCCCAGCAAATTAGGGACACTGTTACTCCTGGGGTATCGGCGAGGACCATTCGCAACCGTCTCCATGAAGCTGGGCTACGGTCCCGCACACCGTTAGGCCGTCTTCCGCTCACGCCCCAACATCGTGCAGCCCGCCTCCAGTGGTGTCGCGACAGGCGTGAATGGAGGGACGAATGGAGACGTGTCGTCTTCAGCGATGAGAGTCGCTTCTGCCTTGGTGCCAATGATGGTCGTATGCGTGTTTGGCGCCGTTCAGGTGAGCGCCACAATCAGGACTGCATACGACCGAGGCACACAGGGCCAACACCCGGCATCATGGTGTGGGGAGCGATCTCCTACACTGGCCGTACACCACTGGTGATCGTCGAGGGGACACTGAATAGTGCACGGTACATCCAAACCGTCATCGAACCCATCGTTCTACCATTCCTAGGCCGGCAAGGGAACTTGCTGTTCCAACAGGACAATGCACGTCCGCATGTATCCCGTGCCACCCAACGTGCTCTAGAAGGTGTAAGTCAACTACCCTGGCCAGCAAGATCTCCGGATCTGTCCCCCATTGAGCATGTTTGGGACTGGATGAAGTGTCGTCTCACGCGGTCTGCACGTCCAGCACGAACGCTGGTCCAACTGAGGCGCCAGGTGGAAATGGCATGGCAAGCCGTTCCACAGGACTACATCCAGCATCTCTACGATCGTCTCCATGGGAGAATAGCAGCCTGCATTGCTGCGAAAGGTGGATATACACTGTACTAGTGCCGACATTGTGCATGCTCTGTTGCCTGTGTCTATGTGCCTGTGGTTCTGTCAGTGTGATCATGTGATGTATCTGACACCAGGAATGTGTCAATAAAGTTTCCCCTTCCTGGGACAATGAATTCACGGTGTTCTTATTTCAATTTCCAGGAGTGTATAACGTGAAATAACAGTAAACGAAGAGCTATTCTACAGGGTGATTTTTTCCACCAAGTACAAACTCTAGCGATTGATCGATGAGAGGATATGGAACAAAAAACGTCTAATGAAGTTATCTCCGGAAATGCATGGTTTCCATGCTGGAGACCATTTCTTCAATCATACTTCGTTACAGAGACCGCGGTGTAAGATGCGCTGTACCATGCAGCCACACTTACAGTATGCATAGTTTCCCCCTAGAGGGTGATGCTGTTTCTCATACATCATACCTTAGCACCCTCTCCTACTATAGTAATTGGTAACGCTGTGTCCGATTCACTCGTCTTGCTGACTCACCTTGTAGTGTTTGTGATACAGCGTTGTACACAATGGTTCCGTATGCGAATCGGGAGTTTGCCGACATGGTGTTTACTTAAGAAAAGGCAAATTGCAACGGGCGGCGGGGAGAAAGGTTGTATCAGGAGACCTATCCCCGCCGACAACAAACACAGCATTCAATGTTTGCAATAGTGTTTCGCTGTTTGTCTGAGAAAGGGTCGTTCCAGGAAGCAGGAAATCATGAAGGGCGTAGCCGGAGTGATCGGACACCAGACATGGAGGAAGATGTGACTAACACTGTGGAAGTGACCGCCGTGTCAGTACCAGGCACATGACCCGCCAGTACAGGCTAAGCCAGACGACCGTGTGTAACATTCTCCATGACAATTCTTACTGCGTTTGCACGGCTTACTAGCAGCAGACTTTCCACATCGGGAGCAGTTTTGTCACTGGTTTCTTCACCAGGCAACCACGATTCTGGGATTTGTATCATCCGTCCTATTCACAGATTAGGCCATCATTATGCGGAGTGGTGTCTTCAACTTTAATAACAGTCATCTGTGAGATAGCAAATGGTTCAAATGGCTCTGAGCACTATGGGACTTAACTTCTGAGGTCATCAGTCCCCTAGATCTTAGAACTACTTAAACCTAACTAACCAAGGACATCACACACGTCCATGCCTGAGGAAGGATTCGAACCTGCGACCGTAGCGGTCGCGCGGTTCCAGACTGAAGCGCCTAGAACCACTCGGCCACTCTGGCCGGCTTGTGAGATAGCACTCAGAACCCGCATGTATGGTGACAGGGAGTAATTAGCATCGGTGCAGCTGGAATGTGTGGGCCGAGATAATTGGCAGCCGTATTTTGGGACCAGTCCTCCTTCCACGACGCCCAACAGGCTGGAACTATCGGCGTTTCTTGCGGGCCGCTTTACCTCCCCTGCTGGAAGAAGTGCCATTGATGATTCGAAGGGTTATGTGGCTGCTGCATGATGGTGCTCCAGCCCACTTCTCCATTATCGTGAGGACTCCTCTCAATCGTGTCTTCTCTGGTCGATGGTTCCGACAAGGGGGTCCAGTTGCATGGTCTGATCGTTCACTGGATCTCAATCCGTGCACTTTCCGGTTACAGGGCCATCTGAGAAGTATCGCGTAATCAGATGTGAAGGCACTGGAGCAGCGCATTCGTGCTGCCTTTGACGCTGTTCGGATGCAGCCTGGCCGATGTGAACGTGTGAGACTGAACATGCTACAGCGCGTACACATGCGCTGAGGCAGATGGAGTCCATTTCCAACACATACTGTAACTGTGGCTGCTTGGTATAGGCGGAATTAGACCGCAGTCTCTGTAACAATGTACGACTGAAAAAATGGTCTCCAGCATCGAAACCAGTCATTTCCGGACGTAAGTTTATTAGACCTTTCTCGTTCGTTATCCTCTTATCGACAATTCGCTAGAGTTTGTACACGATGGAAGAAAATCAACCCGTTTAATGATTTGTTTCCAGTATCTAGAATGTTTAGCAAGTACGGCATTGCATAAATTAGAAACGTAAAATTTCTCAGTCATGCGTAACGCATCTTGTTGTGGATCTCAGTACATCTACGTCTACATGGTTACTCTGCAATTCACACTTAAGTGCCTAGCAGAAAGTTCACCGAACCATTTTCACACTACTACTCTACCATTCCACTCTCGAACGGCGCGTGGGAAAAAGGAACACCTAAATGTTTCCGTTCGAGCTCTGATTTCTCTTATTTTATCATGATGATCATTTCTCCCTACGTAGGTGGGTGTCAACAAAATATTTTCGCATTCTGAAGAGAAAGTTCGTGATTGAAATTTCGTAAATAGATCTCGCCGCAAAGAAAACCGCCTTTGTTTCAGTGACTGCCACCCCAACTCGCGTATCATATCAGTGACACACTCACCCCTATTCCGCGATAAAACGAAACGAGCTGCCCTTCTTTGCACTTTTTCGAAGTCCTCCGTCAATCCTACCTGGTAAGGACCCCACACCGCGCAGCAATATTCCACCAGAGGACGGACAAGTGTAATGTAGGCTGTCTCTGTAGTGGGTTTGTCGCATCTTCTAAGTGTTCTGCCAACAAAGCGCAGTCTTTCTTTCGCCTTCCCCACAATATTATCCATGTAGTCTTTCCAATTTAAGTTGCTCGTAATTGTAATTCCTAGGTATTTAGTCGAATTGACAGACCTTAGATTTGTGCGATTTATCGTATACCCAAAATTTATCGGATTTCTTTTAGTACCCATGTGGATGACCTCGCACTTTTCTTTGTTTAGTGCCAATTGCAACTTTTCACACCATACAGAAATTCTCTCTAGATCATTTTGTAATTGGAATTGATCGTCTGGTGATTTTACTAGACGGTAAATTACAGCGTCATCTGCAAACAATCTAAGAGAGCTGCTCAGATTACTGCCTAGATCAATTATGTAAATCAGGAACAGCAGAGGGCCTATGACACTACCTTGCGGAACGCCAGATATCTCTTCTGTTCTATTCGATGATTTACTGTCTATCACTACGAACGGTGACCTCTCTGGGAGGAAATCACGAATCCAGTCACACAACTGAGACGATACTCCATATGCACGCAATTTGATTAATAGTCGCTTGTGAGGAACGGTATCAAAAGCCTTCTGGGAATCTCGGAATATTGAATCCATCTGAGATCCCTTGTCGACAGCACTCCTTACTTCATGGGAATAAAGAGCACAAGAACGATATTTTCTGAATCCGTGTTGGTTATGTATCAATAAGTCATTTTCTTCAAGGTGATTCACAATGTTCGAGTACAGTATATGCTCCAAAATCCTACTGCAAATTGAGGTCAGTGATATGGCTCTGTAATTCAATGGGTTACTCCTATTTCCTTTCGTGAATATTGGTGTGACCTGTGCTACTTTCCAGTCTTTAGGAACAGACCTTTAGTCAAGTGAGCCGTTGTATATGATTGCTAAGAATGGCGCTATTGTGTATACATACTCTGAAACGAACCTGAGTGGTATACCATCTGGACCGGAAGACATCCCTTTCTTAAGTGACTTGAGTTGTTTCTCAACACCTAAGATATCTACTTTTATGTCACTCATGCTAACAGCTGTTCTGGTTTCGAATTCTGGAATATTTACTTCGTCTTCTTCCGTGAAGGAATTACGGAGAACCGTATTTAGTAACTCCGCTTTAGTGGCACCATCATCGGTAACATTTCCATCGCTATCGCGCAGTGACGGTATTGACTGTTTTTTGTCCCTGGTGCACTTGATATACGACAGGAATCTCTTTGGGTTTTCTTCCATATTTTGAGACACTGTTTCATTGTGTAAACTATTAAAAGCATCTGGCATTGACGTCCGCACTAAATTTCGAGCTTACGTGAAACTCAGCCAGTCTTGGGGATTTAAAAATATTAAGTGTCATGTAATATTTTGTGTAATGTAATATCTTGTATAGACACCTTTTATTAACCTGCCACGTTCCACATTATTACGAAGTGTCGTATTCATGATCTATGGAACAAGTACTAATCTAATCTAATTTAAATTTGGCATGCTTTTTTCGTTGCTTCTGCGACAGTGTTCTGACGTGTTTTGTGCATCATGGTGGATCAGTCCCGTCTCTTATTAACTTACGCGGTATGAATCTATCTATTTCTGTCGATACTGTATCTTTGAATTTGAGCCATATCTGGTCTACACTTACATAATTAGCTTGGAAAGAATGGAGACTCTCTCTTAGGAAGGCATCAAGCGAATTTTTATCTGCTGTTTTAAATAGATATATTTTGAGTTTATTTTTAGTGGTTTTGGTTGATATGGTTTTGAGCCTCGCTACAATGACCTTGTGTTCCCTAATCCCTGTATTCGTCATGACGCTCTCTATTAGACCAGGATTATTTGTGGCTCAGAGGTCAAGTGTGTTTTCGTAATCATTTACAATTCGTGTGGGCTCGTGAACTAATTGTAAAAAGTAATTCTCATAGAAAGCATTTAGTACAATTTCGGAAGATGTTTTCTGTTTACCACCGGCTTTGAACATGTGTTTTCGCCAACAAATCGAGGGTAGATCGAAGCCCTTACCAATCGTAACTGTATAAGTGGGGTACTTATTTGTAATGAGATTCAAGTTTTCTTTGAACCGTTCAGGTATTATATCATCTGAGTCGGGGGGTCGGTAGAAGCAGCCAATTATTATTTTGGTACGGCTGTTGAGTATAACCTCTACCCATAGCAATTCGCAGGAACTATCTATTTCAGCTTCACTTCAAGATAAACTACTACCAACAGACACAAACAGACCACCTACTTTATTTAATCTATTCTTTCTGAACACGGTTTGCGCCTCTGTACAAACTTCAGCAGAATTCATCTCCTGCTTTTGCCAGCTTCCTGTTCCTATAACGATTTCAGCTTCAGTGCTTTCTATCAGCGCTTGAAGCTCTGGTACTTTTCCAACACAATACCGACTGTTGCTTGGTCGATTCTCGCCGTTTCTTTGCCCTGTACCCTTTGAGACTGGAGTCCTTTTTGATCTTTTCCGAGACTGTCTAACCCAAAAAACCGCCCAGTCAGCGCCACACAGCCCCTGCTACCCGTGTAGCCGCCTCCTGTGTGTAGTGGACACCTGACCTATTTAGCGGTACCCGAAACCCCACCACCCTATGGCGCAAGTCGAGGAATCTGCAGCCTACACAGTCGCAGAACCGTCTGAGCCTCTGATTCAGACCCTCCACTCGAGGTACAAAATGTTTTACTTCATCCTCCTTGAAGATTAGAAGATTAGATTTGATTTCCCTACTGTACGTTCTTCTCTGTCGTTTTTAATCCCTCTCAATAGATCAAAAAACATACATTACCATAGCCCTCTGAAGCGTAACTCATCTGTTATACGTTATATTAAAAGGACCTCGATATAATGCGCCGGAACTAATTTATCTACTTGATGTAGCTGGCTTATGTTATTTCCTATAGATTTTGAAAAAAATTCATGATAGTCAACTATCGTTTTGTTTGAATGAGAGGCTTATTTACGAGGAGACCTCGTATAGCAGTGGCTGTATTTAGTATAATAATTAGCGTATTACGATTCTTTACTATTCCATTTCTTGCTTCTTTGTATAAATAGTGTATAAAAGTATCTCAAATTATTAAGGAATACAGTACTGGTCTACACTAAATAAAAGGTGTATAAAGGTATCCAGAAACAAATAGTTGAGGTGTGCACCATTATGTTCTGTAGTAGCCATGTGTTGACACTACAGGAGGTGATACCACTCATTATTAGAAACTTTGCACAAACTCGTGTAAACACACATTCCTGCTCTTGAATTTTGCCAAATGAGTAGGTCACACGTTTGTGTAACGTAAGGACGTTGACGATGGGCATGTAGCACAGGAACGCCCCCGTAACAACACGCCTAGGGAAGTGAGGTCAGGTGCAACAGGAGCCATGCTACCAGATCTCCCCAACCAATCTATTATTCACTAAACATTTGTGTTAGCTATTGACACAAAAGGCGTACAAAACAGGGCGGTGTATGAACAACATCCGTTATCTTTCTGCAAGGAAATCGTTCTCCACAGCGGTGGTACTTTCTGGCACACAAATTTCTCTGGTAAAGTGTATTGATATATGTGTATTGACCTGTTTATGAGAAATTTGGCTTCCTTACTATGCTGTCAGACAGCAGCAAGCAGTTAATAATCTTTGGTGACTTCAATATAGATTTTCTAAAGGATTCTGATAGGAGAAATTATCTGGAAACCTTATTTGCATCCTACAATTTGATCTCATTAATTAACTGTCCAACACAAATGAATAAAGACAGCAGGACCTTAACTGATAATGTTTCCTTTGGTGAAGCTCAAAGAAAAAAAGAAACAATTGTTTACATAGTATCAAATGCTTTCTCTGATCATGATTGACAACTAGTCAGGGTAAATAAGACAGTGCCTTACAGTATTGATACTCCTCAATGGGAATCAGTGTTACATAATAACTCTAGGACAAATATTTTTAAGAACAATTTACAGGAGATGAACTGGAAAGAAATTTGTAATGAATATGTTACCATTAACATAAAATTTTGCCCGTTTCATGGAAGTTCATAACGTTATTTGAAAACAGCTTTCCTCATAAGATAATAAGAAGTGATATTAAACAGTCATGTAAAATACGATGGATCACTAGATGGATTAAAGTATTTCGTGAAGCGAAAAGGGAAATGTATCTGTTGACAAGAACAAGTAGTGATCCTGCAGTAATTCCACACTATAAAAACTACTCGATATTACTAAGAAAAGTTATTAAAACTCAAGTAATGTGCACATAATGTCAGAAATTAGTAATTCTGGCAACAGACTTAAGGCTGTATTGAATGTAGTGAAAAGAGAGACATGACAACCAGCCACAGGACGGGATAACATCAACATTGAACTGAATAGAAGGACTACAAATGACGAGTCACAGATAGTAAATATATTCAATAACAATTTCACAAATATAATACGAACTACAGGGAAAAACATTTCAACAGAAAGATCACAGCAGTATGTTGAACAAACAACTCTCATAAAATTCAGTCATATGAATTGTTTTCATTGTGAAATTAAGAAAATTTTATAGTCTCTCTCAAATAAAAGCTCATCTGTATTCGATGATGTTTCCAATTGGGTACTAAAGTCTTGTTCCCATATAATAACCCCTTTCTTATCTGAAATGAGTAATGCATCAATAACTCAAGTCGTTTTTCCTGAGACACTGAAATATGCCACTGTTAAACCCCCATTTACTAAAGGTGAGAGGAGAGATGTCAATAACTACAGACCTGTTTCACTACTGGTATCATTTGACAAAAATTTTGAGAAAGTGATATGTTGTAGAATAGTATCTCACATGAGCAACAAAAAGATTCTCAGCATATCGCATTTCGGATTTCAGAAGAGTTACTCTCCTGAGAATGGCATTTACATGTTCACTAACCAAACTGTATATTCATTAAATGACAATATAGCGCAATCTGGTATTTTCTGTGACTTATCCAAGGCATTTGACTGTGTGAATCACAATATTCTCCTAGATAAACTGAAGTTTTATGGGGTTGATGGTATAGCCTTTACGTCATATCTAACGAAAAGACTGTAGAAAGCTTTACTTAGTAATTGAACCAATGTAGTCCAGGGACATTATTCTGACGGAAGAAACCACGTATGGGGTTCCCCAAGGCTCAATCTTAGGTACGTTGTTGATCCTCATATACACATATACCAAAAAAAGTTTTGCATCACCTCGGTTCCGAGAGTTCCGGAATCTGTACAGAAAAATGGAATAGAGATCCAAGTAAACGTCATTTCCGCCCTTTTTATTGTCATGAAAACCACACATTGCATGTTGTACCACCTTTAGAGGTGGTGGTCTAGATTGCTGTACACACCGGTACCTCTAATACCCAGTAGCACGTCCTCTTGCACTATCCACAAGTTCATCAAGGCACTGTTGGTCCAGATTGTCCCACTCTTCAACGGCGGTTCAGTGTAGATCCCTCAGCGTGGTTGGTGGGTCACGTCGTCCATAAACAGCCCTTTCCAAACTATCCCAGGCACGTTCGATAGGGTTCATGTCTGAAGAACATGCTGATGCTCTAGTCGGACGATGTCGTTACCCTGAAGGAAGTCATTCACAAGATGTGCACGATGGGGGCGCGAATTTTCGCCCATGAAGACGAATGTCTCGCCAATATGCTGCCGATATGGTTGCACTATCGGTCGGAGAATGGCATTCCCGTACCATACAACAGTTAAGGCGCCTTCCATGACCACCAGCTGCGTACGTCAGCCCCACATAATGCCATCCCAAAACAGCAGGTAACCTCGACATTGATGCACTCGCTGGACAGTGTGTCTAAGGCATTCAGCCTCATCGGGGTGCCTCCAAACACATATCCGACGATTGTCTGGTTGAAGGCATATGCGACACTCGTCGGTGAAGAGAACGTGATGCCAATCCTGAGCGGTCCATTCGGCGTGTTGTTGGGCCCATTTGTACCGCGCTGCATGGTGTCGTTGTTGCAAAGATGGACCTCGCCGTGGGCCTCAGGGATGAAGTTGCGCATCATGCAGCATATTGCACACAGTTTGAGTCGTAACACGATGTCCGGTGGCTGCACAAAAAGCGTTATTCAACATGGTGGCGTTGTTGGCAGGGTTCTTCCGAGCCATAAACCGTAAGTAGCGGTCATCCATTGCAGGAGTAGCCCTTTGGCGGCCTGAGCGAGGCATCTCATCGACAGTCCCTGTCTTTCTGTATCTCCATGTCCTAATAACTGCGCTTTGGTTCACTCCAAGATGCCTGGCACAAAGTAACAATGCGGACGCGGTCGTACCGCGGTATTGGCCGTCTAGGCACGGTTGAACTACAGACAAGATGAGCCGTGTACCTCCTTCCTGGTGGAATGACTGGAACTGATCGGCTGTCGGACCCCCTCCGTCTAACAGGCGCTGCACATGCATGGTTGTTTACAACTTTGGGCGGTTTCAGTGACATCTCTGAACAGTCAAAGAATCCGTGTCTGTGTTATAATATCCACAGTCAACGTCCGTCTTCAGGAGTTCTGGCAACTGGGGTGATGCAAAACTTTTTTTGATGTGTGTTTATAAATGACCTTCTGTCTAATAACCAACAACCTGGAATTAAATCCTTTTTGCAGATGACAGCATTATTGTAATCAGTCCAAGGGTAGGTACAGCAACAGAAGAAATGGTTAACTATGTTCTTAGAAGCATCATTGACAGGTTTTCTGCAAATGGTCTCAGCCTCGGTTTTAAAACGACACAAGACATTCAGCTCCGTACATTTGTGGGTATTGCACCAATGACATGTGTGACACATTGTGATGAAATAATTAAGAACCTGGAAACTTCGAAATTCTTAAGTCGCGATATTGATGAGTTTTAAAGTGGAACTTTTCTCACCATACAGATATTTTGTCTAAATCATTCTGTAATTGGTTTTGATAATCTGATGACTTTATTAGACGCAAAATGAGAGCAATATCTGCAAACAATGTAAGAGGACTGCTCATGCAGTCTCCTGTGTCGTTTATGTAGATCTGGAACAGTAGAGGGAGAAACCAGTGGAGAAACCAGTAGATATTGGACAAATGTAGAAGCTTTTTCGGTAGTTGCAGGAGATCAGAACTGCAATGTATACAGAGGCCAGCGTATCGAAGGACTTGAAAGAGAAGGGAGCGAGACAAGGTGTTAGATTATCCCCAGCATTAGTCAATCGGTCCACTGACCGATCAATAAAAGAAACGAATAAGAAATTTGGGCAGGAGGAACAAGACTTTTGGTCAGGCGAATACAGGATTATAAATACAAAATCAAATAGTGGTAATGCAGGAGTAGGTTTAATAATGAATAAAAAATAGGAGTGCGGGTAAGCTACTACAAACAGCATAGTGAACGCATTATTGTGACCAAGATAGACACGAAGCCCACGTCTACTACAGTACTAGAAGTTTATATGCCAACTAGCTCTGCAGATGACGAAGAGATTGAAGAAATGTAAGATGAAATGAAAGAAATTATTCAGATAGAGAAGGGAGACGAAAATTTAATAGTCATGGGTGACTGGAATTCGGTAGTAGGGAAAGGGAGAGAAGAAAACGCAGTAGGTGAATATGGATTGGGGCTAAGAAATGAAAGAGGAAGCCGCCAGGTAGAATATTGCACAGAGCACAACTTAATCATAGCTAACACTTGGTTCAAGAATCATGACAGAAGGCTGTATACATTGAAGAAGCCTGGAGATAGTGACAGGTTTCAGATAGATTATATAATGGTAAGACAGAGATTTAGGAACCAGGTTTTAAATTGTAGGACATTTCCAGGGGCATATGTGGACTCTGACCACAATCTAGTGGTTATGAACTGTAGAGTGAAACTGAAGAAATTGCAAAAAGGTGGGAATTTAAGGAGATGGGACCTGGATAAACTGAAAGAACCAGAGGTTGTACAGAGTTTCAGGGAGAGCATAAGGGAACAATTGACAGGAATGGGGGAAAGAAATACAGAAGAAGAAGAATGGGTAGCTTTAAGGGATGAAGTAGTGAAGGCAGCAGAGGATCAAGTAGGTAAAAAGACGAGGGTTAGTAGAACTCCTTGGGTAACAGAAGAAATATCGAATTTAATTGATGAAAGGAGAAAATATAAAAATGCAGTAAATGAAGCAGGCAAAAAGGAATACAAACGTCTCAAAAATGAGATCGACAGGAAGTGCAAGATGGCTAAGCAGGGAGGGCTAGAGAACAAATGTAAGGATGTAGAGGCTTATCTCACTAGGGGTAAGATAGATACTGCCTACAGGAAAATTAAAGCGACCTTTGGAGAAAAGAGAACCGCTTGTATGAATATCAAGACCTCAGATGGAAACCCAGTTCTAAGCAAAGAAGGGAAAGCAGAAAGGTGCAAGGAGTACATAGAGGGTCTATACAAGGGCGATGTACTTGAGGACAATATTATGGAAATGGAAGAGGATGCAGATGAAGATGAAATGGGAGAAACGATACTGCGTGAAGAGTTTGACAGAGCACTGAGAGACCTGAGTCGAAACAAGGCCCCGTGAGTAGACAACATTCCATTAGAACTACTGACGGCCTTGGGAGAGCCAGTCCAGACAAAACTCTACCATTTGGTGGGCAATGTGTACGAGACAGGCGAAATACCCTCAGACTTCCGGAAGAATATAATAATTCCAATTCCAAAGAAAGCAGGTGTTGACAGATGTGAAAATTAAGGAACTATCAGTTTAATAAGCCACAGCTGCAAAATACTAACACGAATTCTTTACAGACGAATGGAAAAACTAGTAGAAGCCGACCTCGGGGAAGATCAGTTTAGATTCCGTAGAAATATTGGAACACGTGAGGCAATACTGACCCTACGACTTATCTTAGAAGCTAGATTAAGGAAAGGCAAACCTACGTTTCTAGCATTTGTAGACTTAGAGAAAGCTTTTGACAATGTTGACTGGAATACTCTCTTTCAAATTATGAACGTGGCAGGGGTAAAATACAGGGAGCGAAAGGCTATTTACAACTTGTACAGAAACCAGATGGCAGTTGTAAGAGTCGAGGGGGTATGAAAGGGAGGCAGTGGTTGGGAAGGGAGTGAGACAGGGTTGTAGCCTTTCCCCAATGTTATTCAATCTGTATATTGAGCAAGCAGTGAAGTAAACAAAAGAAAAATTCAGAGTAGGATTTAAAATCCACGGAGAAGGAATAAAAACTTTGAGGTTCGCTGAGGACGTTGTAATTATGTCAAAGACAGCAAAGGTCCTGGAAGAGCAGCTGAACGGAATGGATAGTGTCTTGAGAGGAGGATATAAGATTAACATCAACAAAAGCAAAACGAGGATAATGGAGTGTAGTCGAATTAAGTCAGGTGATGCTGAGGGAATTAGATTAAGAAATGAGACACTTAAAGGAGTAAAGGAGTTTTGCTATTTGAGGATCAAAATAACTGATGATGGTCGAAGTAGAGAGGATATAAAATGTAGACTGTCAATGGCAAAGAAAGCGTTTCTGAAGAAGAAAAATTTGTTAACATCGAGTATAGATTTAAATGTCAGGAAGTCGTTTCTGAAAGTATTTTTATGGAGTGTAGCCATGTATGGAAGTGAAACATGGAAGATAAATAGTTTGGAGAAGAAGATAAAGAAGCTTTCGAAATGTGATGCTACAGAAGAACGCTGAAGATTAGATGGGTAGATCACATAACTAATGATGAGGTATTGAATAGGATTGAGGGGAAGACAAGTTTGTGGCACAACTTGAAGAAGGGATCGGTTGGTAGGACATGTTCTGAGGCATCAAGGGGTCACCAATTTAGAATTGGAGGGCAGCGTGGAGGGTAAAAATCGTAGAGGGAGACCATGAGATGAATACACTAATCAGATTCAAAAGGATATAGGTTGCAGTAGGTACTGGGAGATGAAGAAGCTTGCACAGGATAGAGTAGCATGGAGAGCTGCATCAAACCAGTCTCAGGACTGAAGACCACAGCAACATCAAATAAATTTGGAAACGGATTTATAGTTCAAGGAGAAGAAATAAAAACTGAGGTTTGCTGACAGCATTGTAATCCTGCCAGAGACGGAAAAGGACTTGGAACAGCAGTTAAACGGGGTGGATCATGTTTTGGAATATGACTACAAGATGAACATCAACAAAAACGAGTGTAATTGAAAGTAGTCGAATGAAATGAGTCGATGCTGCTGGGCCTAAGATTAGGAGATGAGACACTGACAGTAGTAAACGAGTTTTTCTATTTGATTACTGTAAAGAAATATGGAAAAATTCTCCAAAATATCTTAAAAAATACTTTAAAAAGTTTTCTGAAAATTGATGAAAATTTTTCGAGGTTGTATCTGCTGTATAGAGGTTCCTTTATCAGGCGACATAACTACTTCCACACCACTGTAGATACATTTTAAGGTGTTAATCCGTGTTGAATACAAAAAAATTTTTTACAAGATGCTGTTAATACATAGCGTATGACAGCGAGAAGACAGGAACATGTTTTTACTCACAACGTTTCACTTCATAAGGCTGGGGAGAATGTACGATGTCCCAACATTCAAGCTGTAAACCGATTAATTGCGTAATCTGTTAAAAGTTTGAGCATCGAATATTTGAACTCGGAATTACATACGGCAAGGTGAACGTCGAAGGAGTAAGAACTCATACTCCAACAAAACAGCTGGGGAATGAGAGCAAGAACTGTAGTTAAAACATATAGGGCTAAAAGAGTGATAAAGGACACTGTGTAGTGAAAGGCCTCGCTTACCAGTGCTGTGTTACAATGTCGTAATGTATATATATGTAGGTGATCTGCATGAAATGTGGTTTTATTCATTTGATGGAGATCTCTTATATGCTAACTGCTCTTCTGTTTTAATGAGGAATGCATTTTAGGGCCACGTTTAGTAAGGAATAAATTTTATAGACCCTGGGCTTATTATGACACAGATTTGGTGGATGATGTCTTTCACCAACTAGTATCCATTATCGCTGTTTTGGCCCTAAATCTATTAACTGTAGTGATTTCCTCTCGTTTCCTGGTTTCTTTGTTGCAGCATAAGTTGACACTTTCGACGTTCACCTTACCGTATATACACTCCTGGAAATTGAAATAAGAACACCGTGAATTCATTGTCCCAGGAAGGGGAAACTTTATTGACACATTCCTGGGGTCAGATACCTCACATGATCACACTGACAGAACCACAGGCACATAGACACAGGCAACAAAGCATGCACAATGTCGGCACTAGTACAGTGTATATCCACCTTTCGCAGCAATGCAGGCTGCTATTCTCCCATGGAGACGATCGTAGAGATGCTGGATGTAGTCCTGTGGAACGGCTTGCCATGCCATTTCCACCTGGCGCCTCAGTTGGACCAGCGTTCGTGCTGGACGTGCAGACTGCATGAGACGACGCTTCATCCAGTCCCAAACATGCTCAATGGGGGACAGATCCGGAGATCTTGCTGGCCAGGGTAGTTGACTTACACCTTCTAGAGCACGTTGGGTGGCACGGGATACATGCGGACGTGCATTGTCCTGTTGGAACAGCAAGTTCCCTTGCCGTTCTAGGAATGGTAGAACGATGGGTTCGATGACGGTTTGGATGTACCGTGCACTATTCAGTGTCCCCTCGACGATCACCAGTGGTGTACGGCCAGTGTAGGAGATCGCTCCCCACACCATGATGCAGGGTGTTGGCCCTGTGTGCCTCGGTCGTATGCAGTCCTGATTGTGGCGCTCACCTGCACGGCGCCAAACACGCATACGACCATCATTGGCACCAAGGCAGAAGCGACTCTCATCGCTGAAGACGACACGTCTCCATTCGTCCCTCCATTCACGCCTGTCGCGACACCACTGGAGGCGGGCTGCACGATGTTGGGGCGTGAGCGGAAGACGGCCTAACGGTGTGCGGGACCGTAGCCCAGCTTCATGGAGACGGTTGCGAATGGTCCTCGCAGATACCCCAGGAGCAACAGTGTCCCTAATTTGCTGGGAAGTGGCGGTGCGGTCCCCTACGGCACTGCGTAGGATCCTACGGTCTTGGCGTGCATCCGTGCGTCGCTGCGGTCCGGTCCCAGGTCGACGGTCACGTGCACCTTCCGCCGACCACTGGCGACAACATCGATGTACTGTGGAGACCTCACGCCCCACGTGTTGAGCAATTCGGCGGTACGTCCACCCGGCCTCCCGCATGCCCACTATACGCCCTCGCTCAAAGTCCGTCAACTGCACATACGGTTCACGTCCACGCTGTCGCGGCATGCTACCAGTGTTAAAGACTGCGATGGAGCTCCGTATGCCACGGCAAACTGGCTGACACTGACGGCGGCGGTGCACAAATGCTGCGCAGCTAGCGCCATTCGACGGCCAACACCGCGGTTCCTGGTGTGTCCGCTGTGCCGTGCGTGTGATCATTGCTTGTACAGCCCTCTCGCAGTGTCCGGAGCAAGTATGGTGGGTCTGACACACCGGTGTCAATGTGTTCGTTTTTCCATTTCCAGGAGTGTAGTTCCTAGTTCAAACATTCGATGATCAACCTTTTGAGAGAACACGCAATTAATCGGTTTACATCTTGAGTGTTGGGACATCGCTTCTCCCTAGCCTTATGAAGTAAAAGTTGTGAGTAAAAACCTGTTTCTGGTTACTCACCGTTATACAACAAGCATTAACAGCATTTAATAAAAATATTTTTTGCATTCAGTACAGCCTGAAGATCCATCTATAATCGTGTGAAACCAGTTGTGTTGCGTAATAAAGGAACCTCAATACAGCTAATGCAGCATTGAAGAATTTTAATTAGTTTTCAAAAAACATTTTAAAGGATTTTTAAAGATATTTGGGAGAATTTTTCTAAATTTCTTTACAGAAGTATTCTATAATACTAGCTACGTTTATCTTCTGTAGAAAATGGTGTGCTTCTATTTGGGCAACAAAATAACTGACGATGACATAAACAGGAAGGATACAAAATGCACACTGGCAATATTAAGAAAATCATTGCTGAGAGAGAAAAATTTGTTAACATCGAATATAAATTTGAATGCTAGGAATATATTCTGAAGGTATTTGTCTGGAGTGTACCCTTGTACGGAAGTGCAACATGGACGATAAAACAGCTCAGAGAAGAAGAAAATGAAGCTTTCAAGAAATGAAATGATCCTCGCAGAACCTCCTCATTCCTTAACTTATCAGTCCACCTAATTTTCAACATTATTCTGTAGCACCACATCTGAAATGCTTCGATTCTCATCTGTTCCGGTTTTCCCACAGTCCATGTTTTACTATCACACAACGCTGTGCTCCAAATGAACGTTCGTACAAATTTCTTCTTCAAATTAAGGTCTTATGTTTGATATTAGCAGACATCTCTCGGCTAGGAATGCCCTTTTTACCAGTGCTAGTCTGCTTTTTATGCCATTACCCCGTTCACATGGGTTGTTTTGCTACCTAGGTAGCAGAATTCCTTAACTTCGTCTGCTTCATAATCCCCAAATAAGATGTTAAGTTTATCGCTAACGTCATTTCTGCTACTTCTCATTACTTTCGTCTTTATTCCATTTACTCTCAACCCATATTCTGTACTTATTAGACTGTTCATTTCATTTATCAGATATTCTAATTTTTTTTTCACTTTCACTGAGGATATCAATGTCATCAGCCAATTTTATCTTTGATATCTTTCCAATCTGAATTGTAATTCCACTCCTGAACCTTTATTTTATATCTGTCATTGCTTCTTCGGTGTATAAATTGAACAGTAAGGGCGGGAGACTACATTTCTGTCTTACATTCTTTTTAATCCGAGCACTTTGTTATTGGTCTTCCCCTCTCACTTTTCCCTCCTGGCTCTAGCACATATTGCATATCGCCCGTCTTTCTCTATATCTTAGCCCTATTGCAAACTGATCGTCATCTAACAGATTCTCAATTTTCTTTTCCATTCTTCTGTATGCTATTCTTGTCAGCAACTTGGGCGCATGAGCTGTGAAGCTAATTGTGCGATACTTCACCTAATTGTCAGTTCTCGCTATCTTGGGAACTGTGCGGATGATGTTTTACCGTAAGTCAGATGGTATATTGCCAGTCTCGTACATTCTACGGACCAACCTGAATAATTATTGTGTTGTCCGATGGAATGTTATCAATCCCTTCTGACTTATTGCTGGGCTTGTTGCAGAGGTAGAATACCAATAGGTCAGTACATAATGCATATGAAACTGGCGGGCGAGAAAACATTATTGATGAGCACAGGAGATATGCCTGGTTTAGATGCCTATTTATAACAGGTAATTCCGGATCGTACCATGGTGTGCGCTTGGGACCCATCTGGTGCCTGTCGTGATGTTATCACATTACCATCCGCTAAATCCGATCAATCAATGCTCCAATTATCGTTTGCCTGCAGTTCAAGATACAAGTCTGTTAATACCCGCCGGATAATGTTACGTAAAGGTACATAACAC
The DNA here is from genome assembly GCF_023864345.2 of Schistocerca serialis cubense. Classification (NCBI taxonomy): domain Eukaryota; kingdom Metazoa; phylum Arthropoda; class Insecta; order Orthoptera; family Acrididae; genus Schistocerca; species Schistocerca serialis. The sequence goes on from NC_064645.1 coordinate 92,496,545, forward strand.
CGGCAAAAGCTTGTCTCCAAACGATTAATGGTAGTCGCGGCAACTGGAAAGATTTGCAATGTACAGGCCAAAAATAAAGCCACTGAAGGCGTAACCTGAGATTCCCAGAACAATAAAGAAGCCAGAAAGTTAATTTTTAGCGTGACCTGGACATGGAAAAGATGGCAACAGAACGTTAACTGAAGAGGGTAAAAATGTGAAAAGCATGACGTTGGGCAATGAACTACAACATTCGCCCGAAGAGAAATGATGAAAACACGGAGACATAATCCAGGATGGTCAGACAGGTTACAGGTTCTGAAATGCCGCCCCCCCTCCCGAATATTTGCTGAGAATTCGCCCAATGCCATACATAGGTACACGTTAGATTCTGGTATGCGTCATGAGGGTAAATAACTACTTGCAGAGATACATGTTATATAGCAAAACGAGTGTTAAATTTACTTTCCGAAAAGCATTTAACTGATACCACAGCAATATTTACTAACGAAGTTATGAAGGGGTATGAAAAGAGTGTCCGACAAATGTGGAAGTAATTTCAGGTGTTCCCGAGGGAAGCGTGCGAGGATCCTTGTTATCAGTATTGGATGTTAATGATGTAGCAGACACTATTAGAAGTAATGTCAGACTTTTAGAGAGGCTGCACTTATATATAGTATACTATTTGATAAGTTCTGGACAAATATTTAGCCCGACCTAATATGATATCAAAGTCCTGCAAAGATTAGCAACTTCGTTGAAAATTCCACAAATGTAAAATTGTGCACAATACAAATGACAAAATTGTAATATCCTGTGACTACAGAATCAGTGAGTCACAACGGGAATCAACTACTTCGTCAAATACCTGGATGTCAGAATTAATGGGAATGTCAGTTGGAATAATCACGTATGACCAGTCGTAGGTAAAGTAGGAAAATGTTTGTGCAAAGAAAGGCAGCGCGCATGGCCACAAGTTTGTTCGTCCCACGGGAGAGCTTCACGAAAATACTGAAAGACTCCTGAAGCTGGACTCAGCTATCCCACGAAAGCCTACAGTCTCAAGAAAACAAATAAATAAAGTCCCTCAACCGCTTTCCAAGTAAAAGGCGTGATTCACTGCGAAAGCTCGTGTAACTGTTGCTGTTTTCTACAGCTACATTGCAAATCAAATCTCGCAGTGAGTTCTATGTGTAATATTACATTACTATAAAACTATCGTTTTTATTATTATTTGGCATGTTAGCCTGACAGCGGTGACGTTATTCGCACTGATTCTCAGTGCTTATCTGGTATCCATTCTAACAGATCCAGTGGGTGGTCCTGTATTATTTCTGTAACACAGTATCCGTACAATCGCTTATCCCCGTCTACATTATCTTATTTCTTCGTACATTAAGCCTTCCGCTGTGGCCGAGCGGTTCTAGGCGCTTCAGTCCGAAACCACGCGGCTGCTACGGTCGCAAGTTCGAATCCTGCCTCGGGCATGGATGTGTGTGATGCCCTTAGGTTAGTTAGGTTTAAGTAGTTCTAAGTTATAGGGGACTGATGACCTCAGATGTTAAGTTCAATAGTGTTCAGAGCCATTTGAACCATTTTGCTGTAAGCTGGCCTTTAGAGGTGAGGCATCGTGTTTCTTAATAAAATTTCTATGTAAAATTTATTATTTTGGAATTCATTGTGGTAGGCATTTACCATCGGGCCTTAACCCATTTGTGCAGTTGCTAAGTGTAGTTATTTGTTTGATCAACTGACGTTCTTTTCCTGTAATTGTGTGTTAATGAGTAATGCTATATACCAATAATAGTTCTTTCTACAACTGCACATTACTTTTAATTATTTTGATAAGAAAAGGATGGAGATTTTATTTTAGGTCTGGCAACATGCAGCAGTCTTTGGTATTTCAAAATTATCATCTTGCACCCATGCATTTTAAGAAATGCACTTCATGATGTTTGAGACTTAGGCTTAACTGCGTTATTTACTACTCATCAGCGCTCCCACTATTGAACTGTGTATTGTACTAATTCTAAAGCTTTCAATTATTTTTTGATAGTAAACCACAGTCTATGCGTATACAGTGTTATAAACTCAGCAGCTTACCATTTCTGAATCAGCTCCTACTGCCTCAGTGGTAGCACAGCGTAGTTACTTATGAGTAGCAGGATCCTCTAGCTGTGTATTGGTAGGATTGTGCTGTGTACTGTGTGTTTTGGTTCTTGTGTTTCAGAGCGCAATCAAAAGGTGAGCGGTCATGGATCAGAGATATATTTTCGGGGTGTCCTAATTTACGAAAGCCCAACAGCAGTAAGAGTTGACTATCCATGGTGAGAAAACAAAGGACGGGTTCCAGAGCTGGTGGGACAACGCTTTCAGGTGTGGGGGGGGGGGGGGGGGGGCACGTGACCACTGTCTCATTATTACACCTAGCACAGTGGCTTGTGACGGTCTCCTTGCTAGACTGCAAGCCAACCTTGAGTTGTTGCTGGGTAGTATCCCCATCCGCATTCAGACGTTCGAATCCAGGATCAAGGCATTCATTTAGGTAATCGAGTGCAAGACGTTGCCTTAATAAATACAGACCCTAAACGAGAGTTGCAATGCAAATCAAGGGTAGTTTGCTCAATTGGCAGGAGAACATGGGTCTGTCCATGGGCGGGCCAATCAGCAGCAATCCACTGGGTGTGGCCAAATAGAAGGGCGGGAGTTATTTAACAAATTACGCAACACTCTTTGGTCTATGTTGCAGAGGGTTGAAAACTTATGTATTGACACTAATGAGCAAGTGGTAGACGTGTTACGGTTAACTGTGTGCTTGCAGGAGGAAGTGGCCATCTTGAACGTTATCAATTCAGTAATATTTCAGGTTATCTACCCTCTGTCTCCTGGCAAGCTAAGAAGAACTGGCTCGGAAGTTCTTAGTGTGAGTGAATGAGTGCGGTCCGACAGAGATTGTTAGAGAAAAATTTGTCTAGTCAGTATCAGGATGACCTAGCGAGTCAATATTTTTATCGTGTTCAGGGACATTATGAAATTTTGATGCGGTATATCGAACATGTCTGCATCACAATGATGGCTTTGCGCCTTGATATTTTTGAATCAGAAGTTGTTAATTAGATATGGGAAGGGATGAGTACAGAGGGCAGTCACAGATTTTATTTGTTAATAAGACTCAAACCCTGGCATCCAGTATCGAATATGTCCGCTTCGGTGATGAAAAGTGTGTTCCGGCACCATCTCTTTTTAGAATGCGAGAGCAAAGATCGACCACCTGGTGTAATCACTCTAGTGTCAAGTCTAATAAGGCAAGAGCCTGTTTTTGTTGCAACCAAGTAGGGCACTTAGTGCGGCATTGACCAGGAGCGCGAGGAAAGGGTGGACAGAGTGGCCACCATGTGGCCTCAGACCATTGTTTGGGTGTGCGTAGGTTGATAAAATGTCGGTATAGCGTCAGGCTCTTGCAAGGGCTAACTTATCGTTTGTGTGCACCTCAATGAATCATCAACTGAATACAGGCTGTCTGGCAGCAATCTGTCACTGGTGGAACGATAATTATACAGTAAAGAGTCTCAAATTTGTAAGTTACCTGGTACACAGAATTCGAGTATGGTGTATATCACTGCGAGTCCGAGGCCATTACCAGTGGTGCATATTGACATTCAGCGGCTCTCTTGGCCTACTGAATTCAACGCTATTGAAGGATTGAGCACCGACGTGCTTTCAGTGCACGATTTCCTTGAGCACACGAGGTGCATATTAAGTCATGTCGAAAAAGTCATTATGTTCAAATTTGTGCCAGTGGGGAAGTACTTTTTGGGCACGCATGGTACAAACACAGGGTTTTTATGCAGATGCAGAGTGGTCACCATTTATACAACCCATCTGAGTGAAGAGCAGGGATGTGCCTTCTTGAAGGTCTTGAGATGGTACCCGGAAGCACTCACCAGTGGGGTAGGGGTCACTGGCAAAGTCCACAATAAGATCTTGCTGATAGGTTGGGTGCCAGTTCGGCTGTTGCCCTACCGGTTATCACCATCAAAGCTGAGAGAATTAAGAAAAATTGTTGATCATATTTTGTCTGATGGTGTGACTCAACCATCGGCCTTGTACTATGCACCACCTATCTTTTTGGTTCACAAACCCAGTGGGGAGGGTTACTGGCCAATTGTGGATTATAGGGTGCTGAATAAAAAAGGTGATTCACGAATTCGTACCACTGCCGGATCTTCATCATTGCTTTACTTCGTTTTCCAGTGCACAGTGTTCGACATTCTTGACCTGAGTCAGACCTATCACCAGGTGCCTCTCGCAGTGAAGTTCAAGTCTCTTACAGCTTTTTGCATGTGTTGGAACTTCTTTCAGTATAGCTGAATTCTGTTCACGTTGGCCACTAGAGGAAGCGTATTATGATGCTTACTAGATTCTGTCCTGTGCGACTTAAAATGTTTCTGCAAGTGTCTGAAAACTTTCAGTGGGCACCTCGATCATATAGGCTGTCCTTCATCTTCTCCAGGAAGCTGCTAATGCCAACAAGGCCCGAAAAAACATCTCGTTCCTTGGTCATCTTGTGTCCAGTGATGGTGTGAGCGAGGACTGTGAGCAAACTAAGGCTTTTCATCTGTTCCACAAAGCTAAGAATAAAAAGGGTATAGCTAGATTGAGAAGAACGGGAAATGTTTTTCGTTAATTCATCCCAATCTTTACGGAGCTGGCTGCCACCCTTAACCAACTGTGGAGGGAGGGTGAAAATTTTTAGTTGAATGATACTCAACAGGAATCCTTCGATGCACTGAAGGCGACGCTGGCTATTGTGACTATCCTAGCTACACCAGATTTCTTTGAAGAGTTTGTCTTGAAGGCAGACGCATCCAGTTCAAGTATGGCAGCCGTCCTTCTCCATCACGAGGAGGAAGTGAGGAAGCCTCTCACTTACACGTCCACGTCATTATCAGCGGTAGGGAGGAAATATTTGGTACACGATCTAGAAACACTGGCCATATTATTTGGATAGTAACGGTTCAAGTATTATCTTGAGCATAAGCCATTCCGCGTACAGACAGAAACCAGGCCTTAACGTGGGTGCTCTCTATGCTATGGGAAGAACAGGGAGATGGTCAATGCACATATTCGCCTCTGGTTTTAATGTTCATCATAAAAGGGACAGAGATAACAGTGTGACCGATGCCCCTAGCCAAATGATGGAACACGAACTGAGGCAGCAAATCTCTTGCAATGTGAGGAAGAAAGCAGCTTTTGTGGTAAAAGTCTTCAGAGAGATTCTGGAGCTATTCAGAATGTTAGGCGAAAAACAGGACGCTGATCATCGATTATGGAGAGTAAAACAACAACAACAACAACTTAAAGGAGGGAAGGTTGGGTCAGAGTATACATGTACCAAGAGAGAGTTCAGGTTCCTTACCTGCTGTGATGGGAGGGATAAGAGCTGATTCCTCCAGTGTTTAACTACTTGTGTGGAGGGCACCTGGGGATGTATAAGACAGCAGTGACAAAGGAAATGGCGATGTCCATAAATTAGTGGGCCAAATTAGTGGAGCGAAACCCAACCTCAACACCCGGTAGGGAAGCTTAGCTCTGATAGGGTGGAGCAACCTATGGACGAGATGTTCATCAATTATCTAGGTCCCCTTCGCTAAACTAAACAAGGTAATCGGTACATGTTTGTGTTGGTGGACGTCTTCTCCCATTTTCTTTGGCTGGTTCTGATTATAGAAGGTACTGTGAGTATAACCATTAAATATCTAATGTGGTATCGATAGCAACGATGCCACAACGGTCAACGCCGACCACAGCGCAGCGCCCTGTAGCCGACTCTGTGGAGCTCTACGAGCGCCACTCCGAATTCAGTCCATTTGATTCCGAGCAGACGACCAACCAACATTGTTTCATTTTCATAGTGGGCCAGCCACTACAGATTTTGCCTGTGTAACTTCTGTGAGCTTTGATACATCCACCTTCGCACCCATGTACTCCTCAGTGCAAAGTTATGTATTTACGTTATTATGTATTCACGTTATTATTGTGTTGACATATAGTAAAACCACTTTTACTTTAATTGCAGTATCGAGAGTTCCACCTCACCTGCTCCTCCTAGATTCCTACATTCGGCCTACCCTTCAGTTTTCAGGAGCAAACCCACGCGCCGGCTTCCAGGCGGGATACAAAATCGAAGTCATACTTTCTGTATCCTTGGTACCGCAAAACGTGTGATTGGCGACGATGTGCCAGCTTTTGCGTCCTGTAATTTAAAAGATTTTGCTTTACCAATGATATTTCGCATGTAACCATTATCCCTAGTACCCACAACCCTTCTTTGTGCAGTGTGTGAACCGCAATCTTAAGTTGACCTTGGTAATCTGGCACGGGAAGTCGCAGATGTAGTTGGATTAATCCACTGGGTGGCCTAATTTTGCCTCCAACACAGCCATGCATGAAACGCATAGGACCACTCTCTCCAAATTTTTGCTCACATTCCCTATTAACTCGCCACTTTCCAACCTGCAGTAGATTAATGATCGCCTTCCTGAAGATAATGATCATAAGGTCATGAAGAAGACCTGGGAATCTGCAAGAGATAACATACAGCTTGCACACCAGAGGGACAATACTAGATGTAACAAGAACAGACATATAGACATCCGACACTCGTTACCGCCATGAAACCGAAGTCTACTTGAAGAAATTTCAGGTACAAAGCGGGGGAGGGGGGGGGGGGAGGTGACGTAGCTCACTTCTACCTTCTAACACCCAAACATTCAGATGTCAGACACTGAGATTGGTACCAAACGTTGGTGAAGTTCTCTGGGAGGTGAGACGGCGCCGGCACGGTAGCTCAGCGTGTTCGGTCAGAGGGTTAGCTGCCTACTGTAATAAAATAACTGAGTTAATGGATCAACGATGAAAATGAACAAGCGTCATGGGACGCCCGCCCCGAACAAATACAACACCCCAACAACTAATAACGAACGAAATGACATAAAAAAAAGTTGGTAGAGTGTAAGATTGTCGTACTGAAGGTCCCAAGTTCGTAATCCATTGATGGTGATCTTTTTTAACAGATTACGGGTGAACTTGTTACATGGGAGAAAATTTTTATGCCATGTAAAAGGACGTTTCGGAGTTTGTAGCAATGTTCTTTTGGCAGTCTGCTTTCACGTCATTAGCTGAAAGTTGCAAACCTATAGCGTGCATTTGTGTAGATAATGTACCCAATAGGTTTGCTTCTTTCAACCAACGAAACGAAAGCAGACTCCCAAAAGAACGTTGCTACAAACTCTGAAACGTGTTCTTACATGGCATAAAAACGTTCTGCCATACAATTTCAGGCGTAATCTGTTAAAAAAATCTCTATCAGTGGGTGTCGAACTCATGATCTTTTGTACAACGATCTGACGTTCTACCAATTCACCTACCAGACATCTTCGCATTTGGAGCTCACAGAAATGGTCTGACTGTACTCCGTAGTTCTGGTGTTACTTTTGATTACCGTCTATGCATATTCTACTGGACGACAGCACACAGCACGAACTAAATCGGTGTCTTGGTTGATGCTCTATCGACACACAACGTTTAGTACAGAGCTGAGTGTCTGAGATGTGGAAGTTTGGGTGTAAGATGTTTCCACTGTTTGTGGGACCGCACAAAGTGGTTCAGATCGCTTCCCCAGTGAGTATCCTGATCAAGAACCTTTCCAGCAGTAAATTAACCAAGGATCATATCAGCCAGCTGAAGTTCGCCACCGGAACCAGGATGCTGGGGAATCCCCTCATACCTTGCCGCTCCTGCCTCTGCCGGTACCAGCTTAATGGGGGAGAAGGGGGAGGAGGATGATGTGATGCGCATGAACATCCTCAGCACTCAGTATCGGTAGTCTCTGTTGTGTTTATGTCCCTGCCCCATAGCTAGGTAAATGGAGGACGCTGGCCAACAGTTGGGCACGTGAGACTGGCGGATGGGGATACAGCAGCATGTGCAGCAAGCAGAAGAGAAGAGACTTGCTAGCAGCAGTGTGGAGAGTTGGAGGTCCAGTTTTATCTAGGGCCTGAGATTGCTCCATCGGGCTGAACGTAGCTGGAAGGTATAAACCTGGCCTGTGGAGTGTTATTGATGCTGTGGCTCCGGTTAAAGTGTCAGCTACTCGACCGTTCAAGGAAGCTAGCCTGCTCAGGGAACCGTTGTGTGCCCGCGTTGTGGGCGTTATGGTGAGCCCTTTTCTGTAATGGGAAGTAATTATGTTCTTAACTGATATCTGACCCACTGCATCTTGGTTGCTTTCGGATCTAACTGGTATTTGCGGTCGTTCCGCCAATATTGTGTTGCAAGTGGAGACGTGTGGTTGATTGTGTGCTCAGGACCGTGCTTACTATTCAGATTTTTCTGTAAGCTACCTGTGTGGCATATTACCTATTCAGAGCTTGCCAACCTTCTTTTATTCACGGTCTCTTGTATTTTACTAGAATAATGTTTAATTCTATTTAAATGTGTATTTTATAGGACAGATTAGCCATTATTTTATAGCTTGTTTATTGACTTCAAGAGCGAACCTGGAAATCTGCGTCACTGTATGTTTTGGTTGGCAACGTGATTAATATTTATTTTGTCTTTTATATAACTGACTTTTGGATCACTGCGAACGTTCAAAAGTAGGAAGTTTCACTGCTTTCTCTCACGTCCACAAATTCCAAAATTTAGAAACCGTGGTGTACTGGTTATGATACGACACTGTTTCATGGAGGGTGGCGAGTTCAAAAGTCACCTGAACTGTAAAATTTTAATTTCTATATTCGGTTCGAGTACATTCGAGAAGTACTCACAAATGTCAAGATTCATTGTACTGCAATGTTATGTAGCTGTTATACTGTATGTGTTCTGGCCGGAGGCAGTTCGCTCCGCGCTCTTGTATCAAGTGCTGAATAAACCTTCGTTAAGTGAAGTTCGTGTTCGTCAGTCATCTAATTACATATATGCTTCTAATTTCTGTTCGGACATATGATGGTACTTCATTCGTTGTACTTTTCCATTTGGCTTGTAATTCTGAATGCATAGAATATAATTACTTCAGAAATACTTATGAACATAATTATTCTAGTGGTACACGTTGCACATTAATATATTATGCTAAGTACACCAAAGTAAATTAAGCAGTTTGTTTTAGGAGGGGACGTTATCTCGTGAGTTTAAATTTTATAATGCCTTTTGATATGCTACTGTAAATACCCTTGTTACGCCAACAACTGCTGTGATGAGTTCTCTAACAAATCGATTAGTGTACATTTGTGTCTGCTGGAAGACTGCAAGATCTGTCACAACCACCATTCTCACTAATATCCTGGCGACCCAAAGAATCTAAAATTATGGTAAATGTTACACGGAAATAGTTCAAAAAAACGTTCGTGTGATAAAACTGAGTCAGAAAAAACGATACAGGTCACGAATGCTGCTTTCACTCCACCCAGTTCTCTAGAATGGGCTGCTGCAGTTGATGTGCCAATTCACTGGCAGCCGTGCACCCGCAGGCAGTGATGACCCGTACTGTCTTGGCACCACACCCGCAGACAGACGTGGGGGAGTGGTTCAGGCATGCGGAAGTCACATGCCATAGTGCTGTACCAACTGTACCTGCCCACGAGTAAGCCGCCAGGCACTGCTGAGCAGCTCTGCTTCATGAGGCAGTGCTGGTGTGGCGTGTTCTGCCAGATACTGCGGATGAGGCGTTGAAGAGTCATCAGTGGTGACCTACATGCGGCTATTCTTCTTTTCAGGCCATTATAGATGCCATAGGTTTATAAAAATACAAAGACTGGAATTTTAATAGCCACAGCTATTTATTTGCATCTTATAATTAATTTTCTTCGAGACATTTAAGTCTCATCTTTATCTACGATAATGACGGAAGCTGAAGAAATGGATCAAAATTTGTGCTATGGCCAGGAGTTCAACTCAGGTCTCGTTACGTACTAGGCAAGGATGCCGACCATTACACCACCACAGCCTTGTCTCTAACATCGTTCTATGGACTAGTCAAGTCGAATGCCCTCCCAAACACAAACTTCATATCTTCAGCTTATCTGGACGTCCCTAATCCGTAATGCCACAGTGGTGTGCTGGTGTGATGGTCAGCATTTCTTCTTAGAATGGACGGAGATCTGGTTTCAACTCCTGGCTGTGGCACAAATTTTAATTCATTTCTTCACCTTCCATCATATTTATTTACATGTTATACAAAATACATACGGGTTTAACAGTTTTACTCTCCTTCGAAGTACTGACCAGCATTGTGTATAATGCATTACCGGTGATGAGAAAGTCACAGAATACCCTTAGCAACTACAATCTTGTTGATTGTCCGAGTGGAGTGGTGTACAGTCTGACGAGTCTCTGTAAAAGCTCTGAAGGGAATGCCGGGAAATGCTTTCTTCAAGTTAGGAATAAACCTGAAATCAAAAGGGCTCAAGTCCAGAGAGTAGGTGGATGGTACAGCACTTTTCAGCCATATCGATCGAACAAATCACAACTTGCACTGCATGCACCCGAGTGTTGTCCTGGATTATGATGGGCAGGTCTTGTACAAAGTGTCACTGCTTCTTCCTCTAAGCTGCTCATTTTTGGAACACTGCCTGCGAGCAGCTTAGAGAAAGAAGCAGTGACACTTTGTACAAGACCTGTCCATCATATTCCATGACAACACTCGGGTGCATGCAGTGCAAGTTGTGAGTGATCTGTTCGATCGATATGGCTGGGAAGTGCTGTACCATCCACCACACTCCCCAAACTGACGCCATTGTAGCTTCAGCATGATTCCTAAATTGCAGGAAGCACTTCGTGGCATTTCCTTAGTAACTGTTACAGAAACAGCTCTGCTCGTACTGCCAACACAAGTGGCGCTCCTAAAGCGATTTTACGACTTTGACAAAACTGGTAATGGTTATACACACTGCTGAGTGACTAGTTTGAAGTACAGCAAAACTTTGAAACCTAAATCTATTTTGCACAAGTTGTACGAGGGTCGTTCAATAAGTAATGCCCCACTTTTTTTTCTCAGAACATATTTATTGTTAAGAGTCAGAATTTGGTGAAAATATACATCAACACGTCTTGTCCCTGTCCTATTTTTCTACATAGTCTCCATCTCGTTTTATGGCCGTACATCAACATCGTGAAAGAGCATGTATTCCCTGCTGGTAAAACCTCTTGTCCTGTACGCGTAGCCATGTTTTCACTGCATGAGTGACGCTCTCGTCACCTTAAAAGTGTGTTGCCCGCAGACAATCTTTAAGCGCCCCAAAGAGATGGAAGTCCGAGGGTGCCAGGTCTGGACTGTAGAGTGGATGAGGCAGTGATGTCCAACCCAATTTGGCGATGTGTTCCCTTTTTCTCAGACTTGTGTGTGGGCGTGCATTATCGTGTTGGAGCAAGATTTCTGCTGGATTGTTGCCGATCGAACACGCCGGAAACGGTTCTCGAGTTTATTCAGAGTCTTCGTGTATGCCTCTGAATTGATGGTTGACCCTCTTGGCATCCCATCCACGAGAATGAACGCCATCACAATCCCAGAAGACACTGACCATGACTTTTCCGGCAGAGGAGGTTGTCTTGAAGCGCTTCTTTTGTGGCGAATGAGGGTGATGGCTTTTTGTTTCCGGCGCAAGGTGGTGCGGTGCACCCGGCTTTCGTCCCCCATAACGATCTGTGACAGAAAGGCCTCTCTGTCGGTCTCAAAACGCTCCAACAATTCAGATAAAATGACGTTTCTTTGAATCTTGTGGTTCGCTGTGAGCATTCCTGGAACCCATCGTGAGCACCTTTTTGAATATCCGAGTGTCTCAATTATTGCAGACGCACTTCCAATACTGACCGAAAACTGTAGAGCTAATTGTCCAGCTGTTATTCGCCGGTTCGCGCGAACAGTGGCAACCGTACGATTCAGCATGTCTGGAACAGTGGCTGTGATAGGACGTCCGGACCTTGGCTGATCGTGGAGCTGTTTCTCCCTTTCCTGAAGCTGTAGCTTTCTTTACCCATCGCTCAACTGTGCCCCTATGAACTGCAGCATCGCCATACACGGCACACAAACGTTTATGGATTTTCACCAAGGTTTCTTTTTCTGCACACAAGAATTCAAATGGTACAGTATGTACCAGTCCCGTGGGACAATCCGCCAACTGTAATGAACTTGCTTCTGATTGGTCGGCACGTTCGGGTGCTAGGTGCAAAAACGCCTAACTTGTCTTATATATATATATATATATATATATATATATATATTGTTGTTGTTGTGGTGGTCTTCAGTCCTGAGACTGGTTTGATGCAGCTCTCCATGCTACTCTATCCTGTGCAAGCTTCTTCATCTCCCAGTACCTACTGCAAACTACATCCTTCTGAATCTGCTTAGTGTATTCATCTCTTGGTCTCCCTCTACGATTTTTACCCTCCACGCTGCCCTCCAATACTAAATTGGTGATCCCTTGATGCCTCAGAACATGTCCTACCAACCGATCCCTTCTTCTGGTCAAGTTGTGCCACAAACTTCTCTTCTTCCCAATCGTATTCAATACTTCCTCATTAGTTATGTGATCTACCCATCTAATCTTCAGCATCCTTCTGTAGCACCACATTTCGAAAGCTTCTATTCTCTTCTTGTCCAAACTATTTATCGTCCATGTTTCACTTCCATACATGGCTACACTCCATACAAATACTTTCAGAAATGACTTCCTGACACTTAAATCTATACTCGATGTTAGCAAATTTCTCTTCTTCAGAAACGCTTTCCTTGCCATTGCCAGTCTACATTTTATATCCTCTCTACTTCGACCATCATCAGTTATTTTGCTCCCCAAATAGCAAAACTCCTTTACTACTTTAAGTGTCTCATTTCCTAATCTAATTCCATCAGCATCACCCGACTTAATTAGACTACAATCCATTATCCTTGTTTTGCTTTTGTTGATGTTCATCTTATATCCTCCTTTCAAGAGACTGTCCATTCCATTCAACTGCTCTTCCAAGTCCTTTGCTTTCTCTGACAGAATTATAATGTCATCGGCGAACCTCAAAGTTTTTATTTCTTCTCCATGGATTTAATACCTACTCCGAATTTTTCTTTTGTTTCCTTTACTGCTTGCTCAATATACAGATTGAACAACATCGGGGAGAGGCTACAACCCTCTCTTACTCCCTTCCCAACCACTGCTTCTCTTTCATGTCCCTCGACTCTTATAACTGCCATCTGCTTTCTGTACAAATTGTAAATAGCCTTTCGCTCCTTGTATTTTACCCCTACCACCTTTAGAATTTGAAAGAGAGTATTCCAGTCAACATTGTCAAAAGCTTTCTCTAAGTCTACAAATGCTAGAAACGTAGGTTTGCCTTTCCTTAATCTTTCTTCTAAGATAAGTCGTAAGGTCAGTACTGCCTCAAGTGTTCCAGTGTTTCTACGGAATCCAAACTGATCTTCCCCGAGGTTGGCTTCTAGTAGTTTTTCCATTCGTCTGTAAAGAATTCGTGTTAGTATTTTACAGCTGTGACTTATTAAACTGATAGTTCGGTAATTTTCACATCTGTCAACACCTGCTTTCTTTGGGATTGGAATTATTATATTCTTCTTGAAGTCTGAGGGTATATCTCCTGTTTCATACATGGCTCTGAGCACTATGCGACTCAACTGCCGAGGTCATCAGTCGCCTAGAACTTAGAACTAATTAAACCTAACTAACCTAAGGACATCACACACATCCATGCCCGAAGCAGGATTCGAACCTGCGACCGTAGCGGTCGCTCGGCTCCAGACTGTAGCACCCAGAACCGACTGTAGCACCCAGAACCGCTCGTCCACCCCGGCCGGCGGTTGTGTTTCATACATCTTGCTCACCAGATGGTAGAGTTTTGTCAGGACTGGCTCTCCCAAGGCCGTCAGTAGTTCCAATGGAATGTTGTCTACTCCGGAGGCCTTGTTTCAACTCAGGTCTTTCAGTGCTCTGTCAAACTCTTCACGCAGTATCATATCTCCCATTTCATCTTCATCTACATCCTCTTCCATTTCCGTAATATTGTCCTCAAGTACATCGCCCTTGTATAGACCCTCCATATACTCCTTCCACCTTTCTGCTTTCCCTTCTTTGCTTAGAACTGTGTTTCCATCTGAGCTCTTGATATTCATACAAGTCGTTCTCTTATCTCCAAAGGTCTCTTTAATTTTTTTGTAGGCAGTATCTATCTTACCCCTAGTGAGATAGGCCTCTACATCCTTACATTTGTCCTCTAGCCATCCCTGCTTAGCCATTTTGCACTTCCTCTCGATCTCATTTTTGAGACGTTTGTATTCCTTTTTGCCTGCTTCATTTACTGCATTTTTATATTTTCTCCTTTCATCAATTAAATTTAATATTTCTTCTGTTACCCAAGGATTTCTAGCAGCCCTCGTCTTTTTACCTACTTGTTCCTCTGCTGCCTTCACTACTTCATCCCTCACAGCTACCGATTCTTCTTCTACTGTATTTCTTTCCCCCATTCCTGTCAATTGTTCCCTTATGCTCTCCCTGAAACTTTGTACAATATATATATATATATATATATATATATATATATATATATTGCAACCGTAGTGCTTTGGACACCTTCGGGTCGCTTTGGCGCGCCTGTAAGAGGAAGTACTTCGGCTGCGCTAGTCACTCTGTTTCGAGCGTTCTGGAGGGCCAGACATGTATTTCATTATCGTGCATTACTTAGTTGTGAATATGTAATAGTCACTCTGTTTCGGTTGTTCTTCAGGGCTGGACATGTCGTACCTATATCGGGATTAACTTGTTTGTTAATACGTAATCCTCACTCTGTGTAGTGCGCACCGGAGAACCGGACATGTGTATCACATTTCGGAAGTTGGATGGAAAAGTTACCATACAATTAAGAAGGCTATGTTGAGTGTTGTGAAAGTGTAAATGTGTGAATATTTAAAAAAACCAAACAGGGTGCATTAATGAGAAGTGTCGCCTACCATCACTGTCAGTACTAGAGATCTTGCCCTCTGTAGTTACAGAGACTAACCTGGGCAAGTGGTATCCTGGAAAAAGCACAATCACAGATTCGAATTGACAACGTAGCAGCCTCCGCCGAAGAAGGTTCAAATGGCTCTGAGCACTATGGGACTTAACTTCTGAGGTCATCAGTCCCCTAGATCTTACAACTACTTAAACCTAACTAACCTAAGGACATCACACACATCCGTGCCCGAGGCAGGATTCGAACCTGCGACCATAGCGGTCGCGCGGTTCCAGGCTGTAGCGCCTAGAACCGCTCGTCCACCCCGGCCGGCGCCGAACAAGATCCCACGACCGACGAGCTGTCTTGTGCGCTGGGGACACAACTTTAGAAGACGACAGGTTGCTGGAAAGAAAGATCAGAGACTCTTATTCAATCTCTCCAAATCTCTCCACCTTCCAGATCTGACTTCCAAAGGGACACATAATTTATACATTAGTTATTGAAAGACCCTCGTAACTAAGTAATTGCCACTATTACAGTTCTAACCCTCATCTGTGTTTTGTTAAATTAGACATGTACACCGGATGGTGGAGCCAACCTCCTCGCAAACGTGCAGTGGAAAGTGCGGTACAAGTGACTACTCTTCCATTTGTGCATTTCGCTCGACCCAGAGTGGTGCGCCGTCCGGTGTGGCCGAGCGGTTCTAGGCGCTACAGTCTGGAACCGCGCGACCGCTACGTTCGCAGGTTCTAATCCTGCCTCAGGCATAGATGTGTGTGATGCCCTTAGGTTAGTTACGTTTACGTAGTTGTAAGTTCTAGGGGACTGATGACCTCAGAGGACTGATGACCTCAGAAGTTAAGTCCCATAGTGCTCAGAGCCATTTGAACCATTTTGAAGCCAGAGTGGTGCGTGGTGAGAATAGGCCAAAATGGTTCAAATGGCTCTGAGCACTATGGGACTTAACATCTGAGATCATCAGTCCCCTAGAACTTAGAACTACTTAAACCTAACTAACGTAAGCACATCACACACACCCATGCCCGAGACAGGATTCGAACCTGCGACCGTAGCAGTCACGCGGTTCCGGACTGAAGCGCCTAGAACCACTCGGCCACACCGGCCGGCGAGAGTAGCTCGGTGCAGGTGGCGCCAGGGCAGGCGGGCAGCAGGTAGCGGGTACTCACGTTCTGCATGTCGACGTTGGCGCCGTAGTCGACCAGGATGCGCACCATGTCGACGTCTCTCCGCCTGGTGGCCAGGTGCAGCGCGGTGTCGCCGTTGTCGGTGGTGGCGCGCAGCTGCTCGGCCGTCTGCTGCGACAGCAGCTCGCGGCACATGGACTGGTTGCCCGCCTCGACGGCCAGCAGCAGCGGGATCTTGCCCCTCTGCAAAGTGCACACGGCCTTCCTCAGCAGCTGCCCCCAGCCGCCGCCCACCTGCAGCTTGTTGCGCGACACGAAGTCGTTGCTGAGCGCCGCGCTGATGGCCAGCGAAGCCGCCGCCTCCACAGGCATCGCCGCCACAGATGTGACCGACGCGCCGGCCGACGGCGACGGCGACGACGTCGACGCCGCACCAGCAGCCGAGCGGGACGCCGTCAGGTTGGCCGGCACGCTTTCCGTTCTGGTGATCGGGATCGGCATCCCGAATCATCTCACACCTGCCTGTACTCGTCAGCGACCGAATCCCATTGGCCTCCGATGGCAACTGCACAGCACTGACTACACGGTGAAATGAGCTGTTGCTCTCTGAGAAACAGTGATCGGTCTTTTGCAAATATTACTGCTGCCAGAGGTTAAGGCTTGTTATCCAAACCTGTAATGGCTAATGTTGGACAAGGGTGCTGGTTCTACAACATACAAGACTCCACAACGTTTGTGGTGACAATCATAAAATAATCATCCATAAAACTGTTGACCTTTTACAGAAACATCTCCATGAGGATTTAAAGTTCATTAACTACAACTGAACTGATGATGTATGGACAAGACTGTAGATTCTACAACACTTTGTCAGCTGTGACAAGCTATCAACAACCATACTGTTAGCTGTTTTTTTTCTTTCTCGGAAGCAATAATATTACTAGTACTGAAGATTAACGTTCATAACCTAGAGCTGGAGGACAAGTGTGCGTATTCCAGAAAAACATCCTGGTGGAAACAAGTCCAAGAGCCAGGTACTTAAAACCATCTTGATTAAACCCATTTGATTGAAACTGGTAGCAGAAATATGTGACCTAATTTCTCTTTTGTAGTGATTTCTGCCCTTACACAACTGAGATATTCAAAAGGACCTCATTTCAAAGCTACTTCAGTGTGCCATGAAAGAGATCATTTTTACAAACAGACTGGTGGTGGTTTTCAATTAACAGCCTAAAGTCCAGTGATGTACCTGTACATCATATACATGCACCTGTGTAAAAAAAGTTTTTCTTTGAAGACTGTAAAATTGGTGGACACTTGGATGCGCTATTCCTTCATTGGATCCAGATTAGCCTGAGTCTCAGTGCACAATCAATCAAATTAGGGTAACTGTTGAGATATACAAATCAAGCTATATTTTACAAAAAAAAGTTATTTATCAATGAAAATTTATCCTTATTGTGGGTAGCATTTATTCTTTCATCACTTATAGTTTTCATTTAGAGTGTCCATTTATCCAATCGATTTTTGAGATCTAGTTTCAATGAAATTGGCAGTATAAACAGGACGACATATGCGTATCTCACGACTAAATTTTACAGACAGGGGAAATCTTGAAATTATAGCATCGAAGGCACAGTAATGGCTTTAAAAATATTTTCTATAAATACAGCACAAGAAATAAAAAAACATGTTTCTTTGAGAAGACTGTTAACGATTTAGAATGTCATCCTCTGAATTATAGATCGCGTAGTACACCTGAAAATGATACTATGGTCTGAGGACAGGAAATGACAATAGTGGACCTGATGTGGCTGCAGTGAATTCTGCAAAAAAAATTATTCCTCTCACCCATGAAGAGATTTTAATCTCCAGGAGCCAAAAACGTTATAAATAGTCCCGATTATCGGCTTGAGAAACAAAAGAGAAACAGTAGGTCACGCCAAAGAGACGCTCTAGTGTAATGTGTTCCTGGCACAGTTTTAACTGTGACCTTCAGTAAAGCGTCTGTTTAAGGCTCAGAAAATATCTGCAGCGTGTAACCCTTTCTGTTGGGCTCAGGGTCTCCCCACATCGATGCTATCAGCGACAGCCAATTCCAAAACACCTGCTCCCGACCTGACCTCGACACACACTGGTGAGGCCGGCACACCGGTGTCTGTGTTATCACTGCGAGAACGGACCGTCTGACTGGATTCCAATAAACGTGAGTCAACGACAAGCAGTCCCCACTGTCACTGCAAGGTTATGTTGGATTAAACAGAATGTAGGTTCTAAAAAGTTCTGGATGAGATTCTTTTCTTATGATAAAATGGCTTTTTCGTTAGAATGTCACTAATTCATGTATCTTCTCTTTTGTCCAGAAAAAGAGTTGTGAAGTAAAGAGTGACAAGAATTTTCAAATCCGGGTACATGTTCCCGATGTCACCCAGGAACGCTTAGATGATGCTCTTTACCAAGCACCTGTAGATGAAGCGTCATCATATAATGTCTTGATTATGTAATACGTCATACTTTCACCCATTAATGATAACTTATGTAAAGTCAGTGTAAACGCTGCAAACTGAGCTGAAGCGCCCTCTATTCTAAAGTTATTTACAAGCATTGGATTATACCCATGAAGTGTTGCTAGATACAAATAACAATTTTCAGGAAATATATTGATTGAAAATTTGTTTACCAAATATGACAGACCACATGTCAGAAGCTCGACTGTGGTCAATAGTAGCACACAGATAAGAAAGCACTGAAAATTTACGAAAGCACTATCTTCAGTAACCCGGTAAAATATTTACTTGGCTACCGACTTTGACATTTGAGAACCGCCAAATCTACGACCCATTTTATGAGTGGAAGAATAGAAACAAAACTCTACAGACCATGAGTGCTATCATGGTTTCGTTAAAAAACCGTTGCCCTTTCCTGTAGTTTCATAGACACATCACACGTGTTAGCTGCACACGACTACACAGTTGAGAAGCTGCGATGTTGATGATTTCCTTTGACGCAACGGCTCTGTCGGTTGTAATTTCTGCAGCTTTGCGACAACACGAAACGTCGCAATCGTAATAGAGTTTCAACAGTACGTGATTCCCTAATGTCAGCTGTGCGATTCAAAGCGGTCCTATTTAACAGGCGAGCAACAACACCGGTACAGAACTGCACAGACACCAGACTGGAGGCGCGCACTGTGATTCCACCAGTGTTACCAACCTAACGAACACCAAGAGCACGTGACCGCAGTGCGCCCGTACTTTTCCTGGGATGCGCAGCGAATCGGGGGAGGAGAAAAATAACAACGACGATACATAAGAGCCGAGGGAAGCGAATACGGTATGAGGTGGCTGACGAACTCGGGGGGGGGGGGGGGGGGACAAAAAGATCGCGGAAAAAGACGAGTTGTGGTAGGACACGCCTACGGCCGCATCCCATTGGCCGTGGCAGAAGTCGATTCGCACATGACAGCTGAGAGTTATCGGCCTTGCGCCGTGCCTACTCGCGGGGGTTCCCCATCCCACCCTCCGCACTCCGCCTGCCCTGCCCACAGTGCAATATTTCGCCAGCAGTATCTGTCGAAAGCAATAATGCTACACGGAACGTTTAAAATGCCAATCCTCCCCCTCCGTGCTATCTACCTTGCGTTCGTCGCGCATTCTCTTTCTCTCTCTTCGTGCTTTACCTCCGATCGTACCTAGCACGGGTCGGAGTGAATCGCTCCCTACCTGTTGCGTGTTTCGCTGCCGTATACGTGGGAACAGCACGTGTGATTCCAATAACTTTTTTTTTTTGTCTGTTGGATGTGTGATTCCCGAAACGGGGCCAGATGGTCGAGAAATTCCGAAATGTGTGTCAAACTGTTCAACGTGGCGAGACTGTTCCTATGAATTCTGCCTACTGTTTGCCGGTACTGAAGATTTACACGATTTGTGTTTTCTTTTTCGCAATAATCTTAGAATTCCTAATCTGGCGAAATTGTACCTCAGATGAATAATAAATCCACTTCTTTGAAAAAATGTGTTACTGACGCCCTGATACAGGATGAATCGGGTAAGACAAGCCGCATCAAATTCGTTCAGCGCTAGTAAATATATAAAGGTGTGGGTTTTCGCTAAGTTATGGTGGACAACGCGGGACATCTTCGTACGTAAGCAAGTAATTTTGCCGAATGTAACAGCGATTTTTTAAATGGCTCTATACACTTTATCTATGACCGTGGAAGAGCCTTCGAAGATGACTTCTTGACGTACGACATGTGAAAGTAGACCATAAAATTGCGGGAATTCAGCCGTAACCGGTCTCTGCCTGCTCCTAATATTTCAGCTGTAAATCTTTCAGTCATCTTCGGACTGAGCCGAAACGATTGGCGGTAAATCGCACATGCCAGCAGGGCGAGAAAATTGAACACACGTACGCGGCAAATGATAATGGAAGAAATACCACACAGGTGGCAGAGATACGTGCTATCGTCATGCCCTTTGTGATGGATGTTGTATCGCAAACTGCGCTCAGTACATTTGCGCACACGGCGTATATGCTTATTGATAAGGACCACCTATAGGAAGAAGTAAAACATCAGATAAACAGAAGATTATGGCTGTTCAACAAGAAAGTTGAGCAAGGCTTTGTAGTTGAAGCCGTAGGTCCCTCGTCATGAAGTTGAAGGAGTCCATGTTTTCACTACGGTTCGTAGGGAATCTGTATCCTAAAATAGGTCGTACGCTCCCTAAAGTCAAGGTTAGAAAGCACCAAAGATAGCCACGCTCGTTGTCTCTGTCAAGGGTGACGTAATTCTACAACAGGGAGGAGTGTGGAAGAATCCCTGTCAGTGCTGACTATGTCGGACGTACTACGCAGAGATCAAGTGCGTTGAGGGGAAGACTGACGCTATACCCGATTTCTATAACCTGATAAATCTTCCATGACCGAGCAGTGTTTTCAGGTAGGCCACGCTAAGAACTTTGAGACTATCGAGATTTTAACATTTGTTAAATCCACCCGGGATCCAGTTTTCAGGGAAGCTACTGAAATACGTTTGACGAATGATTTAATCAATCGTGATATGATTTTAACTTTGACTATATGTAGAATCTATTACTGGCAATAGTTAACTCTCACAGACAACGGTGCTCTTCTCTTGTCGATCAGAATTTCACACACAAGTATGTCCACAGAGAGCACCGCGATAACGCACCAGGTTGTTATAATTAACCTCTCCCTATATAACACGATGTAACACGGAAACTAATTACCGTACGAGGACCAAACTTGGTAGCATTAATGTGCTGCTAAGGCGCATCATACCATTACATACCGTCACCATTACTGCTGCAAAATGGGCTCAATATGGCGCCCATCAGTGTCCAGAATAGTGTGAAAGCGAAGGACTGCTTTGTGCACAGCAGAAAAAGCATGTTCATAGGTATCTCTCTTGATATGGTGCGCTTCAGATCAGCGCATGTGTGAATGTTCCCCTGGTAAACCCTGTCCTTCGCGAAGTCCCACAATCAGAAATCACAGGGTGTGAGATGAGGTGATCGTGCCGGCCAAGCATTTGGAAACGATCGGCTGATAATTCGACCGTTTGCAAATGTGTTTCGGAGGAGTAGGTGAACTTCACGAGCGATGTGCGGTGGGGCCCATTTTGCATGAAAACTTTTGAATTCAGTGCGTCTCTCTCCTGTAGGGCAGGTATGACATGCTTTTCGAAGTATATCACAGTAACGCTGGCCAGTCACGGTGAACGTCTTTGGTCTTTGATACCAACCTGTTCAAAAACGAATGGGCCAATGATGAACGTAGCTGTGAAGCAACACCATACGTTCACAGTGACTGGAGGTTAAGAACCCCACATTCGGCGGTTGTGTGTGTTCATCTCACCCGTCAGAGGAAAATGAGATTCGTCTGTCCTTAGGATGGTCCAGGGCCAGCCCTCGTCAACTTCAGTTCTTGCGAGAAAGTGGAGAGCGAAGTCAACACGTCGTTGTGGCGCTGAGCACTATGGGACTCAACTTCTGAGGTCATTAGTCCCCTAGAACTTAGAACTAATTAAACCTAACTAACCTAAGGACATCACAAACATCCATGCCCGAGGCAGGATTCGAACCTGCGACCGTAGCGGTCTTGCGGTTCCAGACTGCAGCGCCTTTAACCGCACGGCCACTTCGGCCGGAACACGTCGTTGTGCGTCCTGTGGTGCAAGCCGCTGTACTATATGGATCTTGTACGGATACCATTTGAGAATGGTTCGAAGCACCTTCCGTACAGTGGACCACGGGATGTTCAACTGTCGTGACACAGCACGCGCACTGCCTGACGATCGGGAATTGGACTCAGCGTTGTCCGCCATAGCAACTGCGATTTCGTCAACCACCTGTGGTGCAACCGGTCGTCGGCTTCTTCCCAGAGCGACGGCCAGTTCTTCAGTTGTTTCTAACATCTTCATCACGCTCCGTACAACAGGTGCAGAAAGAGGATCCTTCCGTAATCCTTTCATCCGTCGATATTCTCGAAGTGCGGCTGCAGCATTACTGTTGTTTTGATAACAGAGCTTCACCAGTAATGCACTGCTCCTTTTGTCCAAACTCATGTTGACACGTCGACAAGTGCACTATGACTGGCCAAATTTGTGAGACTAGGAATCTCGATGGCTGATCACGGCACTTGGTAGCCATAGTAGAAACTGGACGTTGGCGTTGTCACGCATGGAATCATACACCCCATACTCTAGACGATAATATTAAAATGTCGTGTGGCTAGGGCCTCCCGTCGGGTAGACCATTCGCCGGGAGCAATTCTTTCTATTTGGCGCCACTTTGGCGACTTGCGCGTCGATGGCGATGAAATGATGATGATTCGGACAACACAACGCCCAGCCCCTGAGCGGAGAAAATCTCCGACCTAGCCGGGAATCGAACCCGGGCTCTTAGGGTTGACATTCTGTCGCACTGACCACTCAGCTACCGTGGGCGGACTGGACGTTAATGCTACCAAGTCTGATACTCGTACAGTTATTAGTTTTCGTGTTCTAGAGTGATATATAGGGAAAGTTTAATTATAACCACCCAGTATATCCCTGCCATCTGCAAGGTATTTCTTCCACAACGAATTTCCGTCTATGCCCTATCGGTGTACATGGTATTTCACAATTCCTGTTACAGGCTTCTCATGTCTGGAAGTGCACCATTTGGATGGAAAATAAATCTTAAGATCCAATTACTTTGTGATCTCCCGCTTCTGGTCACCGTCCTCAGTTCTTGTTGTAATTATGATATCAAAATGGTTCAAATGGCTCTGAGCACTATGGGACTTAACATCTGAGATCATCAGTCCCCTCGACTTGGAACTACTTTAACTAACCTAAGGACATTACACACACCCATGCCCAAGGCAGGATTCGAACCTGCGACCATTGCAGCAGCGCGGTTCCAGACTGAAGCGCGTATAACTGCTAGGCCACAGCGGCCGAGAATTATGACATCACATACCATTTTCATCGGAGTACAACAACAGCTGGAAGAAACAGTTGCGTTCGGAACTAGGAGGGTTAGCTGACGTGCTTCCAGGACGCACCACACTCTCGACTTTGAAGAGGACGTCCTCCATCACGCAGAGCTCAGAGTCCATTGTCTCTGCTGGGTGCGTACCGCGAAGATGGAGGCGCGGAAGTGAACCGATCTTCACATTTATTTTCTGTCAAAGCTGTACATTTCCGGACATGGGTTCCGTATCAGAACTTTTATCTCAAAGTCCCCTCTGCAACCAGCCTCTAATAGGAACCGTGAAACGCCCTGTACAAGGCGGGCGGCATTGCTTTGCAGCCACCCAACCCACGTGAACCAAGTAGCTCCAGAATCAGTTTAATTACCGGAAAGGATCAGTAGACATTCGCTCTCCCAGTTACTCCTTCCAGATGGAGGTCTCTCCCACCATGTAGTGGTGAAGCGTAGTACAGTGCAGTGCTTCTTTTAACTTTCTCCGATCTCACTGTTCTTACTTGTCAGACAGCCTTTTCCTGTCTTATTTTAAACATCACCAAGCGTCCTTTTATGAATTTTAGAACATTTGCATGCAGTTCATCGTTTTCAAATTTTTATTCATTTTCAGTCTTCCGTACCTCGGTGGTAAAAACGGATCCCTTAAAGGACCACTTTATCCGTGTATCTATCTGTCTGCTCAACTGTTAAGTTTCCTTTCTTTCAGGAGCGGGTAGATGCATCAAACTGAAATTTATGTCAAGTACTAACATCTACGGTCCTTTGGTGGTATCACAAAAGTAAGCTTCTATGTCAATGTGATCAAAAAATATTTTCACATATTTCGATACTCAGAAACTCATCAGAAGTTAAATTGCTGACCTAGAAACAAAATTTGGCAAAAAGGAAGGTTTCACAGAAAAGAAAAAAAATCCGAAAATTGTTGATTTGTGATTATATCACAAGAAAATATTTTTTGCCATTTGTTGTCCATCTGTCTGCCTCCCCTTTTTTTTCAGCAGCGGGTAGAGATAGCAAGCAGAAATGTATGTCAAATACTACGGTATACGGTCTCTTAGGTGTGTAAATAATTTTAGCTTCTAAGTACATGTAATCAAAAGACATGGCCATGTATGTCACGTTTCCAACTCGTAAATTCAGTCATCAAAACCTACAGATGAACCATTTATATACATGTCGCGTCTGGTGGTCTAGTGGCCCCTCCCAATGAATCAAGGAGCCAAGGAAAATTTTGTTCTCTCACGTATTGCTTCAACCTACTGTTAGAAAATTCTTGCATTATGATGTTGTATGTTATTAATTTAATAAAAAGTGATTAGCGTTCAGGCTGCATGGTCGGACGATCGCTGGATCGAGCCTGGCTAATCTCCTTTTTTGTGTTTTTGTTTTGTTTTTTAAACGCTTTTTCAACAAAGGTCGCGTTGTTTCATTTGTAGCACATTTGAAGGGTGAATAATGAGGAAAAATATTTTTAAAAAATTGGTTCAAATGGCTCTGAGCACTATGCGGCTTAACTTCTGAGGTCATCAGTCGCCTAGAACTTAGAACTAATTAAACCTAACTAACCTAAGGACATCACAGACATCCATGCCCGAGGCAGGATTCGAACTTGCGACCGTAGCGGTCGCTTGGCTCCAGACTATAGCGCCTAGAACCGCACGGCCACTCCAACCGGCCAATATTTTAAAAAATGCGTAAAGCGTTTTCTTGCAAACTGAGAGTAAAAATCGGTGAAGTGTGTATCTGCAATCGGAGAGACATTGTGGGGATCGAATCTGTATGAAACCACGTATTTTTAAGTGTTCAAACAAAAAAAGCGGTAGAACACATTCTTGGAAACCGAAAAGTAAAAATAAAAAGTGGTAAAGCCTGTGCGTGGAAATGGAGAGGTCACGGGATTGAAACTCGGTCGGACCACGGTTTTCTCAACCTCCGTTTTAGCCTAGCCTTCACCTTTCAGTGATGCGAGGAGTCGTCAGAAACACGTGTGGTTTCGGATTCCACGCTAACCTGTAGGTCGCCTCTTCCAGGTTGTAATAGATTAGGGACGCGGAAGCCGCAGCAGTGGCGTGCAGTAGAAAGACTCGCACCGGGCCACTGACGTCCAAACCTACAGACATCAGACTGTGCGACTCGTTGCGATTAGCTACTGTGGTATAAACTTTCACAAGTAATTAATATGGAATCAAGGCTATTCTAACACAACGTAATAAGTAGAAGAAAAATGACACTCAAAATATTTTTTTATCGTGGTTCATACTGCATAATGTATTTAAATGAAAGTACAGTTACTGTTATTAATTAGTCACCGCTCGAACACACAACAAGACTTTATTAGGCGACTACAGTATCCCAGCTCTGGTGTCCCTGAAGGTAGCACCAGTTGAAACAGAGAGCAGTGGACACGAGATGTTCCGAGTAGTGGCGACTTTTAACGACCAGTAGTTGGGTCATGGAGCCAACTTATCACATTCCAGAATGAGATTCTCACTCTGTAGCGGAGTGTGCGCTGATGAGAAACTTCCTGGCAGATTAAAACTGTGTGCCGGACCGAGACTCGAACTCGGGACCTTCGCGTTTCGCGGGCTAGTGCTCTGCCATCTGAGCTACCCCATCCTCACAGCTTTACTTCCGCCAGTACCTCGCCTCCTAGCTTCCAAACTTTACGGAAGCTCTCCTGCGAACCTTGCAGCTGAGGATCTGAGCTCAGATGGTAGAGCACTTGCCCGTGAAAGGCAAAGGTCCCGAGGTCGAGTCTGGGTCCAGCACGCAGTTTTGATCTGCCAGAAAGTTTCGCAACATGTCACATCTTTACTATAGCTAGTCTATACGGGGCGGGGGGGGGGGGGATGTCGTAATACACTAACTTTATGTAGGTTTCCAGCTGTGTGTCATTTTTTCGTTAAAACGCATTTTCAGTGTCATTGAGATCATTCCACGTGTCGCTTGTAATTAATATTATAAATTTAATAACGTAATATCTAAGTACGGGGTGTGATTGGAAAGCATTAAGAATGGATCCGCTACTGCTTACTGGATTGGCGGGCAGATACACGGAGGATGGGGAGTGAGTCACTGCCTTGTCCTTCAACGCCCTCTGACAGGAAACTGCGTTTCCTTTATTCAGTTCATTGTGGCAGCTGGTTAAGTGCAGGTCTGTTAGGGCTTGTTGCCGGATCTGTCTGCGTGAAAATGGACGTAAAAACGGAGCAGTGAGCTTGTGTGAAATTTTGTTTTAAAACTGGGAAATCAGCTTCAGACACTTACGAACTATTAAAAAAATCTCACGGAGATAATTGTATGAGCAAGTAAAATGTTTTGTCTGTTTCAACATATTAAAAAATGGCCGCGAATCATTTGAAGATGAACCACAGTCTGGTCGTCCATCAACCTCAAAATGAATGAAAACGTGATGAATCGTGGGTATATGGATATGATCCTGAAACTGAAGTGCAGTCTTCGCAGTGGAAGACTCAGGTTCACCATGACCGAAAGAAAAACGGCACAGTCGGTCGAGGCTGAGACAATGTTGGCGATGTTTTTCGATACTACCGGTATTGCACATCATGCACTTACCCCTGGAGGACATACAATTAACCTGGAATACTACAAATGTGTTCTTGAGCATTTGCGCGAAAAGGTGCGGAAGAGAAGGCCTGTATTGTGGAAAGACAGGAGTTGGGGTGCTACACCATGACAATGCTCTGGCTCATCATGCCTTCTCCATTGTTGAATTTTTGACCAAATTCAAAATTCCTGTGCTACCACAACGGCCATACTCCTCTGATTTGGCCCCTGTGGACTTCTGCCTGTTTCCTAAACTGCAATTTTCACTGAAGGGAAGCGATTTGAGTCGATTGAAGACGTGCAGGCAAATATGGAGAGTGCCCTTAACACACTTCAGGAAAAAAAATTCAAGGAATGTTTCCAAAAGTGGAAACACCGTTGGAATCGGTGTTTTCAGTCAGTAGGGGACTGTTTTGAAGGAGATGCACCACAGTAGCATGTAAGTACCACCATACCACCATTGTACAATTACAAGCACATTTTTAAAACTTTCCAATCACACCTCGTATGTTGCATGTCCCTAGACTTGATCCAGGTGCGAAACCATGTAGAAAGTCTTTCAAATGTACTTTAGTAGTTGGTGCATGTCCCTTGCGCCAAACAGAGCTTCCCAATGCAATTCCAAGGATCATGCGTCAAGGTCTTCTGCATTTAATGTGGGATGGTTTGAAGAGAGAACAAAAGTTTTTGGTCAGTGGGCACACCTTTTTGAGATGCGACAGAAATTATGCAATTATAAAGAAAACAAGATTTACATAAGACTGTTAAGTCAGCAATGCGTAAATTTCAATGCATTCAACAGACTTCGTTGCTTTTAAAGATGCTGCTGTAATATTTTTCTCAATGCGACAGTGTAAGATCTGCACATTCAGTACGGTCGAAGCGTCTCATACTCATCCATTGCAAATGGCTGCGTAACAGTTCTCTCTCTCTGAAACCGAAAAATGGAAAAACGAGAATGTATTCAGAAGAGGAAAGACCAGGGCGGATGTATGGCATGGCGTACTTCAACTGAAAGAACAGCCATGTTTATCAGCTGCAAAACAGAAGGACATGTCAACAATGGTCGGTTGGTTGGTTTTAAGGCGGGAGAAGGGACCAAACTACGAAGTCATCGGTCTCTTCTTCCTAATAAAACAATGCCACAAGTGTGAGGATGAAACGGACGAAACATGTAACATAAAACGGAAAGAAAGGAAAAGCCACAATAACGAAGGGAAGGAAACGAACACTAAAAGGAACAAAAGAGGACAAGAAAGCAACAGAGAGACGCTGGAAACAGAAGAGAGTAAAACATGAAAGCAGATTACAGTGGCTGGTCAGCCACGAGAAAGCAAGCCACTCTGCAACACATTAAAACCTCCACCCTAAAAGCACTAGGGTAGAGGACGCAGAGGGAAACAGGATATGTGCTAAAACCTACATAGAAGTATAAAACCCACTCATACGGATAAAACTAAAACTAAAGCTGCTGTGGAGGCATTGTCTCCCAACACCGAAGGCAGGATGAAGGGAAAGTTAAAACTCTGCCGCAGAGCGGCTAAAAGTGGGCAGTCTAGCAAGAGGTGGACGACTGTCATTTGGGAGCCACAGCAACACTGAGGTGGGTCCTCGTGACTGAGTAGGTAATCATGTGTTAGCCACGTATGGCCAATGCGGAGCCGGCAGAGGACAACTGATACCCTGCGAGAGGCCTGCAAGGAAGACTTCCATACATTCATAGTCTCCTTAATGACACGTAGTTGGTTGTGCGTGTTTTTATTCCATTCCGTCTCCCGAAGCCGGAAAACCCTGAGGTGTAAGACAGAACGCAGGTCAGCTTCAGAGATGCCTATCTCCAGAAGAGGTTTCCGTGTCGCCTGTTTGGCCAACATGTCGGCAAGTTTGTTGCCGGGGATTCTGACGTGTCTTGGGGTCAACACAAATACCATGGAACGACGGGCATAGATGGATTCCTGAATGGACGCTACCAGAGGGTGGCGAGGGTAGCACTGGTTGATAGCTTGTAGGCTGCTCAGTGAGTCAGTACACAGGAGAAACGACTCGCCAGGGCATGAGCGGATGTACCCAAGGGCACGAGATATGGCCGCCAGGGAGTGCTGCTCAGTATGTCCTCCATGAACAAATGAGAAGCCTACGTGAGCATAGCCATCGAGCCGTCGGTGTAAACCACTTCAGAGCTCCGGAACACGTCAAGACTTGAGAGGAAGTGACAACAGAGAGCGGCGGGGTTAACAGAGTCCTGAGGGCCATGCGAAAGGTCCAGACGAAGTCTTTGCAGAGACGTACACCATGGAGGCGTACGTGAATGGACCGCAAGTAGAGGTGGTAAAGGGAAGGACTCCAGTTGGGAGAGAAGGGACCGCATGCGAACCGCAATCGTTAGCCCCGATCGGAGCCGCCGATGTGGCAGATGGACTGCCGTGGGCGGGAAAAGAAGACGGTAATTCGGATGCTCGGGGAACTATGAATGCGTGCTGCGTAACTGGCGAGCAGCTGCGCACGTCTGATCTGCAGTGGAGGGACCCCAGCCTCCACCAGTACGCTGGTCACCGGACTCGTCCTAAAAGCTCCTGTCGCTAGTCGAACCCCACAGTGGTGCACAGGGTCGAGTAAATGCAATGCTGAAGGCGCTGCCAAACCATAAACCACACTCCCATAGACAATTCGGGATTGGACAAGGGCTCTGTAGAGCTGCAGCAGCGTGCAGCGATCTGCACCCCAGTTGGTGTTGCTCAGGCAATAGAGGGCATTGAGGTGCTGCCAGCACTTCTGCTTATGCTGACGAAGATAGAGGAGCCAAGTCAATCGAGTGTCGAAAACCAGTCCTAGGAATTGATATGTCTCCACTACAGTGTGTGGATCGTCATTAAGGTAAAGTGCAGGTTCCAGATGAACGTTACGATGCCGACAGAAGTGCATGACACACGACTTTGTCGCTGAAAACTGGAGGCCGTGAGCTAGAGCTCATGACTGCGCCTTGTGGATGGCTCCCTGGATGCGCCGCTCAGCAACAACAGTACTGGAGCAGCAGTACGAAATGCAGAAATCGTCTGCCTACAGAGAAGGTGAAACGGAGGGCCCGACAACTGCTGCTAGACAGTTAATGGACACTAAAAATAGAGAAACACTCAATACAGAGCCCTGCGGGACCCCATTCTCCTGTATATGGGTGGAACCATGGGAGTAACCAACTAGGACACGGTAAGTACGGAGCGGCAGGAGGTTTTGGCTAAAAATCGGGAGTGGTCCCCGGAGACCCCACTCATACACTGTGGCAAGGCTATGACGCTGCTAAGTCGTGTCGTATGCTTCACGCAGGTCAAAAAAGACGACAATCTGATGTTTTCGTCTGGAAAAGGCTGTTCGGATGGCACAGTCGATGGACACAAGATTACCAGTAGTAGAGCGACCCTGGCGGAAGCCACCCTGACATGGAGCCAGCAAGCCACGTGACTCCTGGACCCAACCCAACCGCCGACATACCATACGTTCCAGCAGCTTACAAAGAACGTTGGTGAGGCTGATGGGCCGACAGCTATAGACGCCAAGCGGGTTATTGCCGGGTTTGAGTACCGGAATGATGGTGCTCTCCCGCCATTGTGATGAAAGGACGCCATCGCACCAGAACCGGTTGAAGATGATGAGAAGACGTCGCTTGTAGTCAGATGAGACATGTTGAATCATCTGGCTGTGGATGCGATCAGGCCCAGGAGTTGGGGAAATATGCAAGGGCACTGAGGTGCTCCCACTCTGTAAATGGGGCGTTATTGGATTCACTGCAGCATGTAGTGAATGAGAGGACGTTCCCTTGCAGCCGCCGTTTGAGTGTGCGAAAGGCTGGGGGGTAATTATCCGATGCAGAGGCTCGAGCAAAGCGCTCAGCAATCGCGTGTTCGGCAATCGCGTTTGCATCGGTACGTAACTAGCCATTTATGGTAACACTGGGGACAGCTGTTGGGGCCTGGTACCCGAAAAGACGTTTGATCTTTGCCCACACTTGGGAAGGTGACATGTGGCACCCAATGGTGGAGACGTATCTCTCCCAACACTCCTCCTCCTGTTGTTTGGTAAGGTAGCGAACACGGGCACGGAGCCGTTTAAAGGCTATGAGGAGCTCCAGGGAAGGGTGCCGCTTATGCCGCTGTAGAGCTCGCCGACGCTCCTTAATTGCTTCAGCGACTTCCGGCGACCACGAAGGGACTGCCTTATGCCTCGGGCACCCTAAACAGCAAGGGATCGCGCTTTCTGCCGCAGAAACAATTGTGCTAGTCACCTGCTCACCATGACATCGATGTTACCGTGTGGGGGAGATTCAGCGGTGACAGTAGAGGTGAAAGTTCCTCAGTCCGCCTTATTCAAGGCCCATCTGGGCAGGTGTCCATGTGCCTGACGCTGGGGCAGTGACACGAAGATGGGGAAGTGGTCACTACCACACTGGTCCTCATGTGCTCTCCAGTGGATAGATGGGAGAAGTCCTGGCCTGCAAATTGATAAATCAGTGGCCAAGTAACTACCATGAGCCACACTGAAATGTGTGGCGGCCCCAGTATTTAAGAGGCAGAGGTCGAATTGCGACAGTAAAGTTTCGATATCTCTGCGTCGGCCAGTAAGCATGGTACCACCCCACAAGGGGTAATGGGCATTAAAATCTCCCAGAAGTAGGAAAGGTTGAGGGAGCTGATCAATCAGTGCAGCTAATACATTCAGGGGTACTGCACCATCTGGAGGAAGATAAACATTGCAGACAGTTATTTCTGCGTCGTCCTTTTTCTGCCAGCCACAGCTTCGAGAGGGGTTTGAAGGGGCACATGTTCACTACAGACAGAGTCTATGACATAAACGCAAACTTCACCTGACACTCGTTTATAGTCGCTACAGTTCCTGTATACCCCTTATAGCCGTGGAGGGCAGGGGTCCGCAGCGCTGGGAACCAGGTTTCCTGGAGGGCAATGCAGATGGCAGGTGTAAAGCAGTTGCGGTAGCTCATCCAGGCATTCGGAAAAACGGCCGCAATTTCAATGGAGGATGATATCGTGAGACTGGGAAGGCATGGAACATTCAATGAGGCAGTTTACGCCTCAGAGTCACCGGCTGCCACCGATTTATTGCCTGAGCAGTCTATGTCCATTGTGTCTGAGGGCCTGGCGAGATCTAGGTCCTCAGTGGACGCCATAATCTCCACCCCATCCTCAGCCACAGAGCTTGTAGGTAGTGGTGGTATGGGTGCCACCGCAATTTCCTTTGTATTAGGGGGTTCTCTTTTTGGATTTCTCTCGCTGCTTCTTGGTTCTTTCTGGCTGGGAGGACTTCACTGACCCAGTCTCCAGGACTGAAAATGAGAGTGAAGCCCTACGACCAGCTGCTCTTGAGCTCTTCAGCCACTGACGAGTGTCATCTTTCCCACTAGAAGAGACCTGGGAAGGGAGTACCCCAAGGGACCCCTTCCTAGCGAGAGTAGCTCAAGAAGACTTACACTCCCCCAGCTTAGAAGTGGGGACAGACGTCCCTGATGGTTGGGGGGTGTTGCTACCATAGTAGGTGGTGCAGGAACAACAGGGAGGGAAATGCCCCCCACCATCAAGGAGGCAGGTGTAGTCTTCCAACTCTGAGAGGTGACCTGGTTGGTGGAGCTGATGGTGCCAGAACTGTTGTAGCGGTGGCGTAAGACGATCTCTTACACACAGGATGCAGGCGTTCAAATTTTCTCTTACCCTCAGTGTACCCCAGTCGGTCCAGGGTCTTGTACTCCATGATTTTCCTTTCTTTCTGGAGAATCCTGCAGTCAGGCGATTAAGGTGAACGGTGCTCTCCGCAGTTGACACAGATGGGAGGTGGGGCACATGGTGTATTGTGATGTGATGTGCGTCCGCAATCTCGGCATGTGATGCTGGAAGTTCAGCGGGAAGACATATGGCCTAACTTCCAGCACTTAAAGCACCGCATCGTGGGAAGGATATAGGGCTTTACATCACACCGGTAGACCATCACCTTGACCTTCTCGGGAAATGTATCACCCTCAAAGGCCAAGATGAAGGCACCAGTGACAGCCTGATTATTCTTCGTACCCTGGTGGACACGCCAGACGAAATGTACATCTCGCCGCTCTAAATTGGCGCGCAGCTCATCGTCGGACTGCAAAAGAAGGTATCTGAACTATGATACCCTGGACCATATTTAAGCTCTTATGGGGTGTGATGGTTACAGAAACATCCCCCAGCTTGTCACAAGCGAGTAACTCCTGTGACTGGGCAGAGGATGCTGTTTTGCTGAAGACTGACGCAGATCTCATTTTGGACAAGCCCTCCACCTCCCTGAACTTGTCCTCTAAATGCCGGCCAGAGTGGCCGTGCGGTTCTGGGCGGTATAGTCTGGAACCGAGCGGCCGCTACGGTCGCAGGTTCGAATCGTGCCTCGGGCATGGATGTGTGTGATGTCCTTAGGTTAGTTAGGTTTAATTAGTTCTAAATTCTAGGCGACTGATGACCTCAGAAGTTAAGTCGCATAGTGCTCAGAGCCATTTTTGTCCTCTAAATGCTCAACAAAATACTGAGGCTTCATCGTCATGAAAGATTCCCCATCAGCTCTCGAATGTACAAGGTACTGGGGTGAATAAGATCCGCAGCCATCCTAAGCCTGACGTTCCTCCCATGGTGTGACCAGGGTGGGGATCGATTTGGGGTCATACTTCTGTGCGTTGAATTGAGCTCGTGATCACTTAGAGACTGCTGGTGTTTCACCACCGGCAAGAGATGATGGACTACGCTTCATCGTGTGTCATCCGCCCAGATGCCACCCACTCTGACCAGGGGTCCTCCCCACGGGCGCCACCCAGCCGCAGCAAAGGCCACCTGGCGGGATGGCCATTGCCTAGTGTCCCGATGCCCCAGGGGGATGGGCATCTACCCCTTGGCATACGTGGAGAGTTAACGGTGCAGGCATCAGTAGAGCTATCGCTGTGTGGTCAAGGGGCTACAACCAACAGGATACATAGCGGCCCCACCACAACGGACTGGCTACTGTGCTGGAAATCAGGTGCAAAGAAGTCCATGGTCATCGTCGATGCAGAAATCGACACTGCATAGTGCATGGTGGAAGACGCACCCAGGAAGGTGTCCTCGCCAAAGAGATGGAGAATGGGCAGGACTGCAATGCGACGACGAGAAAGTGGGCTAAAGATCTCAATGCACGATGGACATGATGCACCTTGTAAGGCGCCCTTCCCCAATTGGCTCGCTCTTCGGGAAAATTTTGAAGAATGGAGATCAGACCCTACAGGTGACCATCACATAAAGGCCAAAACGTGTGAAACTCCTTTTAGTCGCCTCATACGACAGGCAGGAAAACCTCGGGCCTGTTCTAACCCCTGGGACCTGCGGGGGGGGGGGGGGGGGGGATGTTGATAATGCATCCATTTCTTCCTCAACAACACAGGGACATTTAAAGTAACCTCTTAGTAGCTGGTCGCGAGAATAAAACTGAAACCAAAGTCGATACTGAGAAATGTTTCTTTAATTTGTTATTATATTGTTTTGAAAAAAAAAAAAACACGTAAAAGATAATCTGAAATAGTATGTTTAGCCTACAGTTCTACTAGTTAAAATATTACTGCTTTATTTCTGCACTTGTGTTATCACAATTAAACGTAGTGTCTCTTTATTAATGGCAGTTGAAACAATAACTGTCTAATTGGTACTTAGAACTATACCATTCCCTCTTGTGACGCTATAACATTTCTAATAAATTAACTATTTTCTCATTTGTCTCATTTTTTGCAGTAATGAAGTGGTTAACATAGTTCTGTTGTACCAGATTTCACTCTAAATTCTTCGCACAGAAATAAGTTAGGTACAAAAATAGATCCATTGTGTTTTGATTCTCCCGAAAAATGTGAAGTTTGAGAGAATCTTTTCCATTTCTTTTCAGTTAACAATAAGATACGTACACATACGGCTCGATGTCTCCCCCCCCCCTCCCACACACACACACACACACACACACACACACACACACACACACACAATGTCAGTATTGGTTCTTGAGCAAAATGGTTTCACAACCACTGGTCTTCAGGCTAACCATGCTTACACCTATAGACGTTTAGTTACGAGAAAAATTAAAACGAGAGTTCTACAAGGGAACACCGATGAATCCCGAAGATGTTAAATGCCGTGTAGCACTGTCCCGTCTTGCGATAAGTACAGATGAAATGTAGTATTGTCTTCCCGGAATATCTTTATAGTACGTATGAGAGCAAAAAGTAAGAATTTTAAGAACCTTATATGTGTGTCCTACTAATAAACGCACGAACCGCACCTTAGTTACGCGTTTGCCAACATTTGGAACAGTAGTGCAAGTGACTATCTCGTTACTGTTGGTAAAGTACACTTTTGTTATGTCGTTCCGATCCTCTTTTGAAAAATCAAAGGTTGTGTCACAGTTTGACACTTGTATTCCTTGACATTAACCTGTATATGCAGAAAATTCACCTCGATGTCCACCAAAGTTGAACAAAACACCATCTCTGTATATTTGCTTATTTTAAACATGTTTCGGTTGGCCTACCCTAGCTGCCTCCCTTCTGTAATGGTAAGTGTCCCATTGAAGCAAATCGTGACTTTCTACATCTATATAGCTCAGCTCTGAACGTGGTCGAATATCAGCCAACAGCCCGAAGGACTATTAACACCTGTCCACTATTATAGGCTACAAAAATAATTAACTTCCATTTTTAAATTGGTGGAAAATAAAGAATATTTACTTAACTTCTTTATGGAGTTTTTATAAATCAAGTCGTGAGATATTGAGGCGATAGGTGCTGTCTGCTTCTGACTACATTTTTAATATTGGGTCAATGGACATTGTACGTCATGCACCCAAGTTAATTAGCTTCCCCACTTCTGCTTTCATTGTTGCCGTAACTGAGAACGAATTTTCACAACGGCAAGTTATGGTAGTTGAAATCAGTGTTTTAAGGCTTTTTTTTTTTTGGCTACTAATGAGTACTCGCCAGCATCCATTCGACAATATATCGCGAACTACTTTTTATCTTCAGGCAGTCCAAAAATATTATATTCTGCTTAGACTTACACTACCTCGAATATATTTGGCTCACTGATAATTGTCCTAGAAGGCAGGTCCGTTTTTCAAATCGGTAAAATACGCCTTAATAGAATTTATTACTGATGGTAGGTGCTGACTATTATGATCGGAAGGAGAGAAACAGAAATGGCCTGCAATGCTTTCGGTAAGTAAATAAGGTTTCAAAAACAAAATTTCAACTGTATCTAGAACTGAAAGTTTGCAATGAGTGTATGTAACCATTTTTGCCTAATGGCAATGGCACGTGAAGCTTAAGCAAAAGAAATATTCAAAAATTGAGAGTGTTTGGTGGGAATTACTAGGAAAGATAAATGAGTAAGTAGATGGATGAGGGAACAGATATGAGTGCAAGACATAAAAAAAATGAAACGGAAGTACGAGTGCATGATAGAACGATCAAAGGAATGCTTTGTTGTATTCCACGAGACAAGAAGAGATGGAGACGAAAACCCAATGGTAAGCACATAGATTGCATTAGAAAACATTTAAGAGGAAAATGGATGTGTATCACGGAAGACTGCATGGAGAATTCTGGAGGAAGCCATTATGAAAGTGTCAAAATATTAATCGTTGTTATGACAACAACAACGACGACAATGATGAAGCTGATAACGATGCTAACGCAATAAATATAAGAATGTTAATAAAAATTATTGTTTTGAAGCCGGCCGGAGTGGCCAAGCGGTTCTAGGCGCTACAGTCTGGAGCCGCGTGACCGCTACGATCGCAGGTTCGAATCCTGCCTTGGGCATGGATGTGAGTGATGTCCTTAGGTTAGTTAGGTTTAAGTAGTTCTAAGTTCTAAGGGACTGATGACCTCAGAAGTTAAGTCCCATAGTGCTCAGAGCCATTTGAACCAGCCATTGTTTTGAAGTAATTAAGAGTCCTGAGTAAATCTTAATCATAATCATAGGTATTTTTGAATATTTTATTTTATTTCCTACCTACGCCTCCCTCCTCCCCCGTCCATAAAGATGGGAAGAACTAGCCTACGACGACAAACCTGTCTGAGGAGCGGGACGGTTTGACGACGCTGAAATTAGGTCAGAGTTACATAAAATTTGAAGAAAGTCTTCTTGGATTTCCTCCAGATCTGCATATTATTTTAAAAGCAATAGGATTGCGGCTCTGATGGAAAATGGCCTATTAGCTGCTGGTACCCCTGTAATGACCAGCTGCTGCGACAATAAATTTGTGTTCCATCCTGTACTAAGGATATCGAAGCATTCGAAGGAGAGGAATAAATGATTAACACGTGAAGTCTCCAACTGGGGCCTCGGCTTTCGAAATGTCGCTAAAAAACCACTTGTAGTGAATCCTTAAAGTAGCATGCCTGCAAAGAAGGCGTTTCTGGCGGTCGGTTTGGGTACAAAAGGTATTCGATAGTTTAAATCTAAAACAGGCAGTACTAAACTAAGTTCTTAATAATGGATATGAATTCCTGGTATGAATACACGATCACTGTGGATGTTTTGTGAACAGAAACATCTACATCTCTTATTGAAATTTCTTTATTTATTATGACGTTTGGGCTACTGGAATCATCATATGCCTGCAGTTAAGGTATCTGCACAAAGAGCGAGAGGCGTTTGTTGTGTAACAATAAGTTACAACAGTTGAAAAATCAAAAGTTAAAAATCATACAATGGAGGCTCTCACGGCCGGATGGTACTGTTGTTGATAATTCTTCCGGGTAATATGGCCGTGGTCCATGGATTTCTTCTGTTCCTAACGTTTCGCCCAATACTACGTTGGACATCTTCAGAGGCATGGCTGATCCTGCTGAGTCCTGCCGACTGACGAGTCGGGCGTCGGAGAGCAGCCTAAATACCGTGGAAAGTGGGCGTGGTCTAGCTTGCACATAGTAGCAGAGAGAAAACTAGTCAAAGATAAAATGTAACTATCGATAATAGTCCGTCACAGATAAAAATCACTTATCTTTTTGTGTTTTGTACTGTTGCGAGAGTGTGTTTAGCGTATGTCTAATGGGGTGAATGTAATTGCTTTCCTGTAATCTGTGGCCGTCCAGGGTGGCCGAGCGGTTCTAGCCGCTACAGTCTGGAACCGCGCGACCGCTACGGTCGCAGGATCGAATAGTGCCTCGGGCATGGATGTGTGTGATGTCCCTAGGTTAGTTAGGTTTAAGTAGTTCTAAGTTCTAGGGGACTGATGACCATAGAAGTTGAGTCCCATAGCGCTCAGAGCCATTTGAACCATTTTTTTGTAGTTTGTGCCGGTCTCATAAGTGTGTTCACTCAATCAATTTTCGGTTGACTCTGGAATTATTGAGCGTTGTCTTTCATACGTTTCATACCTGCAAGCCAGCCTTTTTGAGCTAATGATTTTGCCGTATGTGCAGAATGTGAACTATCTCTGAACATTATGTCGACATACGAGGTATGACTCGAAAGTTTTAAGAATTGGCTTGTAATTGTACAATGGTGGTACTTACATGCTACTGTGATGCATTTCCTTCAAAGGAGTGCCCTTCTGACTGAACACACCGACTCCAAAGGTGTTCCCACTTTTGGAAACATTCCTGGATTTTTTTCCCTGAAGTTTGTTAAGGACGCTCTCCATATTTGCCTGGATGTCTTCAATCGAGTCAAATCTTTTCCCTTTCAGTGAAAATTTCAGTTTAGGAAACGGCTAGAAGTTGGTTGGTTGGTTGGTTGGTTGGTTTGGGGAAGGAGACCAGACAGCGTGGTCATCGGTCTCATCGGATTAGGGAAGGATTGGGAAGGAAGTCGGCCGTGCCCTTTCAGAGGAACCATCCCGGCATTTGCCTGGAGTGATTTAGGGAAATCACGGAAAACCTAAATCAGGATGGCCGGACGCGGGATTGAACCGTCGTCCTCCCGAATGCGAGTCCAGTGTCTAACCACTGCGCCACCCCGCTCGGTAAACGGCTAGAAGTCCACAGGGGCCAAATCAGGGGAATATGGAGGTTGTGGAATCACAGGAATTTTGAATTTGTTCGTAAATTGAACTATGGAGAAGGCATGATGAGCCGGAGCATTGCAGTGCTGTAGCACCCCAACTCCTGTCTTTCCACAATGCAGGCCTTCTCTTCCGCACCTTTATGCGCAAATGCTCAAGGACACATTTGTAGTATTCCTGGTTAATTGTATGTCCTCCAGGGGTAAATGCATGATGCGCAATACCTGTAGAACCGAAAAAAACATCGCCAACATTTTCTTCACCTTCGACCGACTGTGCTGTGTTTCTTTCGGTCATGGTGAACCTGGAGTCTTCCACTGCGAAAACTGCACTTTGGTTTCAGGATCACATCCATATACCCACGATTCATCACCTGTAATTACCCTATTTAACAAATTTGGTTCATTTTTAGTCCGATTAGTCGGTTCTTGGGACACTTGAAGTCGGTATTGTCTCTGGTCACTTGACAACACTTTTGGAATGAATTTTGCGGGCACTCGACGCATGTTCGGATCTTCAGTTAATGACTGAAATGCATATAAACTTAAATTAAGTTCATCAGCCATCTTCCTAATCGCACATCTACGCTCAGAGCCCACTAAGTCACGAACTTTCACAACATTTTTGAGGTGGAAGGACGACAGGACTGTGGTTCATCTTCATATGATTCGCAGCCATTTTTAAATCTGTTGAACCAGACAAAAACATCTGACTGGCTCATACAGTTATCTCCAAAAGCTATTTTTAATTTTTTGTAAGTCACAGAAGCTGATTTCCCAGTTTTAAAACGAAATTTCACAAAAACTCGTTGCTCCATTTTTTATTTCCATTTTCACGCAGACAGAATCCGGCAACAAGCCCTAACAGACCCGCACTCAACCAGCTGCCACAACGAACTGAATAATGACAACGCAGTTCCCTGTCAGAGGACGTTCAAGGACAAGGCAATGACTCACTCCCCATCCTCTGTGCACCTGCCAGCCACACCAGTAAGCAGTAGCGGATCCATTCTTACGGCTTTCCAATCACATCCCGTACTTAGATATTACGTTATTAAATTTATAATATTAATTACATGCGACGTGTGGAATGATCTCATGTAGCTTGAGAAGAAAACTGAGGAACGTCAGGTGAAAGACACCAAGAAATGCTTGACTCGACGTCATATACATGTTGTAATTTTTGTTGTTTGGCCTCATCTCTGCAGTAGCATTTATCTCGAACGTGCAATATAGGTTACATACCGTCTTTTGTGACTGTAACAAAAGTCTTTCACAGAGCATGAGCATTTTGCTTCATTTCAGAGCATCTGCAATGGTCATTGTAACAATGTCGTTTTTCTTACGAAAGTGTCGACCAAGGTCGCAAAAAGATTTCATGTTTTGAATTACTACTACAATACCGTACTACACTCGTGTACAAAACTTAAGATCTAAAATTACTTTCGCATGGTGTGTGCTGCCAAGTAACGCAGCGCAATGAAAGTTGGACTGTACATAGAACTGTTATAGAGTAGTACAGAAGGTAACAGAAAGAAATACGCAATGATATGAAGAGACATGAAACTTTTATTCAAAGACATTAAGTACACTGAAGTTACCACGATTTCTGATAGTCCACTGGGTATTACAAAAGGTGGGATGCTATTCTTAATAAGGCGCGTGATCACCAAGGACGGCATTGCACGTTTCGCTACACGTTCCCGTCTTGGCCATACGGTTGGTAAGGAGTTGTCGTGGTGGGGCGCTCCAGCAGCACGGTTGGCACTGTTGTGTGGCCGTTGGTGCATGTGGAAGTTCTCCAGTACGTGTACCTGACGCATCCCACATGTGCGTGATGGGATTTATGTCGGGGAAATAGCCGGACCACGTCATTCACTGAATATCCCTCGCTCCAAGAGGTCTTTGACCTGCGCATTTCGGAGCAGTCGCGCATTTTCGGACGTAAAAATGAACTCAGGGCCGAATGCACCCCTGAAAAGATGCGTGTTGGAAAGGAGTACAGTGTGAGTGTATCGTGTTCAAAAATCTGGAGGTCAGTACGCCCATACAACATTGTGTCTCCTCAACCACAACACTAGGAACATTACAACGACCGTGTTCGGCAATGTCCGTGGGTGCTTCAAGTGTTCTCAACTGGCGCCACATGAGGCTTGTCGAAAATGATCGCTTTGGCGGTGCAGGTGTCATGGTGTGTGGAGAGTTATTTCAGCACGTTGTGGGAAGACGAATTTCAGAACGTCAACATGCACCAACGACCATCATCAAGAACTCCTTACCAACCTTCTGGCCAGCATGGGAACACATTGTAGAGCATGCACTACCCGTCCATGGTGATCACTCACCCTATTAACATCTACGTCCCGCCTGTTGCAATGTCTAGTGGACCATGATGATCGCAGTGACCTCAGTGAAATTATTATCTTTGAATAAAAGTGTGATTTCTGTTCGTCTCATTGCGTATTTGTTTCTGCTTCTTCTGTACTATACTGCAGCCGTTCTTTGTATATATGGTCCAAGTTTCGTGGAGATACGTTACTTGGTGGTGACACATCATGCGGAAGTTACGAGGTCTGTTCAAAAAATCCCGAACGGTCGTAATTTCGCGTCAGTCGTTTGTTAGAGCGAAAATCGGCCGGCATCCCTGCACACGCCTGTGTAACTGCCGGAAGTATCATTGTTGCATGTCTGTTACTTATTGTTCAGTGTTGTAGTGAGTGGGACTTCGTGTCGCCTACTTTGCTGATTTAGAGATGGCAGAGTCTTCATTAAATTTTTTTGCGAAACTCAAGGAAACCTTCACAGAGACACACCAAATGATGCAGAAAGCCTATGGTGATGAGTGCTTACGCCGTTCTCGGTGTTACGAATGGTTCACATGGTTTAAAAATGACTGGGCGGAAGTCAACGATGACGCTCGTTCAGGACGCTTTTCCGCTTCTACCGACGACGCTCGTGTCAGGAACGTCAACTAAATTATGCGCGCCAGTCGAAGACTGACTGTCCTAGATTGCAAAAGAACGCAACATTTCAGCTGGATAATGCCATGAAATTCTTTAGCAACATCTTGGAATGCCCCGTATTGTCGCCAAGTTCCTCTCACGGCTTATGCGTCAGGACCAGAGTGGCTTTCACCTCGCAGTCTGTGAAAACCTTACAGATCGCGCAAATGACAGCGAGACATTCCTTATTGTTAATTCATCATGAATCTGTGCTACAGGGATACGCTGTGAATTAGTGTATAGTATCACTTCATAACCTGAGTTATCGCTTTCGCCTGCTAGAGCGCAGCATTGTAAATAATATCGTTGGCTTGTTAGTGTTCCGTGATTTTTAACACATGTATTCCGAGACTTTACTAATGATTTTTTTTCTCTGATAGTAGACTTGACTACGGAAGGACGTATTTTAAAAGCAGGTGTACTTCTAAAGCTAAAAAGGAAACGGCAGCCGCCATTGCTACGAGATATAAGAAAACAATTTTTTCAGTATACGATCTTGTAAGAAGATGAATGTATACTGTAAAAGTTGAGCACTGAGAAGAACGTTTTTATGAAATAATAACTGTTATCTTACAAGGTAAAAAATATTTCATTTTTGAAGTGATTATTATGCTCATCTTCCCTCTCCTACTAATTACGATACAACGTGCAAGCAAGCAGAAGGCTTAGGATTCTGAATGCTAGGTAGTACTGTACGATCCCTGTTTAAAATCACGGTCTTTTGGAATGAACTGATTCTATTTTGTGAAAAGCGAAAGTTTGTGGGACTTGCCCTACCGACACAGACTATCAGAGTTGTTCAGAATCGTATCCATCTGACTTACTCTTCAATAACAGCATCAAGAATTTTTCAGAGCTACATTACGACGAAGATCTTGAAAATCTGTTTCTTACGCTGGCTGCTAAGAAGAACTTTAACATTGAGTGCGCTCGATTGCACACCGGAAACGCCACGTATTACTGCAAAATAAATAATTTAGTCTTTTACAGGCAAGAAGGCAGTAATTAAGATCCACAGCACTAAGTATTTTATTTTTGATGAGAAGGACAGATTTATTTAAATCATTTAACACTAGGAATGAAAGAGGACCTGGTAAGAGTAGGGAACAGTAGTAATTATTTTGCAGCGGAAAGTTTCGAGGCTGCTGGTCTGTTTATTCTTCTTGCTCTTATCAGAAATATTTAATAATTTTTCTAGTGGACAAGGAAGGGACATTAGAGGTGGTACTATAGAGACGTGTTGCAACGCCTACGGGCAAATACGAGAAGGAAACGGCCTGAAA
Organism: Schistocerca serialis cubense; assembly: GCF_023864345.2. Lineage (NCBI taxonomy): Eukaryota > Metazoa > Arthropoda > Insecta > Orthoptera > Acrididae > Schistocerca > Schistocerca serialis. The sequence goes on from NC_064645.1 coordinate 92,540,052, forward strand.
TGTGGCGAAACAATTCTCGTCTGCTGCAGCACGTTACCGCACCCGCACTTCATCTCCGTTGGTGTGTGACTGTTGCACATCACTCACAGCGCTGCCTCATCCTCCGTACGCCCCAGACCTAGTCCCTGTTGGCCTTTTTCGATTCCCAAAGTTGAAAACACCGTTGAAAGGACGAAGATTTGCAACGACAGACGAGATGAAAGAAAATTCGCAGACGGCACTTCGCGCGATCTGGCAGAAGGCGTATCGAGACTGCATCCGGAAGTGGAAACTGCCCTGGGACTGGTGTATCAATTTTAGATGGAGGAGATCACGCACAATAAATAAAAGGTAGAAAAACTTTATGGACGAAGTTCCGGACTTTTTTTAACAGACCTCGTACTTTAGTAGTTAATTATCGCATAGGCGTGTATACTGTATTTGTTACTATTTTTTGTTTCCTACTTCACTGCTAATGTTCCTTTACTGATAGGTGTTCAACTTTAGTACAATACATTTCACTGATCCCGAAATATATTTTCGTTTTCGTGTCGAGTATATAAACAGACGCCATGAATAGTTTCTTTCGATGTTGTGGGCTGCGATGTTTTTCTTTTTTTGTTTTATGTTTGTGAAGGTGTGCGCTATTCCTGTGTGTGTGTGTGTGTGTGTGTGTGTGTGTGTGTGTGTGTGTGTGTCCACGCGCGAGGATAGATTATGCCAATATCTGTACGCACAAATTATTACTTCGTTAAACTACTTCATTATGGTACTGTAATGGGTGATCGTAAGTGAATACGTTGATTGGTTGATTTGATACAGTTTTTAGAGTGGACAGACGGATTACTTTTTATCTGATATATCTCATTCTTAATATTTTCTAGGCATAAAGAGGATTCAATAAAGTTTCGGCATTGCAGCTGGCTCACGTCTTTTTCTTGCCACGATATTTCAGCTAAAAACCATACAGCCTTCCTCATCTGAGTGTTTTGCACAGTAGATTGTCTAGCTCACGTCGCTCACGTTATATACAAATGGGTGGAAACATGCATGCGCAAAGGCAGCCGCTGCAAGTACGGTTTAGCGCTCTCTTCTGATATTACTCCGCCCATAGCGAATACACTAAACAGATTCAGAAGGATGTAGGTTGCAGTAGGTACTGGGAGATGAAGAAGCTTGCACAGGATAGAGTAGCATGGAGAGCTGCATCAAACCAGTCTCAGGACTGAAGACCACAACAACAACAACATAGCGCGCAGGCGCAAGCATAATGGTGGTAACACATACTCGCTCGCTGTCGGAATGCGGGTACGCAGAGTTAAAATTCAGATGTCAAATTAAGAAACTTGGCAATCACTAAATGTGTCATAAGTGATAAATTCTTTTCTTTCTGCAAATATTAAATAAATCACCGGACCTCACACCATATCTAGTTGAAATCCGCCATCACTATTAATAAGATCATCCGTCGGACTTACTTCCACCGATTCCTTAATAACTGAATTCGAGAAGGATATCGTCGAGGCAAAGATTTCCGTGGCAGTATAATCCAGTGAATGTCCTCTGGAGATACAGTGGTTGGGTATGGCTAAGTTACTGGGCTGCGAAAGACGAGTGTTCAACGCACGTTTGGCGTACTGCGCGCGTTGTCTGAGCAATGTAAGCTTTGCCAGACTGGCAACGTATTTTGTAGATTCCAGCAATTCATAACCCTCGACTGTCCCATACCGAACCGAGAAGAGCACAAGGCTTTGCAGATGGCCGAAAGATTACTTTAAGGTAATGTTTCCATAGCGTGCTGTTTAGTTCAGACGAAATATTGTAGATATATGGAAGCGATGACATGGGCTCGAATTTCTCGTTCTGCACTCGACCTACTTGGTGGTCACATTTCTTCCTACTCAAAGATGCGCTGATCTGACGTGGAGAACGTCCATTATCTTTGAACACAGACTGCAGCTTGAGCCACAGTCTAACATAGTCGCGACACTCACTGCTGTAAAAATTATCGTTTGACAGATGGAACGACACTAGCGCTCCAAGCGACGAGTAAGATGAACCTCAGACGTATCGTAAGCATAATGTTTGTTTTGCATCCATTTCCTACGTAATTTACGAAATACTTGAGTTATTTTCTTTCCTCTAAGGGCTTGTGTAGCATAAGAAGGCATATATGTTTCTAAAAATGATTCTAAAATAAGCGCAAGTATGGACAAAAACGGTGAATCGAATGACAAGCTGCAACACATTCGTCAAGAAACACTTGTGACATTGGATAGAACTGCAATTTACCACGTTGACAGCAAAAAAATGTGAACACACAGATTCACACGTAAGAAGCCCAGGCATGTACCTCTACATGCAAAAGCGATCTACAGCTCATTTATCGCTACTGTGTTTGTCATTGTTGTCGCCTGTTGCCACAAGTACGACCTTCATCTTTATATTATTCTAAGTGGGACAAGCAACTGCCAAATAGTAGGAGAAATATGTTGAAAACATTATAATGAGCTGATTACATTATATTTCACGCAAAAACAAATATTTGAATAATTTTCAAACAATCTGTCAGTGAACAAGGTGCTAACAAAATAATGTCATCACACGAAGGAAGCAAGGAAAATTAAGCGACTAACAACAGAAGTGAGTGAAATACATACCAAACGCTTTTGTAAGACACGAATAACTCCACTTAATCTAACCACTTTATCGTCAAAGAAGGTATGTGTTGACGATTCACACGAATCTGGCACTGATACATGGAGAGCTGAATTGGCTGCTTCTGTGTAATAGGACTGTTTTACAGCTTTAGATGGACTGTCGAATCTTTGTGGCAGTTTCCTTTTTATCGTCAGTTGAGGTGGCTTATTTGGGATGTCAAACAGTGCGGATACTGCATCTACACGAGTTTATTATTGTCTGCGTTCATGAACTGGTTTTGTTCGAAATGCAGCGAACAAAACCTAATATTATTATACAGGTAAACTGGGCCTTTTGTCATAAGGTCTTCTCGTCTGCTACTAAATAACCATTTTCTGCTCCTAAAACGAAACATTAATCATTAATACATACGTAGTTTGCAAGTGAATCCTGACGATACACTTTAGTAACATGATGGTATATACCGCTCAGGAACCTTAGGAAACGTAAAAAAGACAGCTGTTGTGTCTTCTTCCTGTTGTTGCTGCAGTTTATTGCGCTACAAACGTTCCAGCTTGTAAATACCATTGTAGAAATCAAACTAAACAACCACTATTCGCTTTCCCGATCTCGCCGAACTCACAGTTTAAGTTACTGGCCGCTTGGGGCGCTGTTGGTGCGGTAGGCAACAGAATCGAGGCGAAGTGCCGCGACTGTTATGTTCGACTGTTGCTTGAGCCGTGTCGCGATCGACCTATCGCGCCAGGCTTCCGTGTGCGCCTATCTCTGCCTAGAGTGCGTCTACGGGCGGCTTCTAGCAGATCCCTGGTGAGCCCGCTCTCTCGCAGACAGTCTGCCGAGGAGGCAGGTGGTTCTTAGCTGGAAAACTCGTAGGCTTTTGCGGAGCAACTGGCGGTCCGGGTTGTCGGCTGTTCTTCGACGCGTTTCGTCGTAGTCAACAATATCATGGGCAGGGGGGGGGGGCTTTTTCACCGCGGCCTAACGACTGGTGCTGCAAACCGCCGTCTGTGCTAGAGTTGGACTCTACTACATGCCGCCACGGGACCGCAAGTTGCTTGTTTACGTTTCTTCTTCAAAATGGTTCAAATGGCTCTGAGCACTATGGGACTTAACTGCTGAGGTCATCAGTCCCCTAGAACTTAGAACTACTTAAACCTAACTAACCTAAGGACATCACACACATCCATGCCCGAGGCAGGATTCGAACCTGCGACCGTAGCGGTCACGCGGTTCCAAACTGACGTGCTTAGAACCGCACGGCCACACCGGCCGGCGTTTCTTCTTCAATACCCCGTGACCAGTTTGAATTTGTCGCTTGCATTCAGCGATGCAGCAGCACTGTGGTAACTGCAATTGCGACACTCATTACACCAGCCCTGTGTCCTGCAAGGAACACTAACTGGGTAATGCTCGTTAACTAAGCGGACCTCTGAGAGAAGCCGATACTCGCCAATTATCACCTTGATATTTAAATCATTTAATTTGTTCGACAAAGTTCAGCCTCCTGTGGTAAAACTGTCTTCTACAATCTGACATTCAGAAAATTTTGCCATTGTGAACAGCGTAAAATTCGTTACTTTTAACACTCCATCTATACTCTTGCGGCCAGCCTGAGAGTTGGCAATACTCTGTTAGGATTTAAAGGTTGGCTACAGCGCACATACATAACCTCTGGAATCTAAGATATTATTGTCGCGCTTCGCAGCGCACGGATTAACTAGTGGCAGTTTTGAAGCCAGTGTAGGAGCCCGCCTGCTGTGGAGCGCACGTGTGTTGGGCGAGGGGTCGTCGCCGAGCTGCCGTACTGCCGTGTCCGCCAGCAGCGACAGAGGATTTGGTATTTAGTTGATATTTTTTATAATTTGCAACGCGCTTATTAATTTAAAGAAAACGGTTTGTGTATGTGCTTAGCAGCAGACGGTAATTTTGATAATGATAGGAGTTGAATTCTTAAGGGAAGCCATTGTTAGGCGAATAGATTAAGTATTGATTTTTGTCATTGATTTCTTTTGTAATTGTCAGGGAATTCTTTCACTATGTATTTAATTGAGAAGTATTTCAGTCTGTCTCAAGAGTTTGATTAATTTGTAATATTGCCTTAATGCCACTGGTGGCAGATTTACATACGAAGCGATTGTTCAAAGAGCTTCTAGCGTTTTGTTAATTGAATGAGAAAGAATCGCTTACAGAATATAGTTTTTGAAAAAAGGAATTACTTGTTTGGGTTATCATTTATCGAGTTTAGATTTAACCAAACCCTTTCTCTTGAATTATATGTAGTTGTAGTAAGCAGCAGCAGCCGCGGCAACAGCAGCAGCCGCCATACAGAACATGCATTGCACTCGGCATGAACAATAGATTTTTTTATGTTTTTGTTAAATACTGGAATGCAGCAGATCAAGCAATGGTAGCAGAAAGACCAAGTAAGCTATTTGTTGCGCACAGGACCAATAAAAAAAATAAAGTTTAGGCGATCTCTGTGATAGTAATGTTAACAAGAGTACAAGCACGAGATTTTCAGTAGAAAACAGGAGGTAAGAAGATAGGGCTCGCGACTTTCAAGCCTTATGGAGTTCACCCAGCCTGGGCTTTCCTAGTGTTAATGCAATTGTCTATTTAAGACTGATAGTGTGGGCCTTCCAACCAAAAAAATTTCTAATTCTTGTAAATGAAGAAAAAATACGAATCATCAGACTTGGCACGTCTGTATTTCTCAAACTAAAAAACACAATTTTGTTTTTTGATGAATAGGAAACTCAAAAAGTTCAGTCATTGTCGTTGGTAACGGAGGCACATAAACAGTCTTTTACAAACCGCCACAAGAACTAATCACATGCAGGCAGGTTCGGTGACATTGGAGGCCAGTAATGTAAGGCTGAGTCATTTGGTCCAGTGCGACCGATCCATCGTTCAGCAATCCTTTGATTTAAAAATTCCCGCACTTCCACTTGGCGGTGCCTCAGCCTGTTGGTAAATTAAGTCGTTCGAATCGGTCTCCAACTAAGGGAAAAGAAAGTTCTGAAGCATATCGAGATGTGTGTTTCTTGTAACAGTGGTCTCGGCAAAGAAAAATGGACCGTACATCTTTTCTTGTGAAACTGTACAAAACACATTACATTTTGGAGAGACGCTCTCACGCTGTAAAACTTCATGCGGCTATTCCATACCCCATATGCTGACATTGTCACGGTTCACCTTTACATTTAAATGGAATGTTGTCTCGTCACTAAACACTAAGAGTGGAAGAAAACTGTCCTCTTCCATCTTGCCAAGAACGGAATTACAGCCCTCCTCACATTGTTGTTTGTCAGATTCACGAAGATTTTGCAGTAGCTGAATTTTGTGTGGTTTCGTGTGTAAAAGTGGACGCAACACACGCCAGACGGACATTGGCGGCACGTTGAGCTGTCGAGCTGCACGGCGAACGGATTTCTGCGGACTCCTTGTGAAACTATGGCGTATGCGTTCGACGTATGTTTCAAGACACTCGGGGACGGCCCGGCGATTTGCCTTTACACGAACAACCTGTTTCTCGGAATTGTTCATGCCACTGTCCAACGTTCTGTGCTGTAGGAGGATCCACACCATACCTAGTCCGAAAGTCACGCTGAACAGTTATTAGCGACCCGCACTACGCACTTACACGAGGTGTAATTGCATCTACAAATCACAAAAAAGAAAGATATTTCAGTATCAACGAAGTGCAGGGCGTTAAAACCGAGCATTTGTATGTAGAACCTTAGGAATGAAGTTCGAAGCAAACGCTCATGAATAATAATTGCATTTTAATTCCATTTAATGACAGTAATCTAACATTTGAGGACTATTTTCGACCTTGGCAGTCAGATTTGTAAGGAAAATCACATTTCTTCTGGTAAACCTTCCGGGATGTAAGGTCGTGGTCCATGAAACTCTTCAGCTCCTAACGTTTCGTCCAGAGCTGCGCTGGACATCTTCAGAGGGTTGTTTCTCCTCCGGTGAGTCTTGTCGACTGACGGGTCGGACGTCTGAGAGCGACTTATATATCGTAGAAAGTGGGCGTGACCAGAGTTAAACGTGATATGCAGAGATAATCTTTGTCAAAGATAAAACTTAACTATGGATCGTAATCTCGTCACAGATAAAAACTGTCTAGCAATTCTGTAGTGCTACTGTCCAAATATCACTAAGTTTCATGGTCTCTTCTTTCCGATTAAAATTATCGCTATGTTTATATATTTCAATTGCTTCTCTACATTGTAACAACAAAAAGAAGCGTAAATACACGGTTAAAAGAATACAGACGTCTTTGCCGATTAGGAAAAACAGATAAATCGGCTGTAGCAGAACACACTTTTCAGTCAGGAAATCATCAAGTGAGGTTTTCCGAAACAAAAATTTTATCTACGACGACGAACTATTACCCACGGCTTTGTAGAGAAGCAATTGAAATATATAAACATAGGGATAATTTTAATCAGAAAGAGAGACCATGAAACTTAGTGATATTTGGACAGTAGCACTACAGAATTGCTAGACAGTTTTTATCCGTGACGAGATTACGATCAGTAGTTAGGTTTTATCTTTGACAAAGATTATCTCTGAATATCACGTTTAACTCTGGTCACGCCCACTTTCTACGATATATAAGTCGCTCTCAGACGTCCGACCCGTCAGTCGGCAAGACTCACCGGAGGAGAAACACCCCTCTGAAGATGTCCAGCGCAGCTCTGGACGAAACGTTAGGAGCTGAAGAGTTTCATGGACCACGACCTTACATCCCGGAAGGTTTACCAGAAGATATGTCATCCGGTCATGAAAGCCTTCATACTATGAAAATCACATTGTTTCTCTGGTCACTGAAGATGCTTTGAAATCAAGTAAAATGCGCACAGTCTAAAAAATACTTTTATTACAGACGCAAAAGGTCTATAATCTGTATAACTTGTATACCAGCGACAGCAGAACCGAAGCGTAACAACAAAAAAGGAAGTCCTGTATTACGAAATAGTATGAAACCTGTAAGCGCTTAATTAGACGTTAAGCGAGTAAGCCAGAAAAATCTTAGAAAAGATTTGAAATTATATTTAGAGTTTGTTGGAAGCCGTTCAGTGCTCTCATAATGAAACACTGGATGAGTATACGAGTTGTCTGGATATCTTGCGTTCCGTTTCAAGCGAAAGCTACTTTTCTTGGGTCTCAATGTTCAAGGCGTCATAGCTGCTGAACTGTGTGTCGTGCAATGATATAATTTTGCACATGTACTAAGTGGTATATGTGGATACTGTGGGCGAAATGTGGTGCGAATAGAGTTAGTAAGTGAAGAAGTAATAAATTTAGGTCGTGCCTGAAGCGACAGTTTTATTGCTTGAACATTTTGTGGAAAGAATCAGAAATTATCTGTTACATTTGTTGCAAGGCACCTAATGCTCCCCTTCTCAAATACTGGGTGAATCTAGTCCTTGTGTTTGCGCACCATGAGTTACGTGCCTCAGGACATATAAGCAATTTCTGGTTGTAACAAATGTCCTATTGCGTTAAACCTTTACAGTAAGATTGTAGCGGTTAATGAGAAGATTTTGACAGCATTTAGAGTTTTTGGATCCGGTCAGTAATTACGTGAAATATTGAAGATCAAATCTTCGTTGCCCGCTAGAAGCCGTTGCATAGGCAACCTGTAACTGTGACTGTGCACTATCTAGCATAAACCGTGTTAGGCATTTAGTAATACAGGTTATGAAGCATGAAATTCTGACACTGAAGTTAATAGTCAAAAACCCAAAGCTATGATAGTCAGCGAGTCGAAAAGGACAGTACCAGACATCCATATTGAAAGTTGTAAAACAGAAAAAGTTGATAAATTTACTTAGTGAGACACCTTAATTACAGACAACAGATGCAGTGTGCAAATGAGGGGAAAAAAACTGCAACAGATAAACTTGCTCTAAATGAACGAAGAGAACTACGAGTGAACTAATCGTTCAGTATACAAAAGCAAAGGCAATCAGTTTTTAGCCCGCATCTCGTGGTCGTGCGGTAGCGTTCTCGCTTCCCACGCCCGGGTTCCCGGGTTCGATTCCCGGCGGGGTCGGGGATTTTCTCTGCCTCGTGATGGCTGGGTGTTGTGTGCTGTCCTTAGGTTAGTTAGGTTTAAGTAGTTTTAAGTTCTAGGGGACTGATGACCGTAGCAGTTAAGTCCCATAGTGCTCAGAGCCATTTGAAACAATCAGTTTTTAAAGCTGTTTGTCTGAAATGCAAGTTTTTGAGAGATGGAAACTGTTGAACACAGGCGGAAAACACTCAGAAGCGATGGGAATATGACGCTGGAGAATGGCAATGAGGTAGTGACCAAAAGAAACCAGTGAAGATGTTCCTGAGAAAATAGTCGAAGAGCTATTGGAAGTAATAAATGAGCCGTGTGTCGGCTGTGAACATATATCGCGCTGTAAAGATTGTTCTGAGTCCTTCCATTCCATCGTTAATTGATTCTTTCATATTTATCGTGATTTTGCGTACGATTCTGTTGAGATTCCCCCTTGGCAGCGTGTCTGGTCTTATCGATCTTCGAGTCGTTGCTTCCTGTTAGCCTTGTGTAAGGGAGTAAGATCTTTGGGGGGATGGCCGGTTGGTCGCCTAGCGGTGACGAGTCGGTCGGTCGGTTTTTAAAACCGGGAATCAGAGACTGTCGTACGATGAGACCGCGGCGTGGTGTGGCGGTGGAGAGTTGGCTGTTGTTCCGAGAAGCCGCGTGGTCTGTCCTGGCGGTGCGAGACGAGTGGGACGAGTTGACGGAACAAGGCTGTAAGCTCTTGCTGTGAGCACACGGGGGCCACAGCTGTGGTTCCGAGTCACTACTTGGTGGGAGCGGCAACGGATTCTTTAAATTGTCCGTCTGGAGGCGGCAATGATGGACTAATAAATCGCCTAAACTGAGGAGTGGTATTTCGCCGCCGTGGATGCAGAGAAGACGAGGGGTCCGGTGACAGAGCGCGTGGCTGCGTGACTGTGCCCAGTTGGGTTCGCTGGCGACGTGGACACGGTCGGGTGTGACGAACCTTTTCATCGGAGTTCACCTGCTGTTTCTCTGATAGACTGCAAGTTAAGTTGGTTAAAGGTTTAGATGTTAATTGAAGAATTTTACTTTGTGCAACCAGCGTCTTTTCTGCCTTGTGGCCTCCTGCGTTCAGGTTTCCTGTCCCTGTCGCCGGTGTATTTATAGACAGTGATATTTTCCGCTTCTTATTAGTACTGCCCGGTAGGAAGTGTATTTTTGGGCAGTGATTATTGTTTTCGATTACCTTTTCCGCCTTGTGGCCTACTGCGTTCGGATTTCCTGTCCCTGTCGCCGGTGTAATTATAGACAGTGATCTTTTGGCTTGTTATTAGTACTGCCTGGGAGGAAGTGTATTTTTGGGCGTGGATTAAGATTCCTGATTTGATTCCTCCTCCTCCCCTGGCCTCGCGTGAAGTCGATGTGATTGCTGAATGTGAGGCGTTGTGGGTCTGTTAGTCCGCTTCTAGCCTGAGCATCCTTCGGGAGACAATTGTGGCCGCCCTTACACCCGGTCGGTTAATTATTTCTATCCCTGGACATATTGGTAGCAGGACATGGTATGAAAGTTGTTAGTTATTGTAAAATGTTAAATGGTTGTATTTTACTCTGTTTTTGGCCACTGTTTAAAAAGGTTAAGTTTGCTTTTCATTGGTGGGTTTTTAAAATTACGTGGCTTTAAAATTGTTAATTATTGTAAAAGGTGAATGACTGTATCTTTACGTTGATTGTTTTAATCTACTTGGCATCCTTTGAAAACGCTAGTTCTACCTCCGTGTTAGGAGCCCTTGTAATTTAATTCTTGTTGTGCCAAAGTTTAAAAGAAGTTGCTCTCTACATGTTCGGTAGCTAAATTGTATGCAAATTGGTGGTTTTTGTTTCATTACTTGGAAAGTTTTTCTTTTGTTACTAAATGCTTTATCAAAGTCTGTTTTAAGTAAAATGGCTTGGCTATTAACGGTGAAGTAAAGTTTTTAATTTCATTATTTGGAAAATTTTGATTTGTTATCAAATGTTTTATCAAAGTCGGTTTTAAGTAAAATGGCTTGGCCATTAATTGTAAAGTAAATTGTTTTGAAAAGGCACTCATGCCTACTAGCTTTTTGGATCTGTTCCTGGTCAAGTGATAAAGAAATTACTTTTAATGGTTGAAGTAATCAATAAAGAAATTGTAAATTGCAACTCGACAGTAACCAACTAATTTGGGCCCCGTTTCCCAACTGGGGGTTTTGCTTGATTAATCGTAATACCCGTCTCAATAAAGTTCCAAAATCATCGAGAAATGTAGGGGACAGATTGCAACTTTAGAAGATGATAAATTCTTCTACGTTTGAGTAAAATGTCCAGCAAGTTTTCGCCTTACCCTTCTGTTTCGTCCTGCGTATCAATGACCTGCTGCTAAATGTGAGCAGTCACTGTGAAAGACACATAATGTAAAGTAAATGATTTAGTAAATAGATGATGAGTAACATATCCTAGTTGTTTAGGGAGCACAGATTCACGCCTTAACTTGAACAAAATATGGGGCTAACAGTTTCTGATACGGAACATTTTCAGAAGCAAAAATTTGTGTAAATAACACAGATTAACTCACTATTACTGAAGCAGTAAAAATAACCAAATACCTTGTTAGTAAAAGGGGGCTAACATGTAGATTAGAATCTATTTCATCTAACTTTTTCTGTTGCAAATTTTGGAATTGTCGTTAAAATCGATATCTTCAGCTGTACTAGTTTCGACTGACAGTATCGTCAAACTAAAGAGTCATGCCTGACACATGGCGTATCCCGAATAACTGTTAATTAGTTTGAATTTTGAGAAGCTTAATTCCCATCAGTGTATCGAAACACACAAAGTTAAGAAACAGTTAACGACAAAATGAGGTTGCGTACAGATTCGAAGAATTCAGATTCAGCTTTGAATTGTAAGAATCTTAAAGAAGTCCAATGAAGAGATTCTTCACCTGCAACTTTGTCAGCTTGTAGAAATCTTCTTAGGCGCGAAATTTCTGCAAGGATAGTGTCTTCAGATATCGCATCGTAGGTGTCATTTAAACTTTTTACAATCGAGGGAAGTTCCGTTTCTGAGGTTTTAATCAAACTGTCGGACTAAAACAGCAAAACGATCTTATATACGTTCCACAGCTTTACGAGTATCGATTTCTTGTAGAAATCTGTCAACGCACTCTGACATCGACCTTCTCAGTTCCTGGTGCGAAGTCAGCTATTATCTGCAGCCTTCTCTCCAGACATTGTTTTTGTTCTAGATAATTCAAGTTTATTCCGCAGGAATGCCCGTTTCCTCAGGTACGTTCTTCGCAGATCGAAGTGCTGCGTCAATCAGATAATTTCTCTTGTCTTTTGAAAAAAGCTCCAGACGTATAGTCTTAGTAATTCATACTCATAAGCTGACACCAAGAATCTGTAATACTTTTGAGCATGGTTGACTTCTTCGGATACGGAACTCAATAAACACGCACAAAAAATAAAAAAAACGAGCAATGTCAAAATGAAGGAAACATAGCTTGAGCACTTCCTCTTGTTTGTGTAGCTTCCGATGAATCAGACAGTTCTTCAGAAGCACTATTATTGTTTTTAAAGCTTTATCCCTTCGTAGTTATTACTCCTTCGTCTATTTCAAAGTCTGTTAGCTGTACCTCCAACGTTTCTCGGAAGGATCGTCCATTCGTGGTTACAAGCTGAGTAATTCGTATACAAATTTTCTAAGGTGACACATAAATGAACTGTCACAAAGTGTGTAATCCAATCAGACTGAGAAAGTGGATTGCACAGAGCACAAACAACGCATTAGGATTACGTTCACAAACACTTGATTGAACTGCTGAATGGATTTCAACCATTGTAGAATCATTGCCGTGTCCTTTGTCCTCGGCACATTGTTATTTCCAGACCATCCTGTCAAACAACCTATCAAATGTCTTTCGTTATTTTAATGTTTTTTTTTTAGTCTTCTGAATATAACATAGAAATGTCTCCTTCACTTCTGCTTTTCTGTTTACTATGTAAACGTAACAAATGATTTCGTTGTTTTGATCTGCCGACAAACACTTTTTTTACGATCACAGTACATTCGGTAACAAAGAGTTATTTGTTTTACGGTCTTAAATATCTGATTACCACGAAAGAACAGGAGCACGATAAGCTTCAGAGCACAATAATTATTGGCTGACAAGCTACGTGAACAGGGCCTTCTGTACGAGAAATGTATATCAGACTAGGATTGGTGGCATTGCTGGCTGAAGTACTGTGTGAGAATACTTTTTGTTTACATGCTATTTTAGTGCTAAAATGCGCGTATGCATGCAAAGAAGTCCGGCCCAGACCATAAGCGCTCCTGTTGCTCAACCACTCTCATAAGTGTGTGGACTGAACCTACGAAGAGAAAAATATTTTTGCAACTCGTGCCACAGAACCTAGCAAGTTTTGTTATCCCCACGAAGATGGCACACGACACACACCACAGGTTGCGGGATCATTATCTCCTCCCCCAAATTTTTACATGTATATATTTTCAAATTTCTCTGTTAACTTTCGGAGAATAAAGAAAATGGAAACTTAAGAGTGTCGGAAACAGTAAGCAATTCTAGAACTTACAAGCCACCTTTGACACAGGAAAGATATTTTCCATTGTCTTGCCTCAGCGCCTGCCATCGGCGTGGGTGGGCCTGTGGTCTGACCGCCAACACTTAACACCGTAGGCTAAACAAAGGCGTACAAATTCGCAGGCTAACCGCAAGTGCTACCAACAACCAATCCGACACGGTTCCTGAGCCCACGCGGTAAACCTGCACATTACAGGATGTTGAGTAACGGAAGACAGGGAGTGAAAGACTGTTCCCTAAAGAAAAAAAAGTAACAGAAAGGCTGGCTCCCTGATACGTAATCGAAAACGATTTAAAGAAAGAGCATTCCCCTCGTTTCCGCATTCGAACATCTATAGTTGGCAGACCTGTGATCAGTCTCAGTGCTAAATGAAACAGTGATTATGGCGAGTCTACAGTTAGATTTTAGATTCTGTATATTATCACGTTGTCAGAGTGAGATCGAAGTTTGTTGCTGTTATAGTTCTTAAATAAATTATGACACATGCAATTCTAAAATTTTGAAACGAATTCCCTGAATTACTGTTTCCGACGAGGAAGTCAAAAGAGATGTACTACACTTGATGTTAAGAAATTATCATTGTTATTATTATTATTATTATTATTACACTAAAACATTTTATTCTCTAAGCATTAGAATTATTAAAATAGTAACCACGTTATACGTCAGGGAAATGGCAAGTTCTATTGGTGGAGAATGGAGACAACAACAGTGACCCAACCTCCGAGAATAGAATCCTACATCCGCGCCTCTTCTCTGTTTGAAGTGTGTCGAATGAACAACATAGTCTGGCACAGCGAGAGTTACAGTTAAGAAAGAATCGCCCAGCGATTCCCCTTTCAATCACTACCAAATACACAGTTTCTTGCAATGTACCAGTAGTTCAGTCGTTTTCTGCTGTCTAGCTACTCATGCGCTGCCAAACTTTTGTTCGGATAAGTTACACCGATAACAACATTTCTGTATCCGCCGGTAATTCTAGTTCCCCGCCTAGAGCACGCACCGACAGGGAGAACACGTCGGGGATAGTCTGGCTCCAGGGACGACCAGGTCACCGACGAACTGGTAAAACTCCTTCCGCCTCTGGCCATCACCCACTTGGTCGACATACTTAACGAACTGAGGCGATCGCAAAAATTCCCGACGAAGTGGAAACACGCAGAATTTACTGCGATCGCGAAACCAGGAAAGGCCCGCTGTTTCCGCAACACTACAGACCAATTAATCTTCTATCTACCCTCAGTAAACTTTACGAGCGCCTCCTACTCACCCCTATACATGACCACATCAGAAGAGAACAGATACTGCCGAAATTCCAATTTGGCTTCCGGCAAAGACACTCCACCCAAGCAGCAAATTATGAGGGTGGTTGTAGCAGCTACGGACAGCTTCAACCGAAAGCGCTACTGTGGGCTTGTCTTATTAGACGTAGCAGAAGTCTTTGATTCAATCTGGCACACCGGGCTACTACACAAGATGGACACTCTAGGCTTCCCCGTAAAAAACTATCTCTCCGGTAGGACTTTCTCAGTCATGATCGATGGATACCTGTCGACCACGAGAAGAATCAGCGCAGGCATACCGCAAAGATCTGTCCTGGGATCCGTCCTCTAGAATGTTTACACTGCTGACATCCTTACCACTGAGTATGTACACACTGCACAATATGCGGATGACCGTGCATTCTTCTCCTGTTCGATGAACATGTACCTGGTTACCAAGCGACTGCAAACTGCCATTAAAAGGAAGGAAAACCGGGCTAAGCAATGGTGCATAACTATCAACTCTGATAAGACGCAAGCCATGCTGCTCACCAGGCGCTACGGCAAACGCCGCCCACCTAGACAACCCTACCAACTGCTGCGATTGCAGGGCCAAAACCTTCTATGGGGAAACTCTGCGAAGTACCTCCGTCTCACACTAGATAGGCGCTTAACATGGAAGTGTCACATAGAAGAGCTTCGCAGGAAAGCTCACGCGAGGTTACAGGTTCACTACCCTGTCTTGAACCAGAGCAGTTCCCTCGACACCGGAGCAAATGGTTCAAATGGCTCTGAGCACTATGGGACTTAACTTCTAAGGACATCAGTCCCCTAGAACTTAGAACAACTTAAACCTAACTAACCTAACGACATCACACACATCCATGCCCGAGGTAGGATCCGAACCTGCGACCGAAGTAGCAGCGCGGTTCCAGATTGAAGCGCCTAGAACCGCTCGGTCATAACGGCCAGCTACGTTTCTCATATTAGGTGAATTGTGCTGCCACCTACTGCCAGGTATTCCAAATCAGCGACCTCAGTAGTCATTAGACATCGTGAGAGCTGAATGGGGCGGTCAGTGGGACACACGGACTTCGAATGTGGTCAGATGATTAGGTGTCAGTTGTGTCATACGTCTGTACGCGAGATTTCCACACTCCTAAACATCCCTAGGTCCACTGTTTCCGATGTGATAGTAAAGTGGAAACGTGAAGGGATACGTACAGCACAAAAGCGTACAGGCCGACCTCGTGTGCTGACTGACAGAGACTGCCGGCAGTTGAAGAGGGTCGTGATGTGTAATAGGCAGACATCTATCCAGACCATCACACAGGAATTCCAAACTGCATCCACTGCAAGTACTATGACACTTAGGCGGCAAGTGAGAAAACTTGGATTTCATGGTCGAGTGGCTGCTCATAAGCCACACGTCACGCCGGTAAATGCCAAACGACGCCTCGCTTGGTGTAAGGAGGTTAAACACTGGACGACTGAACACTGGAAAAACGTTGTGTGCAGTGACGTATCACAGTGACAGGGTGTGGCTATGACGAATTCCCGGTGAACGTCATCCGCCAGCGTGTGTAGTGCCAACAGTAAAATTCTGAGGTGGTGGTGTTATGGTGTGGTCATGTTTTTCATGGAGGGGCTTGCAGCCCTAGTTGTTTTGCGTGGCACTATCACAGCACAGCCTACACTGATGTTTTGAGCACCTTCTTGCTTCCCACTGTTGAAGAGCATTTCTGAGATGGCGATTGCATCTTTCAACACGACCGAGCACCTGTTCATAATGCCTGTGGCGGAGTGGTTACACGACAATAACATCCATGTAATGCCCTGGCCTGAACAGAGTCCTGACCTGAATCCTATAGAACACCTTTTGGATGTTTTGGAACGCCGACTTCGTACCACCTCACCGACCGACATAGTTAGCTCTCCTGAGTGCCGCACTCCGTGAAGAATGGGCTGCAATTCCCCATGAAACCTTACAGCACCTGATGGAACGGATGCCTGCGAGGATGGAAGCTGTCATTCAAGCTAAGGATGGGCCAACACCATATTGAATTCCAGCATTACCGATGGAGGACGCGACGAACTTTTAAGTCATTTTCAGCCAGGTGTCCGGATACTTCTGACCACATAGTGTATGAAGGGATGAGCACTATAGCCACATAAGCAGTTTGCTGCATTTTCTGATTTTGTTGTTGTTGAGAGACGTGAAGTTGTTTTATGTGCAAGTGGTTCAAATGGCTACAGCAGCAGGTTCTCGATGATTTTTTCCCGTGTGAACTCATCCAAATGATGTGTTTGGGCCATGTTGCGATGAAGGACGCCATCCCAGTGCCCTGCAACAGCTCACTGATTGACACACACACACACACACACACACACACACACACACACACACAGTCTTTTCGCGTTCCTTTGCAGCCCTATTTGGCGTTATATTCACGCTGTCCTCTCGTCATGCGACTTCCATCTCTCTCTGCACCACTAGGCAACATTCTCCCGCACTTTAATTCATTTCCACTGAGTCGTTAATAAGTTCAGTTACTTTATTTATCTCATCCTTGAATTCGGCAGAGCAGTATATTTACATAAGCCGCAAATAAAAGCCAGTCGCTGTGTCCGAGCGGTTCTAGACGCTTCAGTCCGGAACCGCGCTGTTGCTAAGGTCGCAGGTTCGAATCATGCCTCGGGGCATGGATGTATGTGATGTCCTTAGGTTAGTTAGGTTTAAGTAGTTCTAGGTCTAGGGGACTGATGACCTCAGATGTTGAGTCCCATAGTGCTTAGAGCCATCTGAACCAATTGCACATAAAACAACCTCACGTCTCTCAACAACAACAAAACTACAAAATGCAGCAAACTGCTTATGTGGTTTATAGTGCTCATCCATCCATACACTACGTGATCAGAAGTATCCGGACACCTGGCTGAAAATGACTTAAAAGTTCGTCACGCCATTCATCGTTAATGCTGGAATTCAGTACGATGTTGGCCCACCCTTAGCCTTGGTGACAGCTTCCACTCTTGCAGACATACGTTCAATCAGGTGCTGTAAGGTTTCTTGGGGAATAGCAGCCCATTTTTCACGGAATGCTGCACTGAGGATAGCTATCGATGTCGGTCGGTGACGCCTGGCACGAAGTCTGCGTTCCAAAACATCCCAAAGGATTCAGGTCAGGACTCTGTTTAGGCCAGTCCATTACAGGGATGTTATTGTCGTGTGACCACTCCGCCACAGGCCGTGCATTATGAACAGGTACTCGACCGTGTTGAAAGATGCAATCGCCATCCCCGAATTTCTCTTCAACAGTGGAAAGCAAGAAGGTGCTTGAAACAACAATGCAGGCCTGTGCGGAGCGCCACATTCTGCTCTCTCACGATGTCTAATGACTACTGAGGTCGCTGATATGGAGCACCTGGCAGTACGTGGCAGCACAACGCACCTGATATGAAAAACGTATGTTATTGGGGGTGTCCCGATACTTTTGATCATATAGTGTATGATACTATGATCAGTCACTAGACTATAACTGCTACCAGGAAACATTCACAAGGGGTGTAAGCCCCCTCCATGAAAAACACGACCACAGCATAACACCACCGCCTCCGAATTTTACGGTTGGCACTACACACGCTGGGAGATGACGTTCACCGGGCATTCACTATACCCACACACTGCCTTCGGATCGCCACATTTTGTTCCGTGATTCATCACTCCACACAAAGTTTTTCCACTGTTCAATCGTCCAACGTTTACGCTCTTTACACCAAGCGAAGCGTCGTTTGCATTTACCGGACTGACGTGTGGCTTATGAGCAGCCGCTCTACCACGAAATCCAAGTTTTCTGACATCCCACCTGACTGTCATAGTACTTGCAGTGGATCCTGATGCAGTTTCGAATTCCTGTGTGATGGTCTGGATAGATGTCTGCCTATTACACAGGAGGTAGATGCTCAGAATAGAACACAAAGAAGGAGGAGAAGGAGAACAACAATAATATAATTGGCTGAACTGTTGTAATGCATGAGTGAAGTGTTCCAACAAAGCATATCATTTGGCCTTTATGCAGTAGCAACCAGCATTCACCTTAAACATCAAAGGACCACTGATACTGCAGTTTCCATTCACACACGGCAATATACGTTTATTACTGAGACACATAAACAAATGTCGGCGGTCTCTGTCAGTCAACAGACGAGGTCAGCCTGTACGCTTTTGTGCTGCACGTCTCCCTTCACGTTTCCACTTCACTATCACATCAGAAACAGTGGATCTAGGGATGTATAGGGGTGTGGAAATCTCACGTACAGACGCATGACACAAGTGACACCAAATCACCTGACCACAGTCGAAGTCCGTGAGTTCCGCGGAGCGCCACATTCTGCTCTCTCACGATGTCTAATGACTACTGAGGTCGCTGATATGGAGCACCTGGCAGTACGTGGCAGCACAACGCACCTGATATGAAAAACGTATGTTATTGGGGGTGTCCCGATACTTTTGATCATATAGTGTATGATATTATGATCAGTCACTAGACTATAACTGCTACCAGGAAACATATGTTCCTACATGCACTATCTACAACATTCTCCTCTACTACTTTCGTTAATTCACATGTGCTCAAGATTTGCCGATAATCTGTAATTTTTCTTTGTTGAAGTTTTCCTCATGTCAAGGCTTTAGGATACGCGCTCTCTCACACGACATGCGGAACCTTTTATTAATTGCTGCTTTTGAAATGAGTAATAGTAATCACAAATTCAGCTCATGCATATATGATTTATTTTCAGTCCCGGGTCACTTACGAAATCCATTTAAAAGTATGCGACTGCACGTGTGTTTTTATATTCATTTACGGAACTGTTCCTCAATTTTGACACAAACTTTACTCCAATTCTGCCTTCTGCAAGAATGTTAATCAGTGCAGAGCATAACTGGTTATCAGCGAAACTTGCCGCATTTTGAGTAGAGAGGTGTTAGATTATTAGACTGAGGCAAGGGTCTTCATGACACTTTATCTTCCTATGAGTTCACCGAATCACGTTATGAAATTTCTAGAAGTAACAGTGGTCTTAAATTCACTCAAATTTTCATTTATGTTCCAATTTCTTCCCGTTGCGCAACGTTAGCATCCCAACTCTTAGTACGTTTATGAAACATGGTCCAATTGCGTAATAAATCTTCCCTGGATCAAAATTTTTCGTGAATTTCCTGTATTAAATTTTCTTCTATTTGTATAAACTTTCTTATAAGATTTTTCTGAACTATGTAGTGATTCGTTCCATGACGAAATAGCTTTAATGTATTTGGCCAAAGCGGAGCTTGATGCATTTAATTTAATCCGCTTAGTTAGTACACACAGTGATAACAGATGGGCATCCCATATGTTGTACATTGTGATCTTAATCTGACTGGAAGGACGATTTGCGTGACACCGCGCTATTACGATTTAAAACGGTTACAGAAACCACTAAATATGATCGTGAAATTTATTTTGAGGAGGTGCCATATCTTGCTGTAGACATATAGAAATAACGTGATGCAAGTCGTCATTGTATTAATAGGCAGCGTAACTCAGTTAGCACTTGGTACCAGATAGTTGGGTGACCTCGACCCAGATCGAATCCGTGGGCTCGAGTAACAAATGACCTCCTGCCTCAGCGGTCAAAAAGATGTCATCGTGAGCACGTTTTGACGTCTATAAAGCCACGTTATTGACTTGGTTCTACCTTTCTGTCTGGAGACAAATTAACACGAGATACACCGAAAAGCAGCTTATACATTTCAGATATGGGTGACGCTTATATTGGAGTATTCAATGGAATTCAGCTAACATTACTGGCGAAATGTAAGTTGAGAAGGTAATAAAGTTCCTAGTAGCAAGAGAACAGTGCTTTCGGGTACAATATATTTTTGTCGCACGTAAGGTGCAAGCGCTATTGTGTTAAGTGTACGTATCAAATACGCAATAATTTAGCTTGTGGAGAAATAGGAATAAGAAAGTGACGAGAAGTATTTTAAAACATATTTGTCTGGTAACTTCTAGATATCTTCAAGCGTTTATACATATACACATACATAGAGAAATGTTGCTTAAAAGTAAACAGTCTTGAACTAGATTAATCTAGAACACTTTGTCCATTGTTTTTACTGTAGCTGCTGGTGTGGCATTTGGGGAGGAAGGAGGGGGGCAGTGTATATCTAGCCAACAACAAAGAAGAAAACTAGCAGAAGACATCACTGATTTAGATTTCTAGATATACACTGACCCCCACCTTCCCCCCAAATGCCACACCAGCAGCTACAGTAAAAACAATGGACAAAGTGTACTAGATTAATCTAATTTAAGACTGTTTATTTTTAAGTACCATTTCCATATGTATGTATGTATGTATGTATGTATAAACGCTTGAGGATGAACAGAACATGTTCGAAACGCGTTGCATTATGTTAGATTAAGCATAAAATAAAAAGTGACTGGTAGCAGAAACTCGAAATAAATAATTATCCCACACAGTTACGGTTCACAAACATAGCCATTATGGCTGAAAATAAAAATAACTTCTAAAGAACTTTTTTATGAAGATATGAAGGAATTTTTCTACCAAAAAGTCGGCCCATTATACAATATTTAATGTACAAAATACTTACAGCACCAAATTCTGAGTTAAGTTATATATTAGCACATCGTCGCCTTCCATCATATTATTTTGTATGTCGAGAATGAGGCGTGCCCTTTCTTCAAGTAACAACTGATGGTACAGAAAGCTAAATAGGCTAATATATGAGAACCCTGTTAGTAAAAAATATTACTAAACACTTAGAACAAACACATGGCCCCCGTTGACAGTTACCTTCTAACAGCTGCCAGGGGCAAAAACGTTTTGATTCGCAGTGTTTCAAATAATTATTGATCGAATTTAAAATTTTAAATGCTCTCATAATCTACTCATTAAGAGCTATAATCTTACGTTAAAGATTTAACACAATAATAAAGTATTACTGTTAGAAACTGTATACGGGGGCGTGCTGAAAAAATAATGCCTCCGAAAAATTTACGTGAAGACTCTTAAAGCATTTTAAGTAAAACAAACTTTATTAACACTACATCTTCGTTCTTCATGTCTACATATTCGCAACCTTCTGCCGCTCCGAATTCCAGCATTTAACATAACGGTTTTTAGTTTAACTATGTCGGCGCGTGAGAAACAGCATTCTGTAATCGAGTTTCGAACGCGAAGAGTTCGACCACGCATGGAGCAACCTCTGCTTCAGCATGACACGCCGGACGACGCACAAGTCCTGCGACATCTGCAACAATCCGACGTCTTGCGTTCATCTATACAATCCCTACTTGGGCACTTATGATTTTTGTCCGTTTCGAAAACTTAAAGAACACCTTAGAGGCCTTGACTTTGATAGTGATGAGGCGAAGGAAGCAGAGGTGAGGTTGTTGCTCCGTCAACAAAAAGTGAAACATTCTACGTTGCTGATATTAACGAACTGGCCTCTCAATGGGAGAAATGTGTTCTTTGTCAGGCTGACACGACGTTGTCTAATGGATGTTCCGCTGTGTAACTTTTCTAACCAGAATACCGCACGAGCAAACCAAATGCGACTTTACCTGATGTCGCTCGCACCTTAGATAACTGGGCTATGCATAGTTCTGTTTAAAAAGAATAGGTCGCTAATGTCGTAGAGTAGAGCTGCACACGCCTGCTTTCATGCCCAGCAGCTAGCTCGCGGCAGATAGTTCAAAAATGGCTCTGACCACTATGGGCTTAACATCCGAGGTCATCAGTCCCCTAGACATGGAACAACGTAAACCTAACTAACCTAAGGACATCACACACATCCATGCCCGAGGCAGGATTCGAACCTACGACCGTAGCGGTCGCGCGGCTCCAGACTGAAGCGCCTAGAACCGCTCGGCCACACCGGCCGGCTGCAAATAATACTCTGTAACTGTGTTCCTACAGTAAAATAGTCTATGAATTGGCTAGAATTGCAAATTGATAAAATAAACAGACATATACAACAAAAGATAAATAAATAGTTAACAAAAAAGTTTCTATTGTAATATTTGAAATTGATTAGACGACACTAGAGAATTATGTTGATTGATGTTTATTCAAGAAACAGTCTCAAATAACTAGAAGTGGTTCTACGATAACCAAATATAATACAGACAGAAAGAAATCTTATTAAATTCAGTAAAGTTGTGTTCAGAGCGTTCTGAGAATCGAATCAAAATCCCCAAGATTAACCGTCATCGAAGACTTGCTAAAACTAAGTTCATTTAGTGATCACAGTATGTGAAATATTCATCAACTCAAAATAGTTCAGAGTTCAACATGACAATTTACAAACACAGTGACACATGTGAGATAGTGAGTAGAAACTGACTCTGTCTAGTCATTTTCGAAATAGAAACAGAGAAGATGAAGTTCTGCTGTGGAACACATTCAGACCTCACGAGAGTTAGTCGCTTCAAAAGTTAGAGTACTGTAGCAGCCATTCACCACCCAAAATCAATCACTTACACTGCCGAATATCGCATTGTACGACAGAAAGGTCTGGCGCGAGTCGCTCCCTAGAGCACACTCCTTAAAAAGTGTCTCTTCACCTAGCTCCAGTATTGCTCCACCAATTTCTACTTCTCCATTGGCTGAAGATCGTTCTCACCAAAATATATCAGTCTTATGTTCTTCAGACACGGTTCTGATGCAACGTGATTATGTTGCACACTAAACTAATTATTACAGCGATACGTAAAGAAATTTTATAAACATTTGGTCACACTCGGATCATTCACAATGAATATAAATAAACGAATGTTCATAAATGGATAAGCCTAAATTCTTGCGCAAGAAGACTAATTTTAAATGAAAAAATGTCGTTAAATATTGTTTAAGCAATTACTACTTTGCTTGAGATCTGCTGGACGTGCTGGCTAGGACAACAGCAAAACGCTGCCAATATCGAGGTAGGTCAGGACAGCGCGATCAATATGCGGTCTTGCTTTACATCCTCGAAAAATGTCGATGAGACGCAAATAGAGTGCACGGGAAGCAGCCTTAACAAGTCAGAAATGTAGTGGCCACTCCTGTGCCGAGTGATGCGGTTGGGTGTACATCTGTCAGGATGCGTCTCTCTGCTGCCAAGTTAAGGGAAGCCGCACAGTCCTTGTCAACAATCGTTTGGTGCTGCAAACAAGTCCAAAATTTCGCAAGTCTAGAGAATTCCTTTTCCTGACTCAAGGTGAGTGATATGACAGTAGGATCCTGCATGACTGAGCAAATAATGTGTTGCTCATCTCTGGCGCTAGTCGCTTTATGCCACTGAGACCCTACAGGCCATCGACTGTGGCCCTCATCAAGCAACTGACTCCATTTTCGCATGATAGTCGTAGAATCATAACCAACAGAAGTGCGATTGAATTAACGATAGTAAAATAAAAATGTAAGCAGAAATTTTATTTACATGAAAACTAAAGCATAATAATATGTTTTACTGTAAAGTAGTTTTTGACTCTTTTAAGTTAACAATTGTGATTACTAATTTTCATTGTTCAAGATCGATGTTGCCAAATGGAACGATATGAAAAATAAGATTATATTATCAGAAAAATGGTGTTTTGGTGATCAAATACAGGTAAAATTATCTTTAGAAGTGGAATACAAAATTTAAGTATAAAAATAACTCAAGTAAAGCTGAAATTTGTACGGAATCGAACACTTCAATTGAAGTACTGAAGTTCTAAGGAGGCAAGATTCATTCAATGTACTGCCAAACAAATGAACGCTATTTCAGAAAAAGTGGATGATCTAATCAAGAGAAACAGCTTCACAAATTGAGCAAGTCAATAACGCGTTGGTCCGCCTCCGACCCTTATGCAAACTGTTGTTCGGCTTGGCATTGACTGATAGAGTTGTTGGTTGTCCTCCTGGGGGATATCGTGTTAAATTCTGTCCAATTGGTCCAATTGGCGCGTTGTCGAAATTCCCAGTTACTTGGAGGGCCTTGCCCGTAATGCTCTACGTTGACCATCAGGGCCAATTTCTCGATGGGACTCGTCACTGAAGACAATCATATTCCAGTCAATGAAATTACAGTCCAAAGGAGTGTCTGGAGACGCCCTGGACAGCGGTGGTATACCAAACTGTCACCCTCCATACGGCCCGACAACCAAGAAGGATGATCTGGGACAGCACTACATTTCACAACAGGACCCCTTCTGTTTCTTTTTTCTTTTTCTTTTTTTGTGGTAAGTTGTATGGGACCGAGCTACTGAGGTCATCAGTCCCTAAGCTTATACAGTACTTAATCTAAGTTAAACTAACTTACGCTAAGGACAACACACACACCATGCCCGAGGGAGGACTCGAAGCTCCGACGGGGGGAGCCTCGCGAACCGTGACAAGGCGCCTCAAACGGCGCGGCTGCCCAGCGCTGTAAGACCCACTTCCATTGTCATCTGGGGCACCCATACAGCACAGCGGTAGATCGAGGATATTCTACGGCCCGTTTTGTTGCCCTTCCTGGCAATCCTGGAAAGCCATCATGGGCTTACATTTGTTCACGGTAATATTCGCCGACACAAGGCGACAGTTTCTAGTGCTTGTCTTCGTTCTTGCCAAACCCGCCGGATCTCTCCCCAGTGGGAACATTTCCAGCATTATGAGCAGTGCCCTCCAACCAACTCGGGAGTTTGACGATCTAACGCGCCAGCTGAGCAGAATTTGGCACGATTTCTCCCAGGACGACATCCAACAACGTATCAACCAATGCCAAGCCGAATAACTGCTTGCATAAGGTCCAGAGATGAACCAAAGCGTTGTTGACTTGCTAAGTTTGTGAAGCTCTGTCTCTTGAATAAACCATCCATTTTTTTTGTAATTTTATACTCATTTGTTTGCCTGTATATTTACATCATATCTGCTAATTAGCCGGCCGGTGTGGCCGAGCGGTTCTAGGCGCTTCAGTCTGTAACCGCGCGACCGCTACGGTCGCAGATTCTAATCCTGCCTCGGGCATGGATGTGTGTGTTCTCCTTAGGTTAGTTAGGTTTAAGTAGTTCTATGTTATAGGGGACTGATGACCTCAGCTGTTAAGTCCCATAGTGCTCAGATCCATTTGAACCATTTTTTATCTGCTAGTTTCCGTCTCGCAGGGTAATTCCTTCGTTGTGCGTCTTCTTTTATTCTTTTCTTTATTTTTTGTTAAAAGTGTATCTGTTACGACAAGAAGAGAATATCAGCTTTTAAAATGCGGTACAACCCAAAAATGCTAGAAATTTGGTGTGTGGATGAGACGGCAGTGAACTGAATCGGGCAGAGAAGAAATTTGTCACAAAATAAGGGATCAATTGATAGCTAGATGGAAAGAATGAGTAATGGAACAGTATTGGAAAGGGTTTGTGAAAGAAGACGTCTGCTGAAGGTTGTAAGAGAAAGGAAAAAGAACTGGTTGGGACATTCATTGAGAAGGGAGTGTTTGCTAGCAGATGCTTTGGAAGGATTGGTTTGTGGGAGAAGACTGAGAGGAAGAAGGAGATATAAGATGATAGACGACGTAAATGGGACATTATCAGACCTGAAGAGGATGGCAGAGGACCGCACGGCCTGGAGAGCTACAATGTGAAAACCTGCCTTTTGGCAAAACACTAATAATGATGATGATGATAGGAAACATTCTGATTTTATCAAGAAATCGTCGTCAATTTGATAGTGGCGGGAAGCATACACATGTGTGTGTGTGTGTGGGGGGGGGGGGGGGGTAGGAGGGGTGGAGAATGGATAATAATTACAGTGGGAGACCAAGGTTTTACTATGGTAACCAGGTTCAAATGCATGTATGTTGAAGTAACTCTGCTTAAGACGAGGTGCCTTTCATACGATAAACTTGCGTAAAGAGTTGATTTAAAATAGTTTCTGTTAGCCCTAGTCTTGGAATGAAGCAACTCAAATTGGCGAAGCTAATCGTCTGTTGTGCCACTGCCTTAAGTATCTATGGAAAATGGTTGAACGATGGTGAAACCACGTTACAAGTTCACGCCTTATGGGAGAACACACAGAAGGGAGGCTTGCCAAATGTCTGAAGCACGACAGATGTCGATCGGTGACAGATCTGATGACAGAGTACAATTTCGGGACAGGCACGAGTGTTTCGGAGCACACAGTTCAGCGCACATTGTTGAACAAGGGTCTCCACGGAAGTCGACACATTCGTGTTCCCGTGTTGACCCAGCGACATCATTAATTACGATTTCGGTGGCCACGGAATCGTCGAAATTGGACCGTAGGCCAATGTAAACGTTTCTCCGTGTCTGATGAATCACGTTTCTTGCTAGACCAGGAATATTGCCGCATCAGAATACGTTATTCAGGCCAACAGCTGCTCGGAACATGCACCACACCATGAACGCACGCCGATAAGCGTAGTGTTATGCTATGGGATTCCATGGGACCTGCAATAGTTAAGGAACGTACCACGACAGATGTGGACTTCGTGAAGATTTTTGCAAGTCACCTGCATCTCTTCGACTTGATATCTTTCCCGACACCAAACCATCTACCTGCAAGATAACTGTCCACGTAGTAAGGCCTTAATCATGCTACAGTGATTTAACGAACGCGATAGTGAACTGATGTTGATTTTTTGACCACGAAATTTACCTGATTTGAAACTGATGGCACACATCTGGGTAAATATCGAGCTTCAGCTCAACAACCCAGACCACAGGGCCCACAGTTCACGGGAATTAAATGTCCCGTGGGGAGACATCTGGTGCCAAACACCTCCGGAAAAGTGTCGAATCCGTACCACATTGTAATGCGATGGGTGCGTAGACCTACATGCTTCTAAGCAGATACCATTAAGGGGCGACGTTGATGAGAAACACACAATATTTCAAAAACGCACCAAATCCACAGTTTTGAAGATATGGCAATGAAATTTTGTATTACGCTTTACATGAAAGTAACATATTCACATATAAAATCCTTTGATTATATGTATTCAACTTTTTTTGAATGAAATTTGAAGCTTTATTTTCAAAATAATGTATGTTCCTTTTTCTCAGGAATATTCAAGAGATTTCTACAAAAATTTCTCTGTTTCATCTCTTTATATGTTGTAAGCTTCTCTCATGAGGTTTTTGGAATAGGTCAAATAGGAGAATTTTCATAATTATAATTCCACAAGTACAATTTTAAATTCACGCAAAATTCCAAGCACTTTGCCCCATATCTCAGCTTTCAGTCAGAATTTCAAAATTTGCTCTTGAGACGACGTTTATTAGGTTTACAGGAATATGTGTACAAACTTTCATAATCCTAGCATTCTTAGAATCTGAGGAAAAGGTACATCAACTTTAAAAAACAAACTTTTCAGGGAACGCAATGTAAGTTCAACCTAACTTTTTTCCTTATCATTTTGGATTTTGGGTTTTGCCATGAACACACTTTTTGAGAAGTGCAGGATCGGCCAAAGATGATCTATAAAACCAAAGAGTATGTATCATGGCATTCTGGATGTGTCCCGCACACGTTTTGTTGAAAGTAATACACAGACTCGTTGTTCACTGAGCTGGCATTGAAGTGCTGCTTCAAAACGTGGGCGTGGCAGGGAGGCCGTGTCACACTTTTAATTAAGTTTCAGGCACTTCGGATGCGATTTCAACATTGAAACTTTGGGAACTTATTGTCTATGAGTTGTACTAACAAATAAAAAATAAATCGAAAGATGACAGTTTTGATCAATTTCATCAACGTCCCCCTTAAAGTTTTGTCTCATCGCGTCGGTTGTATTGCAATAATTGGCAAATAGAGACGTGGCCACTCCCCGTAGCATGCGCCACAGCAGACGGTCTGATTGAAAACGCTGCGAAATCTCTCTTTCGACCGCAAACGCACTCATAAAGTAGAGTCGCTATCTTTCGGAATTGTTGGTAAACAGCAGGAATGGCAGAAAGGTGAGGAGCCGATAGGAAGCCGACGTGCATTAGCGGCTGATTGATCGCACGTGGCTAGCAAGAGTGCGTTCCACCTCCACGAAGATGGTAAGGTTTCCCTGCAGATGTGAAGTGTAACACGGAATAAGCCGAGACGCGGAAAGGGATTTCACTGTTTTGAAATGCGTCGTCTGCGAAAAACTGAAAGATCATCGCAAGCGCGCATTTCGGAAGGAAGACGCAATTCCGGCGATCAATCATGCTTTACTCTTCGAGCACAGGCTGGTCTAGTCCTGTCAACGCGTCCTGTTAACTCCATTGCAGAGGAAGTTACAAATAGATCATAGAAGATCCAAAACTGAATGTTTTGAGACTAGGGACTACTTGTCGCAGATGAATATTTGCTTTGCATCGTTGACGGAATCGGGAAAACGCAGTCCCATGATAAATTCAGAGTAATAATGAATTTGACTTAGACTGCAAGTAAATGACCTTCAGTTTAATTTTAAAATGATCGGTTTGGGAGTTTGTAGCTCCACCTGCGGGCTGAGGGTTTCATTTCGTGAGTGGGGTCCCCAGTTCGACAGTGCACTTTATTGCAGGACATTTGACGACAGCAGACCATGGTCCTAAGATAACCATACGATTGCCCGCATCTCGTGGTCGTGCGGTAGCGTTCTCGCTTCCCACGCCCGGGTTCCCAGGTTCGATTCCCGGCGGGGTCAGGGATTTTCTCTGCCTCGTGACGGCTGGGTGTTGTGTGCTGTCCTTAGGTTAGTTAGGTTTAAGTAGTTCTAAGTTCTAGGGGACTTATGACCACAGCAGTTGCGTCCCATAGTGCTCAGAGCCATTTGAACCATTTTAACCATACGATACATCGATTTAATGTAAACGTATCGGGTAAAACTGAAGATGATACTAGAAACCACGAAATTGAAAATGTTAAAATAAAAATGTGGATCCTTAATTTGTTGTCCGAGACAAATTGATTCTTACTCTTAATATTAATTTACTTGTTGACATAAACAAATTACACCTTATAACAATAATTTAAGCTCTTACAAAGTGACGATGGTTAGCTACAACCCTCACACTGTAATACATTGAGACAAAAGAGCTCTAAGTTCAAAAACATTTGCTCTGTTTCTTTATGTAACTGCTACTACACGGGTAACCTCTACACTGTTTTCCTAGAAGCGTGCGTTTCACAGGTTACGACACCGGTATCTTCTCCCACAAAATCGTACATCGTCTACACAAATTCAACTATGAGAACAATTCTTTATTGAAAACTGTAATATTCAGCAAATGCAATTGTCGTCCAAATTATAAACGTGGCTGGAAAAGAACCGCCTACACCCAGTGATTGCTATCATGAGGTGCTTCGCTTGTACCCAGCAGCTGTGCACCTTTGTCACAGGGTCAGTACATTTAGGTAACAAAGATTAGTAAAAAATTACAATGATTTTTGAAAGAGTGTGAGGACGGTGCGGGGCAATATAGACTAACGTACAGCTGCAGCGGTCTCTCTTTAAACACACTTCTTGACGGCAGCTTTGGACAGGACCTGAAATACTTGCCGAGACACTGTCATGTACGAGGTTTGTCCGGAAAATACGTATAAAAGTTGAATAATAACTTTATTTTACAATTATTCAGGTATACGATATGGTCTCCTTCAAAGTACTCGCCCTGAGATGCGATACACTTCTGCCAACGCCGTTTCCACTGTTGATAACATTGCTGAAAGTCTTCAGTTGTGGTGGTGTTCAGGTGGCGTGTCGTTTCCGCTTTTATGGCTTCCACATAAGTGCCGCCCCCGAAGCACCATTTTGCATTTCGGGAACATGAAGAAGTCACACGGGGCTAAATCGGGTGAATAAGGAGGGTGGTCTGTCACGGTGATTGAGCTTCGAGTCTAAAACCTCGCGCACAACGAGCGACGTGTGAGCGGGCGCATTGTCGTGATGAAGGATCCACCTGCCCCTTTTGCCAACTCCGGTCGAACTCGGGCCACACGAGCTCTGAGACGTGTCGGAACTTCAACGTAAAAATTTCCGTTCACTCTCTGGCCGGGAGGGACAAATTCCTTGTGAACAATGCCCCTAGAATCAAAGAAAACAATCAACATTGTCTTCGCATTGGACCTTGATTTTCGCGACTTTTTTGTTCTCGGTTCTCCTGCTAGTTTCCATTCCTTGCTTTGAGATTTGAGCTCCACATCAAATTCGTAAAACGAGGACTCGTCTCCAGTGATGACTCGGTTGAGAAAGTCCCCTCGTTCCTCTGCTTCCAACCAATCCTCACAGCAGTCAACCCTCTTTGCTTTCTGTCCTGGCGTCAAGAGCTTCGGTACGATTTTCGCACACAGTTTCATCATTTCAAGTTTTTGTGTCAGGATTTCGTGAACGATTGTTTTAGGGACTGACAGCTCGTCAGCAATCATTCTGACTGTCAATCTACGGTCTTTAAGAACACAAGCCCGAATTCGTTCAACATTTGCATCGGAACTCGATGTCGACGGGCATCCTGGGCGAGGGTCATCGTTCACTTCTTCTCGGCCATCCCGGAACCTTTTTAACCACTTGTTCACGGTTGGTTCCTTCAGAGAATTGTCTCCGGAAACCTGTTTCAAACACTCAAAATCTCACGGCCATTCGTGCCTAGCTTTGCAAGAAACTTGATGTTGACGCGCTGTTCCTCAATCAGAGAGAGCTCCATGCCGACGGCAGGTGAAAAAGGGTAACTGTCAACAAACTGCCACACACTCCCACCTTCACGAAGAGTGCTCTGACTCGACCTGAGCGTTGATGGGATTGATTACAGCAGTATTCCCACCTGGCGGTGACTGCAACTTGTAACATAAAGATATTATTCAACTTTTATACGTATTTTCCGGACAAACCTCGTATTGGGGTCTTGAATGACTGCTAGGGGCGTTCAGTAAGTAAAGCAACACACTTTTTCTCGGCCACTTTCGGTTGAAAAAAATGTGGAATTTGTTGTGGAACATTGTGGAATATTCCCGCTTCAGCCCCTATAGTTTCATGAAGTTCTCACAGGGGTGGCACTAAACGTAGCCTTGAAAGTGCCGTCAGATATTCATAGGCGCTTGCAGAATGTCTAAGGAGACCTGATAGTGAACAAAAGCACGATGAGTCGTTGGGCCAGGCGTTTGTCATTACCGCAGTAAGGTTGCGCAAATCTGTCCGATCTCACGCCCGCCGACCGGCCGCACACAGCTGTGACACCTGCAATGTTGGAACGTGTGGACACTCTCATTCCATGTGATCGACGCATCTCAATCAGACACCTCGCTGCTCAACTGGACGTCTCTGTTGGTAGTGCTGCCCCCCCCCCCCTCCCCATCCACCAGTTGGGGTACTGAAAGGTGTGTGTCCGCTGGGTAGCTCGCCGCCTAACAGAAGACCATAAAGAGCAACGAAGGACCATGTGTGCGGAACTGCTTGCGCGTTACGAGTTTCATCATGATATTTTATTATTTTTTTTCGAATATCGTCAAAGGCGATGAAACATGGCTTCACCACTTCCCGAAAATAAGTGGCGCCACACTGCCTCTCTTCCGAAGAAGAAGTTCAAAGCCGCACCATCGGCCAGTAAAGCAATGCTGGCGGTCTTCTGGGACCGTGAAGGTTATTCCGTTGATGACCTCGCTCAAAGTATAACAGTCAATTCTGAAGTGTACTGAACTGCCCTCCGGAAACTGAAAAAACCGACTTCAACGTGTTCGTCGCCACTAAAACGCAAACGATCTTCTCCTTCTCCATGGAACCACAAGACATCAAACGAGACTGCAAACCCGAGAGGAGTTCAAAAATCTTCAATGGAGTGTTCTTCCCGATACACCCTAAAGCCCGGATCTCACACCTTCCAGGTGCCATCTGTTTGGCCCAATGAAGGATGCACTCGGAGGGAAACAGTAAGTGGATGATGAGGAAAGTTTCGTTGCAGCAAGACGCCTGCTCCGACGTCGACCAGTAGGGTGGTATCACGTGGGCGTAGAGGCCCTAACAGTAATGTGGTTTAAGGCCGTCGCATTGAACGGAGATTATGTTACAAACATGGTTTCGTGGCCAAAAGTGTGGGGAATAGTATGGTGTATTGGAATCGTGAATAAAACCATCCTGCTTTCAGCAAAAATAAAAATTAAAAGGAAATGTGTTGCGTTACTTATTGTGCGCCACCTCGTAAATAACTTCTGAGTGAAGCCGTGCGTCTGCTTATATTCACGTCTCGCAGATGGATGTCCACTTGGGAACTATTTGTGTGATGTAAAACGGAAGTGTAACATAGCCTTTGTCGAGAGTGCCCCCTTTGCTTCTAACTAAGCTGCGCCTGTTGTAGGCAGGTCGGCCCCCTTCTGTGCAAAATCTGTCCTGTATCTTCTGCAGGACAACCAAAAACTTTGGTCAGCTGTCTATACCCTAAACGATCCAGTTTCTAGAACGTCTGACCCCCCCCTCCCCCCCGTGCCATACAGCAAATGCTAGCCTACACGCCATCTGGCGTAGAGCCATCTTGATTGGATCACTTGCCTGAAGCCCGTAGGTAATGATGTGCTGACGAACAGTTTCGGTCTTTACTTAGCTACATGAACTTGTTTATAAAATAGAAATGGCTCTGAACACTATGGGACTTAACATCTGTGGTCATCAGTCCCCTAGAACTTAGAACTACTTAAACCTAACTAACCTAAGGACATCACACAACACCCAGTCATCACGAGGCAGAGAAAATCCTGATCTCGCCGGGAATCGAAACCGGGAACCCGGGCGCGGGAAGCGAGAACGCTACCGCACGACCACGAGCTGCAGACTAACGTGTTTATAGGTCTACGGTTTTTACCCCTTCCGACATTTGCACAGTGGCACTTCTGCACCATCCAATGGACGATCACAATTTATTCATTTGATCTCAACAAACTTAACCATATTTGTCGCACCAAAATAATTGTTCTACCTGTGCTTTTGATGTCTGTGAACCAGCCCCCCCCCCCCCCCCCCCCCCCCATGTAACATCGGTGAGGCCAGATATCATGAACATTTGGTAAATTACTTGTTGGTCCATCTTTGGAATGCAGTACAGTAGCCTTTCTGGGTTGTATGGCTACGACAGGTCCTTGGTAGGTTTTAGAGGTACATGGCACCAGATGTTTATGCTCGGGTCAAGCAACTCCCGTAAATTAGGGACCAGTGGTTTGCCGGCTTGGAGCTGGCGCCTGATAGCGTACCAGATTTGCTCCATTGGGTGATCAGGCGTATTTTCTCTGCCTCGTGATGACTGGGTGTTGTGTGATGTCCTTAGGTTAGTTAGGTTTAAGTAGTTCTAAGTTCTAGGGAGCTGATGACCATAAATGTTAAGTCCCATAGTGCTCAGAGCCATTTGAACCATTTGATCAGGCGAATTCTGTGATGCTCCTGTCGCTATGGCGAATGAAACGAATATGCGTGACTTCACGTTGTGATTGACATGACAATCGACAGCAGGATGGACTAGAAGATCTGTATCAGCGAGTGGCTATATTGTTGGTGCCTGATGCATAGAGTACTCTAAATCGGATTGCGACTATCCACTAGGCTTTGCATGTGGCTCTAGGTGAAGGTCGTGCGGCGGATTCTGCAGTCGTGCGTGGAACACTTCCGCCCTCGGCGACATATCCAGTCATCGTGGGTAATGACATGTTGACGACAGCGTCGTTGTTCACGGTCGCTTATTTTAATAATGGTGCCACAGTGCACCAATGCAGTGCTGGACAACAACGTCGTGTTGGAAATCTGTGAGGTTTTTTAGCTGGAAAAGCGTCAGTTATCCGCGCCGACTCCTTTCACGAACGGGAGAAGTTCTTTAACGCTCAGCTTATACGGAAGTGATGC
Source organism: Schistocerca serialis cubense (assembly GCF_023864345.2). Classification (NCBI taxonomy): domain Eukaryota; kingdom Metazoa; phylum Arthropoda; class Insecta; order Orthoptera; family Acrididae; genus Schistocerca; species Schistocerca serialis. The sequence continues at coordinate 92,574,468 of NC_064645.1, forward strand.
CAAAATTACGTGTAGTCGATGCGACCACCAAACTCGATAGCAGTCGAGTCAGTAACCAGCGAGTGACACCAGCTTCTCTCGTGTGTGGTTGACCCCTCGAGAAACCCGACATACACGAAAAAAAAGTACTAAACGTTTGTGACAAGCGAGACTTTTGTTGCTGCTTGTTTCATTCGCAGTATTTTAGTCGTTTTTTAATCGCACTGTAGCCATAAAGTCGAAGAGTGTCACTCCTCAAAGAGAACGTACTTAATAAGTAAATAACATCGAATATTGCACAACATACTTCTGTTACATTTATATGAAAGTCCCAGTAAGGTATATATGTACAAAAATATCTGAGAACAGCCGGACAAAAACCCATTTCTTTCGACCTCATAACACTAGATATCTAACCACGACAGCATGGTGATCACATACAACTTTGAACAACATTTTTATTCACCTTAGAACCTCCTGAAGGTTTTTACTGCCGATGTGTCATGAACAGATATTTAGTTATAACAAATCGCACCAAGATTGATGTGTTTGTAATAAATCTTCAATACGCCATTGCCTTGAAACAGCACACTGTCATAACGCACAAGTTATAAAAGGAAAAATAACGATGTTCGACGAAATCGAATATGGCGTCCACAAAATCCTTCATTTGTCGACTGGTATCCAGTTTCGTGGGTTGCATCAAGTGACACGCCCTTTTGACGTCACTTCAGCTGGCGTGACACCAGATTGTCCCAAGCACGCTACACGCCAGTCTGCTGTTACGAGTACCTTCCAAGACACAGCATTTCTGACGGACTGAACTGCCTGGTTATGTACGGACTCTGGGTAGCTGCGCAGGGGACACTTTGCGCAATTCAGTGACTCTCGACAGTGGGAGCCGATCAGGAGCTCCCCGCTACAATCTTCATCTCAGATAGCGTTGTCGCACAAGAGTTCACTCTTGGCCTGGCTTCCGTGTGGTATGAACGCTCTGGTCCTGATTTTCGGGTGGACGGTGCCGATCTGAAATTTCAGCATGATGTTTCATGTACTTGGGTGAGGTCGCTGCATGCTTTTGGCTTAATTTTTGCACTTCATGTAAACACTTTCGTTTCGTCCAGGTCGTTTTTCTTATGGACACACTAGCAGTACGACTAGCAGCAAATATAATTGCTGGACATTTACCGCTAACCTTCTTAGGAAAGACATGGGTGTAAAGGGTAAATTCTCGTGCCGTGTATTCGTTCAAATTATAACGAAAATCAGCGTTCCTTTGTAAACAGTTCGCAACAGTGCGGCTAAGTAGATGGCGTTATCCAGGTGCGGTCTCTCTCTATCCCCCCCCCCCCTCTCTCTCTCTCTCTCTCTCTCTCTCTCTGTCTGTCTGTCTGTATCTCTCTCTCTCAACTGAAACCTGCAACAACGATTACATTATATTATTTTATGGTCATGGTTAAATAAGGAAATTATTGGTAATTACTGTGCGGTACGTGAAACAAACTGTAGTCACTTACATGGGGTTACCAAAAGAATGGTTCAAATGGCTCTGAGCACTATGGGACTTAACAGCGGAGGTCATCAGTCCCCTAGAACTTAGAACTACTTAAACCTAACTAACCTAACGACATCACACACATCCATGCCCGAGGCAGGATTCGAACCTGCGACCGTAGCGGTCGCGCGGTTCCAGACCGAAGCGGCTGGAAACGCTCGGCCACTGCGGTCGGCCATGGGGTTATCGCAATACTACAAAATCTTTCGGAATATTGCAGTACCGTTGCAGCATAATTTGTGACACATATTTCCATTATATAACAACATTTTCTTCGTCTGAACTCGAAACCACACACGTGGCCTTATATCTTTGCACCAATGCTGGTTTTCCTCGTGGTTACTGGTCTGTTAACTCTTTTCTTTCTCTACGAAATGGGTTCGCTTTACTTCGCTAAGCACAATTCTGGCGTCTTTAGCAGCAATTACGGCTGTCAGGTACGTCAAAGCGTTGCAGTTTCCTAGTGCACGCAGTTTGTAGCAAGGGCGTCGTCAGATCAGTTTTTTCGAAATTAATTTCTTCATCGTTTGTTAGAATTTGACAGTTAATTTTTTGACCGCTGTTTCACAACATACGGATGGCAAATGAATTGTCTTGCATGGGTTTCGTCTACAAATTGAAGCTCATATCTCAGCTATACATTAATGCACTAGTATCCCTGGTTATAGCTCATCAGTCTCGTTTCTTTCAGAAACTTTTAACTGAAATTCCCATTGCGCTAGCGAAAGCACTTCCGTTATCATTAAAATTCTTGATTCTGATTGTGTTGTCATGGCTTTGTGGCTGAAAATTGACTGAATCCAGGGTAAAACTAGTTTCAAAATTAAGTAAGATATTTCAAGGCGAAGGTAACCTTCCAACGTAATACTGCGCAGTGATGCAGGGGTTGTATGACGTACTGTTTAGACTGCGCATTCTTTAGACTGTGCACAGCAGTTACTCTGCAGCTGTCTTTTGTGTCGATAAGACGTATGCGTGCCTCTGCTGTCATCAGATATATAAGTTATGTTAAAATGGAATGTCAGAGACCATTAATCGCTTATGGTGCATTTTTCTATTTTAAAAACCTGTGAAAGTTTGTGGCCTACGCGAAGGTACGGAAATTTACTAGTTAACATGTTGACTGCTATCAGTTGTAGACATACCCTGTCCTCTAACGCGGCGAGAAGGTTCTTTTCTGGCATGGAGTGCATCAGTCCTTAAACATACGATGAGGAAAAGATGGCCAGACGCGAGAACGGAAACGACACAGTGTTTTGCACTATCCCGACCACGTCGTCCCACATGTAACCAAGCGACCAACGAAAAATCAGAACTGGAACGCTAGTCGCAAAGCGCTGTGTTTCGCCCACGTGCATGCAAAAACAGTTGGTTTCTGTTTTCCGCCTATAACACTGCCGCTGCTTTGAAAATTTGCCTACTTATATGTAAAAAATGTTTCCTCTGAAAATTACATTTATTTGCGATGATTCTACTGGTTTGCGAAAATTATGTTTAGTGTTTTTTTTCGCGTTGCTGTTTTAAATAGTGAAATCAAACTATGCGAGTATGAAGTGAAATGTGAAGCTTCTAGAATAGTTTCTATCACGAATGTTGAACGTCACCGCACTGGTAAAAACAAGCTCTATATCATGAATCCCATCTAATGGGCGCCAAATAATTTATATGAAGTGCAATTATTTACACTTAGTGTAAATGCACACATGAAAAATTGGTATTTTTTGTAGCAATGTTTGATACGGTATTCACACACAGCATATTTTGATGTATCTGTTGTATCAGACATTTTTACATTTTAATTGGCATGTTTGGTTAAAAAATTATTCTGTAATGAAATTTAGCCTTTAGTCACGTAAACTGAACCTCCTGAAGTTTCTTAAACGGGGCCAGTTACTTTTCACGTTTAAAGTCTTCCCGTATTAGTGCACACTCTTATTCCCTTGGAATTCTCATGCTGATTCCAAGAGTGTATTAGGGAGTGTTGATCAAAGAAAGTAGAGTCTGTCTAAAGTAAGTAAAGTTATCGATTTACTTCAAAAAAACTGAGTTGGAAGAAGGCCAGTGAACAGTTTAATGTTCCGAAAACAATTCTTATGAGGGTGTCCAACATGAACTAGAATACACCCCAGGAAGCCGCAACAACCGAAACGAGGCAGACCTACACTTTTGGGTGAAGATCTTTAAGAAGAGCTGGTTTAGTGTTGTCTTGCTATGGAAGTTTCTTACTTTATGCTTACTAGCAATGACTTGTCTAGAAAGACTATACAATTGGCAGAGGGACATAACATAGAACACCCCTTCAAAGACAAAATTGCTGGAAAAAAAGGGAGGAGTTTTTAAACGACACAAAAACAAACTGTAAATCCCATAGGAACATCCTACTGCAAGGCTCTTGTGTTCATCAAAGAAAACACACATTAATTCTGTAAGTTTCTGGTAGACGTACTTTGAAACTACATTATGTTTTCTCCGATTTAATATCTTCTAATTTTGTACAGTGTGATTTTGATTATTCGTACATGGGATCCGATATTGACAGTTATATTTGGAGCTCGCTAAATGTAAAGTTTTTAAAAAAATTTTTTCATAATAACTTGTTTATTTTCGTAAATGGTACACAACATTATGAAGTAAATATTACACGTTTTTAAAACATATTTTGAATATTTTCTATTATTTTTAAATAAAAAAACGAGAGTCGGCTTTTAGGCACTTTCCTCTTCAAATGTCATTGCTGCTCGTTCACACTCAACAATTTTGCTGCCTAACCGCAGCCATGCAAATCCCGACACAGAAACAAAAAAGGAAACCGTAAAATATTTGTAATAAGTAAGAATACAAGTATCATTGTTGACCTCAGAATTCGCCACAAGCACTAAGACAAAAAAAAAAAAAAGTAGCATGCAGTAAGCTACAAACGTGTGACAGACACGGTAATATGATGCTTCTAATCACACGTCCAAATGCAACGCTGGATACGAAGGGATAAAGTTATTGCTTATGTTAGGATCTCTTGGTGACTTTTGCCGTCGATAGATATTTAATTATAAGAAATCCGACGTAGGGTGAAATGTTTGTGATAAATCTTCAATGCAACAAAAATAAGTTTAGTAAGATCAGTAATGTAAATCTGCACCGGTGTGAAACATCGCTTTCCCATTGGCCTTCCAGTTCTGAAGTTTCGTTGGACACGTGGTCAGAGGTGGCACGACGTGGTGGGAATAGCGCAAAATCCCATGTCGTTCCCGTTCTCGCCGGCGCGGCGCGGCGAGATGTCGGTGTGAGTTGTTCCAAGGGGCACGCAGGCTACACGCGGCACAAAGGTTGCCTGCACAGCAGGCGTTAAGCAGTGAGATGTGCGGCTGAGGCTACAGTTCCGTTCTGGCCTACGGGCAAGGACTCCTTTGCCGCCCTCCTTCGCAAGGCCTATCACGCGGGCGGAAACAGATCGTTGCTCGGTATCATTTCGCTCAGCAGTATTTATGTGGGGTGCTCTGCCCGGCAAGTTGGGGACTCCATCTGTCCCATATCCACCTCACCAACAAACCCTCGATCCGTCCCATCCCCTCCTACGCAAATGTTGCCTGGATATCTCTCCATCCAAGTTCTGAAAGTCCCTCCAGATCTTTGAACGTTATGCACTCACCCTCGCTTCCCGCATCCGCTTACCTTCCCCTAAATGGATCCTTTACCGTCTCCTCAAATTCCCAGCTCTCCTCACTCACATGGAAATCTTCGCACAACCCACACCATTCGCAAACTTGACTCCAGTAATCCCATTACTTTGCTTATAGTATCCAGCGCCTCTGCCTACATACACCATCAACTCTACGTCTTTCAGACCAACCTCGCCCATTCTACCTCATCAGAACTCCCTTTCCCCTTCCTCCCCATATCTTCCTACACCTTTTCCCCCTTCCCTCTTCACTCGATACCCAGTCGACACCAGTCAGCAGCTGAAGGTATTAATATATAATTCTAATTTTTTCCAACCTTTTTCACGCTTGCGTGCTTAACAGTAAATATTTAACACATTTACTCATTTGTAAAGCAGTCAGACTTTGGACCTTTTTTTATATGGTAGTTCAGTTCGTTACGGAATTTGGTTCAAAATGGCTCTGAACACTATGGGACTTAACATCTGTGGTCATCAGTCCCCTAGAACTTAGAACTACTTAAACCTAACTAACCTAAGGACATCACACACATCCATGCCCGAGGCAGCATTCGAACCTGCGACCGTAGCGGTCACGCGGTTCCAGACTGAAGCGCCCAGAACCGAACGGCCACACCGGCCGGCTTACGGAATTTGGGGTTTACTGGTTATTCTCTAGACTTTTAGGTTCTGTAGGACCTTCTTAGTTTCTGTCCTTGTGTCCATCTCATCTGTTCAGTAAATACGCATCTTAATGAACAACACTCGCAATTTAAAACGTTTAAACTTTACTAAGCACACTGGAGTTTTAACTTGAGATAACCATTCATTAAAAACATGAACTTGGTCTCGGTGTTCATTTATTCAGAAGATGATTGCGCCTATGAGGAATCAAATCGGGATGAAATATATGTTCAGCTACATTGAAGCGCCAGAGAAACTGGTATAGGGATGCGTATTCAAATACAGAGATATGTAAACAGGCAGCATACGGTGCTGCGCGTGGCAACGTCTATACAAGACAAGTGTCTGGCGCAGTTGTTAGATCGGTTACTGTTGCTACAATGGCATGTTATCAACACGTGAGTGAGTTTTAACGTGGTGTTATAGTCGCTACACGAGCGGTGAGACACAGCATTTCCGTGGTAGCGATGAAGTGAGGATTTTCACTTACGACCATTTCATGAGTCTACCGTGAATATATCAGGAATACGGTAGAACATCAAATCTCTGACATCGCTGAGGCCGGAAAAAGATCCTGGAACAACGGGACCAACGACGAATGAAGAGAATCGTTCAACGTGACAGAAATGCAATCCTTCCGCAAATTGCTGCAGATTTCAATGCTGGGCAATCAACAATTGTCAACGTGCGAACCATTCAACGGAACATCAACGATATGGCCTTTCGGAGCCGCAGGCCCACTCGTCTACACTTGATGACTGCATGACACAAAGCTTTACGCCTCGCCAGAGCCCGTCGACTCCGACATTGGACTGTTGATGACTGGAAACACGTGCCTTGTCGGGCGAGTCTCGTTTCAAATTATATCGAGCGGATGGACTTGCACGGGTGTGGAGACAACCTCATGTCAGCAGGGGTTGTTCAAGCTGGTGGAGGCTCTGTAATGGCGAGGGCGTGTGCCGTTTGAGTGATATGTGACGCCTGATACGTCTAGATACGACTCATAGGTGACACGTACGTAAGCATCCTGTCTGATCACCTGCATCCATTCATGTCCATTGTGCATTCCGACGGACTTCGGTAATTCCAGCAACACAATGTGACATCCTACACGTCCAGAATTACCACAGAGTGGCTGCAGGGACACTGTTCTGAGTTTAACCACTTCCGCTAGCCACCAAACTCTCCAGACATGAACATTATTGAGATTTTCTGGGATGCCTTGCAACGTGCTGTGCACAAGAGATCTCCACTCCCTCTTACTCCTACGGATTTATCGACAGCTCTGTAGGAATCATGGTGTCAGTTCCCTTTATCACACCTTCAGACATTAGTAGAGTCCATGCTACGTCGTGTTACGGTACTTTTGCGTCCTCGCGGGGTCCCTACACGATACTAGGCAGGTGTACCAGCTTCTTTGGCTCTTGAGCGTATCTAATAATGAAGGATGGCGCTACGGAAACAAATACTCTACAGACCAACAACTGAATGGAAGTACCGACTGAGGACGGCAAGCATGATCCGCAACATGTTTGGACAATGTACGAGAGTAATTAAAAAAGTAACAGGGAACTATTTTTTGCGAAGCTTATATTTCATTTACAGGTACAAACCGGATGTTATTTTTCAACGTAACTACCCTCCTTTTCGATACACTTCTCATACCGTAGCACCATCTTTTCTATTCCATAAGCTTTTCCGTTGTGCTCACCATTTCTTTAACCTCATGGTCACTTTGAAATCCTCGTTCTCCGAGAGCGTCCTTCAGCGCTCCAAAACATGCTAATACGAAGGAGCGAGGTCGGGAATGTGTGGGGGATGCAATACGACCTGAAATCTCCAATCCCGGATGACGTCAAGAGTTGCAGCGGCGGTGTGGGGGCGCGCGTACCTTGGGTAGGAATGCCTCCAGACAGAAGTACTCTGCGACGGCTCCGTATTGCTGGCTTTAGTTTATTCTCCAAAATGGCGCTGTACCAGGCACCGTTCACTGTTTCACCCCTTTGCTCCAACAAAATCGCCCCATTCGTATCGCAGAAGAGGGTGAAAAGGGCGTTTCCAGTAGAGGCCTGAGACTTGAATTTCTTGTTGGCTGTAGGAGTTGTGTGTTGCCATTCTCAAGACTGTCTTTTGCTATCTGCTTCACAGTGATGCACCCAGATTTCGTCTCTTGTGACGATACGTGGCGTCATATCGCGCCACAAATGATATGGCAGCCTGAACACGCATCAGCTTGTGTTCACCACTGAGCATCCCAGACACCCATAGTGAACGCAAAAAACGGTATTTGAGAACTTCGATGATAATGGTAAGAGCGGATCCGATACTCAGTTCCCTGGCTAAATCTTCTACAGAAATACTCCGGTTCTCAAGAATGCTGGCGCCAGCGTGTCCCACGTTCTCGTCAGTAACATTCGTACTGAGACGACGGGAACGTCTCTTATCTGTGACTTCCAAAGGCATCTACCCACTTGTATAATAATCTCTCACTAATGCGACCGCGCGGGATAGCCGCGTGGTCTCGGGTGCCTTGCCACGGTTCACGCGGCTTCCCCCGTCGGAGGTTCGAGTCCTCCCTCGGGCACGTGTGTGTGTGTGTGTGTGTGTGTGTGTGTGTGTGTGTGTGTGTGTGTGTGTGTGTGTTTTGTCCTTAGCGTAATTTGGTTTAAGTTAGATTAAGCTGTGTGCAGGCCTAGGGACGGATGACCTCAGCAGTTTGGTCCCATAGGAACTTACCACCACCGCTAGTGCAGCTATTTCCATACATTTCAAACATCCTTCTGTGGACCTGTTGAGGTTTTACACCATCTGACCACAAATCTCACATTACTGCTCGCTGTTGCCCTAGAGTGCACATAACTAGGGACGTGGCTATCTTGTTTCAACTGGCTTTCCTTTTGAGCTTGTCATGCCATCCGTCGGCATATGGCGGAATTTTCTCTAAGCATGCATCTTCACTCCCCGGGGGTTTCAAGTGCCTGACGTGTTAATTGCATTTAATACTGATAGTTTGCTGTTACTTTATTGAAATGTGCTCATAATTATGAGATTCACATCTTCATCTACGTGATTACTCTGCTATTCACAATTAAGTGCCTGGCTGAGGGTTCAATGAACCACCTTCATGCTGTCTCTGTACCGTTCCACTCTCGAACGGCACGCGCGAAAAACGAGCACTTAAATTTTTCTGTGCGAGCCCCGATTTCTCTTATTTTATCGTGACGATCATATCTCCCTATGTAGGTGGGTGCCAACAGAATGTTTTCGCAATCGGAGGATAAAACTGATGATTGAAATTTCAGGAGAAGATCCTGTCGCAAGAAAAAACGCCTTTGTTTTTAATGATTTCCACTCCAATTCACGTATCATGTGTGTGACACTATCTCCCCTATTTCGCGATGGTAAAATTGTTTTCATAATTCAGTCTGAAAACACGACTGCTGTTAGAGCTTTAAAACCAAACAATGACGAGAACTATTTTTGTTGTTATCGCTCAGTAAATTTAATTTCTTCCCATCCCTCACGCCTCCCAACAGGGAATTATTACCCATAGAGACACTATAGACTAAAGCATATTTCTCTCGTTTAGCTACGATCAGCCGGTCTGTTCGCCCAGCGGCATGATTTGAGTGTGTGAGGTGGGGCACCCACGGGCACAGTAAGCGGACGGGCCGGCCCAGCGCTCCCCCCACGGCCCACGTGGACTCTCCGTGGACGCTGCCACGTGCCAGGCACGGCCGCTCGGCTCACGCAACGCCGCCCCGCCGCGACATACTGCCGTGCCTCTGCCGCTGCCTCTGCCTGGCCTACATAGGCGCGCCGATGCCGCTGCTGCGGCGTCTCCGTGTCCGTGTCCGTGTGGCGGCGGGGCACGCAATGAGGACTCAACAAAACTGCAGCAGAACGATAGTGCAGCTAGCGCTGCTGCAAATAAACAAAATTGACGTTTCTCTTTTTCCTTCACCATCCTCAGCCTTTTGAAGTTATGCTTAAATAATTCTACTCAGCACCGTGAAGAGAAGACGACTTTGGTGTCCAAATTACATCTACATCGACATCTACATCTACATACATACTCCGCTAGCCACCAAGCGGTGTCTGGCGGAGGGCACAATTCGCGTCAAAGTCATACACGGTGTTACAAAAAGATACGGCCAAACATTCAGGAAACATTCCTCACACAGATAGAAAGAAAATATGTTATGTGGACATGCGTCCGGAAACGCTTACTTTCCATGTTAGAGCTCATTTTATTACGTCTCTTCAAATCACATTAATCATGGAATGGAAACACACAGCAACAGAACGTACCAGCGTGACATCAAGCACTTTGTTACAAGAAATGTTCAAAATGTCCTCCGTTAACGAGGATACATGCATCCACCCTCCGTCGCATGGAATCCCTGATGCGCTGATGCAGCCCTGGAGAATGGCGTATTGTAGCACAGCCGTCCACAATACGAGCACGAAGAGTCTCTACATTTGGTACCGGGGTTGCGTAGGCAAGAGCTTTCAAATGCCCCCATAAATGAAAGTCAAGAGGGTTGAGGTCAGGAGGGCGTGGAGGCCATGGAATTGGTCCGCCTCTACCAATCCATCGGTCACCGAATCTGTTGTTGAGAAGCGTACGAACACTTCAACTGAAATGTGCAGGACCTCCATCGTGCGTGAACCACATGTTGTGTCGTACTTGTAAAGGCACATGTTCTAGCAAAAAAAAAAAAAAAAAAAAAAAAAAAAAAAAAAGGTTCAAATGGCTATGAGCACTATGGGACTCAACTGCTGAGGTCATTAGTCCCCTAGAACTTAGAACTAGTTTAACCGAACTAACCTAAGGACATCACAAACATCCATGCCCGAGGCAGGATTCGAACCTGCTACCGTAGCGGTCTTGCGGTTCCAGACTGCAGCGCCTTTAACCGCACGGCCACTTCGGCCGGCACATGTTCTAGCAGCACAGGTAGATTATCCCGTATGATAACGTGCTCCATTGAGCGTATGTCGAAAAACATGGGGCCCATTCAAGACATCACCAACAATGCCTGCCCAAACGTTCACAGAAAATCTGTGTTGATGACGTGATTGCACAATTGCGTGCGGATTCTCGTCAGCCCAGACATGTTGATTATCAAAATTTACAGTTTGATCACGTTGGAATGAAGCCTCATCCGTAAAGAGAACATTTGCACTGAAATGAGGATTGACACATTGTTAGATGAACCATTCGCAGAAATGTACCCGTGGAGGCCAATCAGCTGCTGATACTGCCTGCACACGCTGTACATGGTACGGAAACAACTGGTTCTCCGGTAGCACTCTCCATACAGTGACGTGCTCAATGTTACCTTGTACAGCAGCAACTTCTCTGACGCTGACATTAGGGTTATCGTCAACTGCACGAAGAATTGCCTCGTCCATTGCAGGTGTCCTCGTCGTTCTAGGTCTTCCCCAGTCGCGAATCATAGGCTGGAATGTCCCGTGCTCCCTAAGACGCCGATCAATTCCTTCGAACGTCTTCCTGTCGGGACACCTTCGTTCTGGAAATCTGTCTCGATACAAACGTATCGCGCCACGACTATTGCCCCGTGCTAATCCATACATCAAATGGGCATCTGCCAACTCCGCATTTGTAAATATTGCACTGACTGCAAAACCACGTTCGTGATGAACACTAACCTGTTGATGCTACGTACTGATGTGCTTGATGCTAGTACTGTAGAGCAATGAGTCGCATGGCAACACAAGCACCGAAGTCAACATTACCTTCCTTCAATTGGGCCAACTGGCGGTGAATCGAGGAAGTACAGTACATACTGACGAAACTAAAATGAGCTCTAACATGGAAATTAAGCGTTTCCGGACATATGTCCACATAACATCTTTTCATTATTTGTGTGTGAGGAATGTTTCCTGAAAGTTTGGCTGTACCTTTTTGTAACACCCTGTATATCCCCCCCTCTGTTCCACTCACGGATCGCAAGAGGGAAAAACTACTGTCTCAACGCCCCAGTACGAGCTCTAATTTCCCTTATCTTTGAATCGTGATCATTGCGCGATTTGAAAGTTGGTGGTTCTAATATCTGTTCTACATCTTCGGTGAAGATCGGATTTCGGAATTTAGTGAGCCAGCCCCTTCTGTTTAGCACGCCATCTATCTGCAAGCGTGTCCCATTTCAAACTTTCTATGAGATTTGTAAAGCTCTCGCGATGGCGCTCTTCTTTGGACCTTCTCAATCTCTTGAATCAGACCCAACTGGTAAGGGTCCCACACAGACGAACAATACTCCAAGACTGGACGAAGTAACGTATTGTAAGCAATTTCTTTTGTTGAAGGACTGCATCGCTTCAGGATTGTACCAATAAATCGCAATCTAGAGTTCGCCTTACCCGTCACTTGTCTAATCTAATCATTCGATTTGAAATCATTTCGAATAGTCACACCCAAATACTTGACGGATGTTACCGCTTCCAAAGACTGGGCATTTATTTTGTACTCGTACATTAACGGGGATTTCCGCCTTGTTATACGCAGTAGGTTACACTCACTAATATTGAGAGACAACTGCCAGTCACTACACCACGCATTTATTTTCTGCAGATCCTCATTTATTTGTTCACAACTACAGCGTCATCGGCAAACAGTCTAATGCCGCTGTCAATACCATCAACCACATCGTTTATGTAAATCGTAAAAAGCAGCGGACCTATTACGCTGCCCTGGGGCACACCTGAAGTTACGCTTGTTTCTGTTGAAGTCACCCAGTTCAGGATGACATAGTGCTGCCTGTCTGTTAGAAAACTTTCTGTCCAACCCCGTATGTCATCGGCTAGACTGTAAGCGCGCACTTCAGCAACGAACCGAAATTTTGCAAGGTTACGTTTGTATTGACACAAAACAGTGTAAACTGGCGACTGTAATGTAGTAACAATATAAAGAATACAGAACGTAAAGTACTGCAACACGCATAATGGTAGACAAAAATGTTCGTTTTTCCAATTTAACCGATTTGCACGGATATTCAGACATCTAATTAATGTGCTCAGTATGGGATGTGACCAGCTCTGGCAGCAATACAGGTCTGACAACGACGGGACATGAAGTGAATGATGTCATCAATCTCATGTTGAGGCAATAACGCCCGTTCTTCCTGCAGAGCTGCTCGCATGTCTTGGAGAGTAGATGCTGACGCGATGCAACTCGTCTTCAAGGTGCATGCCAGACCTGCTCTAGGGGATTCAAATCGGGAGAGCGAGCAGGCCACGGCTTGCGTGCAGTATCTTGCATTTCCAAGATAACATCAAGCACCTGTGCTCTACGAGGTCGACCATTATCGTCCAGCAATTCGAAGTCTGGACCCACAGCACCCTGCAACAACTGCACGTGAGATCCCACGATACCTGGCAGCAGTTAAACCATGCCAATTCACCAACACAATTTCATGAAGAGGTCTTCAGGTATTCAACGTAATACCTGTCCACACTATTAAGGATCCATCTAGATGACATCCATATACTCCGCAATCCACCATACAGCATACGGTGCGTGGCGGAGGGTACCTCGTACCACAACTAGCATCCTCCCTCCCTGTTCCACTGCCAAACAGGACGAGGGTAAAATGACTGCCTACATGCCTCTGTACGAGTCCTAATCTCTCTTATCTTATCTTTGTGGTCTTTCCGCGAAGTATAAGTTGGCGGCAGTAAAATTGTACTGCAGTCAGCCTCAAATGCTGGTTCTCTAAATTTCCTGAGTAGCGATTCACGAAAACAACGTCTCCTTTCCTCTAGAGACTCCCACCCCAGTTCCTGAAGCATTTCCGTAACACTCGCGTGATGATCAAACCCACCAGTAACAAATCTAGCAGCCCACCTCTGAATTGCTTCTGTGTCCTACCTCAATCCGACCTGACAGGGATCCGAAACGCTCGAGCAGTACGCAAGAATAGGTCGTATTAGTGTTTTATAAGCGGTCTCCTTTACAGATGAACCACATCTTCCCAAAATTCTACCAATGAACCGAAGACAACTATCCGCCTTCCCCACAACTGCCATTACATGCTTGTCCCACTTCATATCGCTCTGCCAATGTTACGCCCAAATATTTAATCGACGTGACAGTGTCAAGCGCTACACTACTAATGGAGTATTCAAACATTACGGGTTTCTTTTTCCTATTCATCTGCATTAATTTAAATTTGTCTATATTTAGAGTTAGCTGCCATTCTTTACACCAATCACAATTCCTGTCCAAGTCATCTTGTATCCTCCTACAGCCACTCAACGACGACACCTTCCCGTACACCACAACATCATCAGCAAACAGCCGCACATTGCTATGCAGCCTATCCAAAAGATCATTTATGTAGATAGAAAACAACAGCGGACCTACCACACTTTCCTGGGGCACTCCAGATGATACCCTCACCTCTGATGCATCGAGGACAACGTACTGGATTCCATTACTTAAGAAGTCTTCGAGCCACTCACATAGTTGGGAACCAGTCCCATATGCTCGTACCTCAGTTAGGAGACTGCAGTGGGGCACCGAGTCAAACGCTTTCCGGAAGTCAAGGAATATGGCATCCGGCTGAAACCCTTCATCCATGGTTCGCAAGATATCATGTGAAAAAAGGGCTAGTTGCGTTTCGCAGGAGCGATGCTTTCTAAAGCCTTGCTGATGCGTGGACAGCAACTTATCTCTCACAAGGAAATGCATTGTTTTCGAACTGAGAATATGTTCGAGAATCCTGCAACAAACCGATGTTATGGATATTGGTCTGTAATTTTGAGGATCCGTCCTTCTGCCCTTCTTATATGCAGACGTCACCTGCGCTTTTTTCCACTCGCTTGGGACTATTATCCTCCTCGATAATAGTCTCCTTCCATAATGTTTGGGTCTCAAGATCGTGTTCCACGTACCCTCCAGATGCGAATCCATCAAGAATCATTCTCCAGACTAAATTGCGGCTCATCTGTGAAAACAACATTGGCCCAGTGTTCGGCGGTCCAGGTGGCATGTTGATAGCTCCATTTAGACTTCGCTTTTGGGAAGACACATCAGAGGTACACATACAGCAGCTCTCTCGAAGCCTTCTGTACACCGTTTCCCTCGATGAAACACGTCCAGTGGATGCTGCGAGGTCAGGTTCCAGGTGCCATGCAGTACTAAAGCGGTACCGTTGCGCCCTTAAGCCAAATAACTATCATCTCTGCTAAATCTACAGAGCAAGAATCAACCCGTTTTGTCGACATTGTTTTTTATTAAGGAAACTACGATAAACCACCAACAGTAACGCACTCTTCGAAACAAAACAAAAACAAACAAAAAAAAAGTTAAGTATTCCTTCTGCGCATCAAGCAAATAACTAATTCCTATAATCACAAATCCCTTCGACTCTACACCCGTTCCATGTCGAGGTCGGCGACGTAGCACAATCGTTGCGGAAGAGAGGATGGTCGAGTTGTCACACAGCTGGACTGGCCGATCTTCTCTGCGCTCGGCAAGTGGAGAACTGCCTGCTAAATGGCTGGGCACAAGGATATTTCCGGGTCTATTTGCACACGCGTTATCGCCAGGAAATAGTTCGTTTGTCTTCGCGCCCCCTTCCTCAGCTGCTGGTTGATGCCCTCTGATGGACGTTGGCCGCACCTACGTGTTTGTTGTCAACTGTGGTACTTGCTTGTCGGTCAGACTTCACAGCGGAGTCGGCAACTCGCAACGCTGGTCTGTCTGCGGTGATGCCGCTGCAGCAGGCGTCTGTGCTGCCTGAAACACACTCTTTCCGATATCACATGTGCTCGGCCTTACCCTGGTCTTCGGGAACAGTTTCAGTCTCTATAAACTGTCGGTACATTCGAGAAACAACAGAACGATTTCCATTAAGCAATCAGGCCACATCAGTTTGCGACAGTCCGCTTCCTTTCTTTCTATGGCCCTCCACCACTAAGAGCCTGGTAGGAGTCTTGTCTGTGCCTTAATGAGCCATCTGTGACTCTGTCCATAGTGATTGTGGATGTGGGACTACACAGCAAAAACCCTACCCTTTTTCATAGGTGCCCTGATGTTATCGCTGGCGTCATTGTCCGTTGACTGGAACGCCATTTTCCGTGCAGAAAACGATCGCACTGACATCAATTGGCGGTTTGTATGATCATATTGTGAGTTAGACACAGGATGGGGAAATAGATGTTTGTTGCTTTTTGGACAGCGCCGGCCGGAGTGGCCGTGCGGTCTAGGCGCTACAGTCTGGAACCGCGTGACCGCTACGGTCGCAGGTTCGAATCCTGCCTCGGGCATGGATGTGTGTGATGTCCTTAGGTTAGTTAGGTTTAAGTAGTTCTAAGTTCTAGGGGACTGATGACCACAGCAGTTAAGTCCCATAGTGCTCAGAGCCATTTTTTTGGACAGCACTGTGTAAGTTAACATTAACCAACATTTAGGTGAAGACCGATTCTGATATAGGAAAGAAAAACGAACCAGAGAAGCTGTAATGGCACTATGAATGACGCTATAAATAAGAACTGATGATCAGTAAAACGTATGCCACATTACTTGACCTAAAGAAAGTTTTTGACTGAGTGGACTGGAACGTACTTTTCGCAAAATGTGGTAAAATCAGAACAGACGGGAGTGATAAAAATTGATTCTCAATGTGTACAAAAACCAGAGTACAGAAACAGATATCAATGGCATTTAAAAAAGTGGCTAGTACCGTCATAAGAAGATTTCTTTGTTATGGCTGTCTACTATCTCTCTCGTTATTTATTTAATTTACTTATGGTATCGGCAATACAAACAATGGAAAGCGGTAAAAAAAGGGATCAAAATTAATTGTAAGCAAATACAATGTATCCAGTGTGCTAGTGTTATAGTAGTTTTAGCGAATTCTGAAAAGGACATCGAACTAAATGTTAAAAAAGAAAATGTTGTACGCTTTGTACAACGACCAACCGAAAAGACATTAAGGTAATAGAGAGAGAGCGAGAGAGCGAGAGAGAGAGAGAGAGAGAGAGAGAGAGAGAGAGAGAGAGAGAGACGTTGCTGATGCTGTGGCTAGTCGATTAGTCGATATAATAGTCAAAAGAAACGCAAGATATTATGGAAGATTTTAGGCAAAGGATATGTTTCAGATCAAATGAGCAACTGAACAGAAAGATAGAACCAGTAACATGGACTAGAAGGAAAAGGTTGTTCTTCCGTGGACACATCTTCCTAATATCCCACGGTCATGTAACAAAGTAAACCTGGAATTTCGTAAGACCAAATGCAAAAAAGATTGTGATTGTTTCAAGAATGTGATAAAGGTCTTAAGCAAACCCGTATTCCACACTAAAAAAATATGGATAGGAATAAATTTACACAAATGGAGAAAAAGTTCTGGAATTTTCAGCTGGGAGGGGAACTCGAAAGAGAAAGGAGGCCTCTGTCAGGTGACTGCAAGAAGGCACTGTGTGAAGGACTCGAGAAATACTGGCAGGGCGTCAAAGATGGCAGACTAACAACAGCTAAAAAGGGAAAATGATATTAGTTGTCATTAGTAATCCGTCGTGGCTCAGTTCTAATGTAAAAAAGTGGTGACAGAGAAATGGAACAGACAAGTAAGGGCAAACATGAGGATAGGAAATAAAATGCTAATGCCAGTATATGAATTTTGCTACTTAGGAACTACAGCACAATAACAAATGACAGCATAAGTATAACAGGTATTAAAAGAAGAACTGCCATGACTAACCAAGCTATCAGAAATCAGAGTAATTTGTTAACAACGAACCACCTTAATGCAGAAGCAAGAAATAAAAATAGAAGCAGTCGACTTGTGAATATAGGGAAGAGCCATAGAAACTACCCGAACTGAAAGAAAATCTAGTGAAGAAATACTGAAATAAGTTAAAGAGAAAAGCATATTGATTAACATGATTCTGAGAAGGAACACTAAATCAAATGAACACCTATTTCGACATAACGGCTTCATAAAAGAACGAAAGATCCGAGTGAAACGTTAAGAGAAAGCCCTAGAACACCCATTTTCAGTGGAAACAACAGGAAGTACAGCCAAATGGTAAAATGGTGATGGACAGAGAGCGATTCCTGCATAAGCTAGGCTTTGTTTTCACTTCTGACGATGATCTTAACGAATGATTTAATGCTGTTGTTCGCTTCCTTCCCAACTATTCTGATACAAAGACTTCGTGAGAAACTAAAGCAACGCATCTATGTAGTAATTAGACATTATTCTACAAACTATGTCTTTTAATAAATGTGCTAAAAGAGACCTTTGTGACTTGTCCCTTACCTGGAATCAATATTATTTTAATACAAGAATCTGGTTCAAAAACTGAAGAGAGATTGAAGCACGAATGTAACTAACGTACTAAATTTCAGTTCAAGGTTTATCAGCAGTTTGAATTACTACAACTTCTAAAGTATAATTTCATCTTATCATCATTTAAAATTTAATCAGTTTCGTACTGCCAAATATTTTCTTCGCCAACATAAAATCTTAATGTGGCTATGTAAACACACAAAAAACTTTTTGTGCTTTACTTTCAGCAGTCGTTAAAAACAACGTTATAACGGTGTTGTGGTTTTTCTTGGTTGAGAAATTTCGTACTGAAGTGCCCACAGATGTAGTTAATGATAAGGACTTTCATGATTGGAATAGTTGTAAATAGTGGTTTCAATAGTCGTTATAAGATGTTTCAAGTCAACCTATCTAAATTTCAGGTGCTAAATCCGGTGTGGTCAAACGTATCTGAATGAGAAAGAATCAAGTGGCAGACCATCTCTCTGACAAGAACTGGGAATCGCAATAGAATTGATGACCCTGGTGTTTGAAGACTGGCGTGTTTCCATCGAGGTGCTAGTGGAAAAAGTAAAAATCAGTCACGCATAGCTTTATACCACTTTGCACGACATTCGAATATACGAAATATCGCCACCCGCTCAATTCCGCAACTACTGGCATCCATTTCAAAAGCCCTTCGAACCGAAACAACAACGGAAAAGGCGATGCCCCAACCAGCACTGTACAAAATGACACTGAGCGGTTTTTGGGACTGCTATTGTGTGACGTTCCCGTGTTGTCCGCAGTGCCGTTACACGCTACTACGAGGCATACCTGTCAACAATCGTAAATAAAATGTTACAAGGAAAGTATTGTTCTAGGCGCCCTTGCACTAATGTAACCGTTAACCACAGCGATTCTGCGAGAGTGGCTTGGCTTTTGAAGCAAAATTCGCTTGCACGTTGTGCATCATGCGATCATTTGAGTGAAGCCCAATATCGAATCTTCTGGCATCAGTTAGTAACCATTTCTTTCAAAGTGTACAGGAATTTCATGTTTCCTGTGTTTATTGCAGACCAGTAAGAACCGCAAATAGGCGACATTATTAATTTAGTCACTATATTTTCATGCGATACATCTTCCGGAAGATGAAAACCGAATTCGGAAACCGTTTTTCGCTGTTGCGTTTACATGTTTAGGTCTGAAGTGCTAGTCCAGTTAAATATGGCGGCTGGAAACCAGCTGATCCAGTTTCTGATTCAGTCAAGACAAATGTCAATTAGTTAGTTACTTTCATGTTCCGTGGATCATTTTGCACGATAAATCGTCATGAAGTGGAACGAGTTATTTTACATTAATATTGCTAATTAATTTGTACATCTGTTTGTATTCTAAACGTCACCATATTTTTTCCCCCCGAAATGAACACAAGATACAGAGAATGAGTTAGCGACTCCTACACACATCCTTTTACACATTACAAACATAAAAATTCTTCTGCGGAAGAGAACGAGTTGTCAAGGAGAAACTTTTTCGATTTATTTTCACTTTTACCTTGCTGTCTGTTGGACATTTTATATCAATTGGTAAGTGGTCAAAAATTTTTGTTGCAGCGTTGTGAACCCGTTCCTGTGCTAAAGGCAATCTAAATGTTCAGTAGTGAATGCCATTTTTTCTTCTAGTATTGTAATTATGTACCTCTTTGTTCTTATTGAACTGTAGTGGATTGTTTACAACAAACTTGATGAGGGAATAAATATACTGTAAAGCAGTAGTCAGAATGCGCAACTCCTTAAACAGATGACTACAAGATCAGCGCGGGTGAGCACCACATATTATTTTTAAAGCACGTTTTTGTTCAATGAAGACCTTCTTTCTTAAAGACAGAACATTACTCCATATGACATTACTGAATGAAAATAAGCAAAACATATCAACTGACTGGAGTCTCTGTCCCCAAAATTTGCTATGATTCTAAGTGCAAATGTGGCTGAACTAAGTTGTTTTAGGAGTTCTAAAATGTGTTTTTCCAATTTAAATTCCCATCAGTATGGACCCCTAAGAATTTTGAAGTTTCCACCCTACGTATTATTTCATCACCATGCGTTACACGTATCCCTAGAGGTACAGAACTGAATATGTTACGTCTCTGTGAAATTCAGGGTGAGACCAGTCATAGATACTTTCGAGAACTTCCTTCACAATTCCTTCCATTTCTGTATGTATACTGGGAGTCATTACAATACTGGCGTCATCTGCAAAAAGAACCAATTCTGCTTGTTGTAAATTAGACAGTAGATCATTTACATATGTGAGAAACAACAGTGGACCTAAGATTCAGCCTTGGGGAACCCCATATGTGAATATTCCCCGTCAGAATTATGCCCCTGGATTCTGTTGGTTGAATTACTACCAAGTACAACTTTCTGCATTCTTCTGGCTATACCGTCAATCCCATAAAACTTCAATTTATCTAGGAGTATACTACTGTTAAATACACCAGGTAGACTGCTCCATTTTCAGTCTAATATTTCTGCTTCTCCTTCACTGCACAATAAGTCTATATTAACAGAATATTCTGATAAAAAGAAGTACTTCGACAACCCAAGCACGTTTCAAAACCGATTGCCTTCACATGGTAGCGAAAATCGATTGCGGAATTGGAAAACCGGCAACTAGAAGCGGATTTCCAGAATCGACCTTGATGTGTTTACTTGACCACTCAAAAGCGGTATTGGGAAATCGGTTTACAAGATCTGATTTAGGAGCCCCTTGTAAAAGCGATGACTGGCACCGACAAACGGTCGCCAGATGCTGTCCCCAGATCACACGATGAGCTCGGCCCACACGTAGGTCACAATGCGTCCCATCTTCCTCGCCAGTTTTTAATGGGACCAAGGAGGCTAGAATCTATTCTGTCAAGGAGGTTATAATACATTCAGACCTCCTTCGGCGGGATGGGTACCACAACACCTCTGTGCTTAGAAACGAGGGCTGAATTGCCGCTTTTTGTAGTAAAACGACATCGAAAACGTGCTAAAGAGCTATATCTGTCTCGAAAAGGACGTGGCCAATGCTGCACACCAAACAAGTTTCACGAATATATGTATATGAAATGAACACAGAAACGTTCTGATACATACTATACACAGTGTATTATACAGAGACGACGTATCTCTGAAGATAGTTAATAGTTAACGATTGACTTAATCAGACGGAAAAGGAGACAATTTTATATGTAGAGAACAAATTAAAATCTCTATACCTAACATGAAAATATACCTCTAGGGGGTATTTAACAAGAACATTGCGAAAAGCGAACTGTGGAGGAAGTCTGTGCTAATTGCGGTGCTAAACCCTGGGAGATATTCCAACTTTCGAGACAGTGACGTGCACAATTGTAGTGCTTCAAGAATTTACACGTAAATTCTGGAACCACTCGACATGCTGACACCTCGAACACGCGATATTTTGAAGATAAGTGTGAGAGAGAGCCTGTTTACTGAGCAACATACGTCTGTGTGTGCAGGATGGACGTTGGTCATGCGAGGACAGGAGCTGCGTCAGACGAGCGACGCCGACAAGTGTTTGCCGCTCACGACATAGAACCCATATGGAGGGTGCAAGGAGTAACTACGTATTATTCCTTCGTGGTTGAATAATTGTAATTGTTATACACATTTGAAAGATTATTTGTCTAGAAACTGTAACTTAATCTTGGTGTTAGACTTGCTAGAAGCAGCCGGCCGGAGTGGCCGAGCGGTTCTAGGCACTACAGTCTGGAACCACGGGACCGCTACGGTCGCAGGTTCGAATCCTGCCTGGGGCATGGATGTGTGTGATGTCCTTAGGTTAGTTAGGTTTAAGTAGTTCTAAGTTCTAGGCGACTGATGACCTCAGAAGTTAAGTCGCATAGTGCTCAGAGCCATTTGAACTATTTTGAATTGGAAGTTTGAGGGTACGGAGTTATTTATACTGAGAGAAAGTATTTTTAGTTCCTCCAACCAGCATTATTTCTGCGGAGAAGAAGTTGTGGACATTGACGCAGCCGCATATCCAACGAAGAGTATCGGCTGAACGTTTCAAGTAAGTCAACTGTAATAAGAGAAGTTTGAAGTTGGCAATCCAATTTTGCACCGCTTCTCTTGTCGCCAAAACCGTTAGACAATACGATGTTGTTTCACACATTTAAGCTAAACGAGTGCTTAATATTTCTTGGAATTAGAATTACCAGTTAGAGTGCACAATTGTCACACCACAGTTCTGTTCTAAACTTAGTATATTTAATGACCACATTTGTCACAACTAGCCTTAATCTACTGTTGTATCAGCTATCGTATCTCTTGAATAGAAAAAGAAACAAAATATAAATGCAACTGCATGAAGTTACGAGGAGGAGGAGGACAAACTAAAATGATATCTTCGCCAAAGGAAAGGTACGTCCCCATTGTTTTTCACTCAGTGCTTGAGCGGTAAGTACATTTTCCTGTCTTCGTTACCGCAAAAATTTTATGTATCTATGACGTCGGCATCCCAGTTCAGAGGAGAACTTTTTTTAGAGTTTCGTGCTGCTTGTTGGATGAGCAGCCATAAGAAAATACAACTTAGGGACTTCAGAAAGTCAGCAAGAAGCAAGACCTGTCGTCCCACGCTGCCACCATCACCTAACGACAGTGGTACATTGCGAGACGGGAGTGAATATTCCCGGTTTTCTGCATAACACGGTTCTTCTGAGGCGCCGGTAGTACGTGCATTACAGTGTACATGGTAGACGGCGCGACAGGTGGACACCCACTGTACTCCCAAAGTTGAAGTACGCCGTATCATACGATTCTCTTGGGCAACACGTCTAAATCACGCAGAGATTGATTGTGAAGACTGTATGGACCAGATACAATCTACATCAACATCAATACTCCGAGAATCACCGGATGGTGTATGGCGGAGGGTACTCCTGGTACCACTAAGTGATCCCCCCTCCCCCTTCCCTGCTCCACTCGCAAATGGCGCGTGGGTAGAACGATTGTCGAAAAGCCTCTCTATTAGCTCTAATTCCTCGAAGTTTCTCGGCGTGGTCTTTTCGCGAGATGTATGTGTAGGAAGAAATACACTCACGGAAAAAAATCACAACACCAAAATATAATTGATGTAGACTACAGAAATTTAGGGAATACATTTGTCTAGGTAACGTATTTCATTAAAATTGCAAGATAATGAGTTAATGATAGCGTAAGATAAGCCACTGCAAATGTGAAATTCTGGTATAATAATAATCGGTGTAACCGCCAGAATGTTGAATTCAAGCATACAAACGTGCATGCGTTGTGTTGACAGGTGTCAGTTTGTGGAATGGAGTTCTACGCCTGTTGGGCTTGCTCGGTCAATAAAGTGACGGTTAATGCTGTTTGTGGATGACGCTGGAATCTTTGCCAGATGATGTCTTATATCTGTTCGAAGGGAACGGTCTATTGACACACAGTCAACACGGGTTTAGAGAACATCGTTCCTGTGAAACACAACTAGCTCTTTATTCACATGAAGTGCTGAGTGCTATTGACAAGGGATTTCAGATCGATTCCTCGCTCCTGGATTTCCTGAAGGCTTTTGACACTGTACCACACAAGCAGCTCGTAGTAAAAATGCGTGCTTATGGAATATCGTCTCAGTTACGTCACTGGATTTATGATTTCCTGTCGGAGAGGTCACAGTTCGTAGTAATTGATGGAAAGTCATCGAGTAAAACAGATGTGATTTCTGGCGTTCCCCAGGGTAGTGTTATAGGCCCTTTGCTGTTCCTTATCTATCTAAACGATTTGGGAGACAATCTGAGCAGCCGTCTTCGGTTGTTTGCAGATGACGCTGTCGTTTATCGAGTAATAAAGTCATCAGAAGATCAAAACAAACTGCAAAACGGTTTAGAAAAAAATATCTGAATGGTGCGAAAGGTGGCAGTTGACCCTAAATAACGAAAAGTGTGACGTTCAAAAAAATGGCTCTGAGCACTATGGGTCTCAACATCTTAGGTCATAAGTCCCCTAGAACTTAGAACTACTTAAACCTAACTAACCTAAGGACATCACACACACCCATGCCCGAGGCAGGATTCGAACCTGCGACCGTAGCAGTCCCGCGGTTCCGGACTGCAGCGCTAGAACCGCACGGCCACCGCGGCAGGCAAAAGTGTAAGGTGATCCACATGAGTGCTAAAAGGAATTCGTTAAACTTCGGTTACACGATAAATCAGTCTAATCTAAAAGCCGTAAATTCAACTAAATAACTAGGTTCAAATGGTTCAAATGGCTCTGAGCACTATGGGTCTCAACATCTTAGGTCATAAGTCCCCTAGAACTTAGAACTACTTAAACGTAACTAACCTAAGGACATCACACACATCCATGCCCGAGGCAGGATTCGAACCTGCGACCGTACCGGTCGCGCGGTTCCAGACTGTAGCTCCTAGCTGCACGAGATTGGAATAATAGAGAATTTTGAAAGTGGTTCGATGAATCCTCTGCTAGGCACTTGAATGTGATTTGCAGAGTATCGATGTAGATGTAGAATGGAGACAGATCTGGTGATCCAGCAGTGCAAGGGAACATTTCGACTCTGTACAGCATCTTGGGTTAGAACAGCGGTACGTGAGCGAGCATTATCCTGTTGGAAAACACCCCCTGGAATGCTGTTCATTAATGACACCAGAACAGGTCGAATCGGCAGATTGATGTATAAATTTGCAGTCCGAGTGCGTGAGATAACCACGAGAGGGCTCCTTCTGTCAGACGAAATCGCACCCCAGACCATAACTCCAGCAGTTAAGTCCAGTGTGTGTAGCACGCAGACAGGTTATTTGAGGGCCCTTAACTGGCTCCCTTCTACTCAACACATAACCACCACTGGCATTGAGGCAGGGCGAGCATTAATTTGGAGCCATAAAAGACTTCCAGAACGCCCTCCACTGAGCTCTCGCTTGACACCACTGTCGCAAATGGCGGAGCTTTGGCATTAGTGGAATGTCCGCTACAGGGAGTTTGGCTCGGAGCTGTCCCTGAAGTAACCAGTTTATAACAGTCCGTTGGGTCACTTTGGCGCCAACTTACAATTTCACGCAATTTGGGTGCATAGATCCTGAGAAATCAGTACCCAGATCAACCACCTCTTGCCGTAATAACGGCCTTGATACGTCTGGGCATTACGTCAAGCAGAGCTATGATGGCGTGTACAGGTACAGCTGCTCCTGCAGCTTCAACACGATACCACAGTTCATCGAGAGTAGTGACTGGCGTATTGTGACGAGCCAGTTCCTCGGCCACCATTGACGACACCTTTTCGGTTGGTGAGAAATCTGGAGAATGTGCTGGCCAGGGCAACAGTCGAACATTTTCTGTATCCAGAAAGGCCTGTACAGGACCTGCAACATGCGGTCGTGCATTATCCTGCTGAAATGTAGGTTTTTGGAGGGATTGAATGAAGGGTACAGCCATGGGTCGTAATACATCTGAAATGTAACGTCCACTGTTCGAAGTGCTGTCAATGCAAACAAGAGGTGACCGACACGAGTAACCAATGGCACCCCATACCATCGCGCCGGGTGATACGCCAGTATGGCGATGACGAATACACGCTTCCAATGTGCGTTCACCGCGATGTCGCCAAACGCGGATGCGGCCATCATGATGCTGTAAACAGAACCTGGATTCATCCGAAAAAATGACGTTTTGCCATTCGTGCACCCAGGTTCGTCGTTTAGTACACCCTCGCAGGCGCTCCTGTCTGTGATGCGGCTTCAAGGGTAACCGCAGCCATGGTCTCCGAGCTGATAGTCCATGCTGCTGCAAACGTCGTCGATCTGTTCGTGCAGATGGTTGTTGTCTTGCAAACGTCCCCATCTGTTGACTCATGGTTCGAGACGTGGCTTCACGATCCGTTACAGCCATGCGGATAAGATGCCTGTCATCTCGACTGCTAGTGATACGAGGCCGTTGGGATCCAGCACGGCGTTCCGTATTACCCTCCTGAACCCACCGATTCCATATTCTGCTAACAGTCATTGTATCTCGACCAACGCGAGCAGCAGTGTCGCGATACGATAAACCGCAATCGCGATAGGCTACAATCCGACCTTTATCAAAGTCGGAAACGTGGTGGTACGCATTTCTTCTCCTTACACGAGGCATCACAACAACGTTTCACCAGGCAACGCCGGTCAACTGCTGTTTGCGTATGAGAAATCGGTTGGATACTTTCCTCATGTCAGCACGTTATATGTGTCGCCACCGGCGCCAACCTTGTGTGAATGCTCTGAAAAACTAATCATTTGCATATCACAGCATCTTCTTCTTGTCGGTTAAATTTCGCGTCTGTAGCACGTCATCTTCGTGGTGTAGCGATTTTAACGGCCAGTAGTGTACATTTTGAAATAACAACAATATGTTTTATTATTTTATAACCAGTTTCCTACAAAAATTAACCACATAACAAAAGGTGATACCACTAAAAGAGTGTATTGGCTTTGTATTGTCTGTGGAATTCTTCCTTCTTATGTTCCTTGTCTCTGTGTTGTATGAAGCCGATAAGATCAGAGATAAGTTGAGGTCTGTTCCTCTAAATATTGTAAAAGATAGTCATCAGTGGTGAAAGCAAAAATATAACGTAAAATTTACGAAATGGAATTCTAGTGTACGGGCTTTTATTTGTAACTAAATAACCAACTATGAATGTGTTACGTTTTGTGTCCGCAGCAGTCCAGACTGTGCTTTGTTTGCCGCCATTACGTGAGCGTATGGAGCGGCAATTTTAAACTGCAGAAATAATCAGACACTTATTCTTTCGATCGATATTACAGTATTTGAACTCCGAGGACAAGAACCCACAGGAATTTATTATTTTTCTATTGTACAAGTCAAAATAACATTCAGTAGAACAAACCTAGACATTACGTAATGAAATAATTTTATGGCTGATGCGTAAGATTAATTTTTCCAAAACTAATTCATCAGTGACTCTAAATAGAAATATTTACGACACCAGTGTTGTTATGGGTAGAGGTGGTGATGTGATATGTTAGTTATCTGGTGCATACATGTTAATGTCAAGTATGGAATTATTGAATCGCTTTATGGTCGGGCTCAGCAGCACATAAATAAGAATTATCAGAGTTTATTTATTTCTGTCAAATAATACTGTTATTCTTGCTGCTACATTTTCATATGTTACACAATAACGCTTACACACCTCAACAACAACATTAAAAAGAACTCCAAATTACCCATTACAAACTGAACAGTTAGTAGATTGTTCTATGGACTTCATGACTGTGATGAAAAATAGTGTCATTATCTGTGTCAATTTCAAGTTCATTGCATGTTTCAATAAAAGCGATTTGGCATGTCACTGTAACACATAACTTACTTTTGAGTCCCCTCGTGTATGTCTTACGTCTTGCAACGCAACTGCGCAGAACCACTGGACACACCACTGAACGCGTCCGCTGCCCCGTTAAGCAACACACATGAACGCTCAAAAAGATACCGATTTACTGTCTTAGCCACTCTTAATCTTAGAGTTCTAATGGCCCTGTTGTCATGACCAAGTGGATTTCGTCGTATTTATGTCTTGCAACGTACTTTTGCCACGCACACGTGACCTCCATTTTCCACACAGCTATGCGACAAGATGGTGATGAGCCGCCCTGCACTAGTAGGGAAACATCAACGTTAGTTTCAGAATTCGAGCCTGTGGGAACACGTTTATATGCTGTTAAGTGACGATAATACAGGTGATTCAAAAAGAATACCACAACTTTAAAAATGTGTATTTAATGAAAGAAACGTAATATAACCTTCTGTTAAACATCATTACAAAGAGTATTTAAAAAGGTTTTTTTTCGCTCAAAAACAAGTTCAGAGGTGTTCAATATGGCCCCCTCCAGACACTCGAGCAATATCAACCCGATACTCCAACTCGTTCCACACTCTCTGTAGCGTATCAGGCGTAACAGTTTGGATAGCTGCTGTTATTTCTCGTTTCAAATTATCAATGGTGGCTGGGAGAGGTGGCCGAAACACCATATCCTTAACATACCCCCATAAGAAAAAGTCGCAGGGGGTAAGATCAGGGCTTCTTGGAGGCCAGTGATGAAGTGCTCTGTCACAGTGCTTGAACCAATTTCAGACGATAAGGTTTCATAACTAACCTTTTTCGTAGGACTCTCCATACAGTTGATTGTGGAATTTGCAGCTCTCTGCTAGCTCTGCGAGTCGATTTTCCTGGGCTGCGAACAAATGCTTGCTGGATGCGTGCTACATTTTCATCACTCGTTCTCGGCCGTCCAGAACTTTTCCCTTTGCACAAACACCCATTCTCTGTAAACTGTTTATACCAACGTTTAATATACCACCTATCAGGAGGTTTAACACCATACTTCGTTCGAAATGCACGCTGAACAACTGTCGTCGATTCACTTCTGCCGTACTCAATAACACAAAAAGCTTTCTGTTGAGCGGTCGCCATCTTAGCATCAACTGACGCTGACGCCTAGTCAACAGCGCCTCAAGCGAACAAATGTACAACTAAATGAAACTTTATAGCTCCCTTAATTCGCCGACACATAGTGCTTAGCTCTGCCTTTTGTCGTTGCAGAGTTTTAAATTCCTAAAGTTGTGGTATTCTTTTTGAATCACCCTGTATTTCTTGACTAGTACAATACGACATATAATCGTCGTATGTCGCTTTGTGGCAAATGAAGGTCATACGTCGATGGCAGTTTTTAAGACCACGGTGTAATCATAAATCAATCCCAAAAATAGTGAACTCCGTCGGAACAGGCGTTGGAGGGCCGAACGGTACTGATCGGCCGCCGTGTCATCCTCAACTACAGGTGTCACTGGAAGCGGATATGGAGGGGCACGTGATCAGCACACCGCTCTCCCGGCCGTATGTCAGTTTACGAGACCAGAGCCGCTACTTCTCAATCAAGTAGCCCCCCAGTTTGCCTCGCAAGGGCTGAGCGCACCCCGCTTGCCAAGAGGTCTCAGCAGACCGGATGGTCACCCATCCAAGTGCTAGCCCAGTCCGACACCGCTTAACTTCGGTGATCTCATGGAAACCGCTGTTACCACTGCGGCAAGGCCGCTGGCGATAAATAAGTCTACCACATGATGGTAATACGACTATCCAAACAGGTAGGGATCTTTAGAATGAAGAGTGACTGGAACAGTAGGTAGATGTCATTTTGTGTATTAAATAATTGGTGGCAGCTCGCTCTCGACAAGCAGTCGAGTACGAGTGAAGAATTTTATTCATACCGAGCTGCATACGTTCAAGCATAGGGTGCCAATATCACAAGGAGGCAAATACAACAACACAAAACACTCACTGCACTAATTTGTGTAGCGAATTTCAACAACACAGCACACTCGCTACACTAATTTGTACAAAATGAGAAGTAGACGTGGAGTGGTGCTGTGGTAAACCGTTTGTTAAACGACAGGGGACGGAAATAAAGTGAAAGAGGGCCCATAAATAATCTTTTGAAAAGGAAGAGAGGAAAGCAGAGGGTGGGGGCAGATCTCTGAGCGTATTTTGTGGGGATGGGGAACAGTCAGAGTTGCCATGGGACACGACGAAAACGAGGATTTAGATGTAAGGTAGGAGGTATGTGTTGATTCAAGCACACCACAGTTCGAGGAGTGATAAACGGAGAAGAGAGGGTAAATGTAGAAAATCCGAAGACGTTCAATGTGGGAGGGCTAGTGGGGAGACGTGGAGTAAATTATAAAAAGATCATAACAGATACGAGGAGAAGGGGGAGGTGGTTGACAGATATAAAAGGCTAGACTGAATGCGCAGCGTTCGACACCTTGGAGTGAGTGGTAGAATTTTTGTAGAGCGAAAATGCGTGAGACATTCTCAAGAATGGTCAGCTTAAGGCTTTTCAGGAGCGGAGTATGGTTGATGGATGCACTCCCCATATTCGGCCGAATAGTTTTACTATAATGTAGCCTTTTGTTGGAAGGTTAGTAGGTGCGGTTTCCGTGTTAGTTTTCAGTCGAGGATTAGTGCGAGATATTGTTGTTGGTTAGTTAACCATACAGCGCCTTTGGAGATATTGAGGTAGAAGAGATGTAAGTGGAAGCTGCACTTGGTTCGTCCAACAGTTACTTCTTGTGTCTCGTAAATAATTATCTTGAGGGGTCACTGGTTTCACTCGCAGGTAAAATATTTGTGATGGAGTTGAAGAGGTCAAATCGAAGAGTTTATTTTTAGATACGGCACAGAGTAGAATTGAGATGCCCGAATTGGAAGAATAGTCCTCCCAACCGGCATCATTATTAATAATATATGACATTATGGCAGAGGCAGCATTGTATTCACCGTTCTTAATAACTGCCATGGACACCCCACATGAGTAACATTATAATTAGGCTGATGTAATGCATAACCGATGCATTGGAAGGCAGATAATACATATTACAGCGACGATACAGGACCGGCAGATGATAATTTGTATTTAAGGCAGGAATTTTTAAAAGGTTCTCGTAACTGTCGAGTGCATTTTAAGAATAAGTTACGAATGAACTTTCTGGAACATGAAAAACTTTGAATGTAGGCTTAAAAGTAGTTATGGAAATGAGAACTTTTTCGCTTAGGATCCCATCTAACTGAGCAGTTTTACCCATGACCTACTTTAATAAGAAATACAACACTGCTTCGGCGCGTTACTTTTATAACGTACTATGCACTCGTACCTGCTAAAGGAGGCGATCCACATGTAGCCCTCACGTGAAGGCAACACTGTACTCGTACCTGCGGCCTGCAGTGAGTACGAGGTCTTTCAAACACCTCCGAATCGTCTCGTACAGTTGGACAACGGAGTGCGATTCGCCCGCTCCAGTTCTTTAGCCGTACCATCGGCAGTTCCACATACCTCACTGCCGAGATCAGCCCATGCGGAGAAGTACAGAGTACTGAGGTCAGGTGAACGAGGAGGCACCGCTTGACCTATCAGTCTGGAGCCATACTGGACGTCATCTCATACCAGCAGCAAAATATGGGGGAGCCCCACCACGCACGGATCATGCGCCCCGACCACGGACTACGGGCGAACTTTGAGCCCAGTTAAAAGTTGATTCGTCGAAAAGTTAGCATTTCCATTCCATTTGCACTAATTGGAACAATACGAGCGAACTTTGAGCCCAGTTAAAAGTTGGTTCGTCGAAAAGTTAGAATTTCCATTACATCTGCACTAATTGGGACAATACTGCAAACTGAAGTCAGCCTCGGCTGGTAGCCACACATTTGTAGCTGTCTCCCGAATACCTCGGGCGAGGAAACTCTTTGCTATTAACACGCTTTTATTAGGTCACTTTCTTGACCGTTTGTCTGTTCGGTACAAATTTTGCGATTAGTTTTAAACTAACTTCCGAGTGAGCTAGAGACTTGAACATTCAGCGTAACTCAGAACTGGCTGACGATGTAAAATCAGATCGCCTTCTTGTCTGCTGTGTCGCGGAGTGTACTTGTGTAGCAATGCCGTTTCTCCCTTTTCCTGCCCTAGTCACGGATGGTTCACGGGGAGAAGGAGTGCTGGTAATCAATGTATTGCTTTACTCAAGAGAAACTGAAATAAAGCCTGAAATTTGCCACATGTTTATGCTGTAAATTCATCAAAATGATTGAAATCGATAGAAAATTTTGCACACCCAAGACTAGAAATGAGAAAATAATTGATTAAATAAAACTCAATTTTTGATACATCACGTTTTTAAATCGTACTAAAAAGTGTAGAACAACTTGTCTTAGTTCCAAACAGATTCTAAACCCCAAATAGGTAGTCCTGAAAATATGTCATTGCGAACTTTTAATGTCTATGAATTTACTCTTAAGATTTAAAACGATAAACGTAATGCCCATGCTGTACATAATTTGGCACGAATAGTTCACATACTTACTGTCATCTATGGATGCGCTCACGTTTTTCGTATTAAGGGGGGGTAGGACGTCACACGGGCCAACTTGAAGCAGGAGAGGCACCTCACGATATTTTAATTTCCACTGTCTATACTTTTACAAATAAATTCGTAAGACTTTGACGCATTAGCAGGAAGGATTCAGGATTCACACTCATAGCAGTGGAAGTTCAAAAACACAAAAAAAATATTTTTTTTACATGTGATATTTCATCATTTTTCCTTTGCCATTGGCTGCATCTGTTGCTATAGGTACACTTTTCTTCACAAGTAAGAGAAATCCTTCGATGAATGTTGCACACCATAGAAACCATTACAGGTGTATGAAACTCTAGAATTTATTTAATTTATGAAAAAAATGAATGCGCTGTTACATTTTAAACTTCATGTTTAGAAAAAACTCAAATTTTGTAGTTAATTATCTCAATTTTTACCATCGTTTTTAATAGATTTGGAAAATTCTAGAATTTGATAAACCTGTAAGTATAGTTCGTATGCTGTGCGAAATTCATCGATGAATCTCTCTTACTTATGAAGAAATGTGTACCTATAGCCACAAACGCAGCCAATAGTAAGTGAAATAATGATGTAATTTCACACGTAAAAAATTATTTTGTTATGTTTTTGAACTCCCACGTCTATAAGCCTGAATCCTTCCTGGTCATGCTGACAAAGTTTTATTAATTTATTTGTAAAAGTATAGACAGTGGAAATTGAAATGTCCTGTGGTGCCTCTCCTGCTCCAAGTCGGCCCTTTTCACATCCTACCCCCCTTAAATCATGCAAGTATTTTAAC
The DNA here is from genome assembly GCF_023864345.2 of Schistocerca serialis cubense. NCBI lineage: Eukaryota > Metazoa > Arthropoda > Insecta > Orthoptera > Acrididae > Schistocerca > Schistocerca serialis. The sequence continues at coordinate 92,607,388 of NC_064645.1, forward strand.
AGCTGTCAAAAATTCACAGTCACACATTTTCAGGACTACTTGTACTGGGCCAAGAATCCATAGAGAGTTACGAGAAAATGTTACATATTTTTTCGTCCAATTTAAAAACGCGTATATTAAAACTTTAGTTTTAACTACATAATTACGACATAATTTCACCCGTGTCAGTTTCGGCTTTTAATTTTGCTCCACCATGTAGTTACATGTAACCGAAGTCCGACTATGACGACCGTGATGTGAAATGGAGTGACTCACCTTCCCAACCTGCAAAGGGTCCAGCTTCCTGCGGCGTTGAGGCTGTCGATTCCCACTCGACATGCTTCTGTGACTAACGACTGGCTACAGAACCGGAGCACTGCGTTTTCGCAACACACTTGACACCCTATCGCAACACCAGCAGCTTCTGCCCAACCGTCGACACACGCGTCATACCCGCACCTCTACCAAATGTCTCTACGGTTCTACTCATTGCTACAATCCTCGGCGAGAGCGCTCCACTCGCGATTTGCTTCGTTTAAAAACTGCACTCCTTCATCGGCGGTATCTGTGATGCAAACATCCGTTTTGGAGCAGTCGGTGTGTCGGACCAGAGTGCTGAATGGCGTGCGACTGTGTGCGGACGCGCCGGCTGCGTGGGCATTAACGACTGGAGCGGCCGCTAAGCCGTCCTCACAACGGCCACTGCGACACTGCGGACCTGGCTTACGGACACCGCTTGCAGGTTCCGGATCCGCTAAAAGCTCATCGCGTGTCTATGCGCCGCGGGGACCCTCATGTACTCGGGAATCTGTCCATTTATCTAATGGGGTGGGACAGTGGCTATCGCTTCGGCGAATGGATAGCAGATCTGGTCACCGAAAGGTCGCCCACTGAGATTTAAAAGGCTGGGATTTATTGAAAGCCGTTCCCTCCCTCCCCCCCCCCCCCTCTCTCTCTCTCTCTCTCTCTCTCTCTCTCTCTCTCTGTGTGTGTGTGTGTGTGTGTGTGTGTGTGTGTGTGTGTGTGTGTGTGCACGTGCGCGCCCCAGGTAATGACTTTCGCCCATCAGATACGCAAGAAATGTGACACAGGCGACATTTCATGACTCTTCAAAGAGATAAATGCTGTCAGGTGTGAACATCACACAGCAGTCAGTTTAAGAAGTTACGTTGGCAAAATGCTGACACGGATTATAGTGTGTGACAAAAAACGTGAAGCAACCAGGTGGAAAGAAAATATCAAACTTCGCGGGTAAGACCGTACGTGATGTTATTTCTGAGATTACAATATGTAGTTAAATTTACGAACACGTCTACTTATCAGAATAGCTCTGAACCTCCTGTGGCCTGGATGCGTGAACTGATTCTTTTCGGAAGGGTATCACAAATCCGTTATATCCTCTCCGAGGCAGATTGGCTCACGACTGTTGAAAGTGGTCGTTGATATCCTGGATATTGGCGTTGAGGTGGAGTTGATGTCCCATATCGTCCTTTGCGTGTTCTGTCGGGGACACATCTGGAGTTGCTGCATCAAGCAGACAGCTGCTAGACACACGTGCCGTGGCACTGTCCTGCTGAAAATTGGCAACACTATACTCTCGCACGCACGTGAGCCCGGAATGTCCGTGACATACGCATTTGCCGTCAGAGATCCCTCGATCCTCACTAGCTGCGACCTAATGTCATACCCGATGGCTGTCCACTCCATGACGCCACGAGGAATACCGCTGTGGCCGGCCGCGGTGGACGAGCGGTTCTAGGCGCTACAGTCTGCAACCGCGCGACCGCTACGGCCGCAGGTTCGAATCCTGCCTCGGGCATGGATGTGTGTGTTGTCCTTAGGTTAGTTAGGTTTAAGTAGTTCTAAGTTCTAGGGGACTGATGACCTCAGAAGGTAAGTCCCACAGTGCTCAAAGCCATTTGAACCATTTGAATACCGCTGTGCCTCTCTGAAGTATTGCAAGAATGGGACCTCTTCACAAGTCGTCGTCGTACTCGCCGACGGTGGCATTCGGGGTAGTCCAGAACCGCGACTCATCACTGAACACAACTGACGCCATTCATCGGCATTCCATCCTTTCCTGTCACGGCAGCAGTCCAAACGGAGCCGCCTGCGCTGTGGAGTTAACAGCACTCTTCGCATGGAATGGCCATTCTCTAACCCAGTTGCCGCTAGTCTCCGACCAATGGTGCGGGAGTCCATTACTTGTTCTCGAATGATGGGCACAGAAGTGAAGGCGCTACGGTGTGCTTGGTGTACAATTCGGCGAATCTACTTTGTCGTCGACCGCAACCTTGATGACGAGTATGCCTCCAGTCACGTTCTCCTGCTGTCCAAAATCGGGCCACTTTCACATTCGAACGTCCTACAAATCTGGTTACATTGCACGGTTCTACCAGCTGAACAAGCGGAGACCCACCTAGAGGCCCCTTTCAGTTCCGTCAGGTTCTGATATCGCTGTCTGACACGAGTACGTGGCCCCTCCAATCCTTCAGAATGATCACTCAACAACCAATGTTCTTGACGCCCCTTACGTAACCTACCAGGCCTGGTAACAACACTAAACACGAACATTAGTGCAATTCTGTCATATGGTGACATGCTTGGAGACCGTTGCTGTAATTTGAATAAAGTAACTGAAAGTAAATTTGTGGCTGGTTGCTGTCCCAAAACCATCAACATTAATGCAGTCTAGTGACCGTTCTACCTGTCACGAAGAATTGCAAGTCTATAATCATTTACATAACTGCCGATGCTGTGTACCTGATCGAAGTTACAGCGCCATCCCACCATCTCTTCTGAAAGCTTCACTTTTGTTGTCACGCTTTGTACTTACAGAAGAGCGGCAAGACTGGCTGAAGGTGACCCCGCAGAAGAGTAGTTTGGGTTCCAGAGAAATGGTAGGAATGCGCGAGGCAATACTGATCCTAAGATTTATCCTAGAACTTAGACTGAAAGAAAAGGCAAATCAATGTTTACAACATTTTTAGATTTAAAGCAGACTTTGTGAATGTTGATCGGAATACATTCTTTGAAATTATCAAGTTAGGAGGAATGACATACAACGATTATAAGGTTCTTCACAACTTGTACTGAAACCAGACTAAAGCTTCAATAGTCAAAGAACATGAGAAGGGGATGAGACATGGCTGTCAGGTATCCCCCATGCTATTCAACCAGTACGTTGAGCAAGCAGTAAATCAGACCAAAGGGAAATTTCCAAGGGTAATGTAGGTTCTGGGAAAAGATATAAAAATTTCTAGGTTTATCGATGCCGTTATGGTCTTAGGTATGGCAAAGGTCGTCAGTTGAATGGGACATATTGCGTCATAAGAAGAGGTTATGAGACGACTATCAACAAAATGAAACAATGGTGATGAGTTGGTCGAAATATGCGAGATGGCACTAGTTTAGAAAATGAAAGGTTAGAAGAGGTAGGTATGGCAGTGCCGCAGCGTTGGACGCCAGTGATTTAACCACCGTTAAATAAGTTGAAGTTTTCCATCCTGCTGTTGACTTTCATGCCAGCGCCAGGGACAAGATGTATCGTCATTCCAGTCACGAGACACGCCCAGCTACATCGTCTGTCGTACTGTGAGTCCCTCGTCCACCAAAGCGGAGAACTCGTGATTTACGGTTACTGAGTTAGCGCCTGACCTACGACAATATTTACCCTAAATAATATAAAAGCACATCCGTACAACATGCATTAGAAACATTCCAAGTGCGTGTTGTTTATGGCCCGTGTTGTCTTTTCATCTTCACTTTTCTTGCCTGTTCTTCGATTTCAGCTTCGATCCCTTAGAACATGCGGGACCATGTGAACCAAAGGTATTTGCTCAATGGGCAAAACACTACTTAATCCATAGGTAGGTGATAACAAAATTTAAATACAAAAAAGCAAGAATAAAAGAATAAACAGTATATTACGGTGAAGGGCTCTAAGTTATTGCAGGGAACTGTTCTGCAGAATACACGCAGTGTTTCACAAGAAATCCTTCCAACGAAGAGATGAGAGTCTGGGTTGAATGACGCAAATTTTTCTTTTCTGTTGGAAACCTATTGACAATGAAACGAGGAGAATAACAACGGTTATGAAAGAGCATTCCAAGTAATAGTCGGTTCTCCGTCTAGAGTGGATGAGGCAGTTGCTTTTGAATGAATTCGTAGCATCAATCACAAATCCCATTCGGTAGTATGTCTACAGGAATGGCAGAGCTGGGATTCCTAGACGCTTGAACAACGGCCTGCGCTTTTCTGGTCTAAATCGGGGCCGACCGACCGCCGTGTCGTCCTCTGCCAACGGCGTCACTGAATGCGGTACGGAGGGGCACGTGTTCAGCACGCCGCTCTCCCAATCGTCGTCGTGTTTCTCTAAGGCCCAACGAGCACGCATGCCCGTAATAATCGTTACGAGACCAGTTAAAGATGCTGCTGTATTTTGTAACACGAAGGTTACTCGATTGAAGCAGGCCAGAAGATGACGCAGTGTATCGTCGAAACTGGAAGCCTAGAAGTAAAACCTAAATAACGGCGACTGGAATTGTTTTATTGGATATTGACCAGCCGTAGTCCCATACTCCAGCCAGAAGATAGAGTTACATTCGTAGGTAAATCTTGTCTCCCTCAAAAATGTTTAATCCCCATCCCCACACACTTACACGCTTTCCTTCATTACCAAACCGCCAATTGCTTGATGTCTCAGACTGTGTCCTGTCTGCCACTCCCTCCTTATAGTCAAGTTGTGCCATAACTTTTCTTTCACTCCGATTCGGTTCTGTACGTCTTCTTTAATTAATCGATTTTGCAGTCTAATCTTCACGAATCTGCTGTACGACCAGCTTTCCAAAGATTATGTTACATTCATGTGTGTACTATTTAACGCACACGGTCCCCTTTCATACAAGGCCACAATGTCTACAAATATTTTCATAGGAAGCTTCCGCATACTTCTATTCCATGTTCAAACGTTTCCTTTTCAGAAAAGCATTTTTTTCCCATTGCATTGCTGCATTTTATATCCTCTTCTGCCGCCGTCAGTTATTTTCGGAAGAATTTAAAATGTTTGACTTCCGTAATCACACAAGAGATACTTGTCAGAAACTATATTCAGAATGTTTAACCCGAATTAAGAGTCAACCAGTTCTCTGCAAGCTATGATCTAATGTAATCGATTTCGCTTTTTTCTAAATCATTAGCATTCCACATGTTTCACAATAGTGTTTGTCATCTGCAAACATAAAAATTACTAACGTTTACCTGCAGATCATTGATAATCAATGGTGTTCTTCAGGTGTAATGCACAGGCTCCCTGGACCTGAAGGACACCTCTAGCCTATCGTCGAAATATTGTGCAAAATGGAAACAACAGTTCAGCTGTTCACCTCTAAGAGTACCATTAATACATCACGCTGAAAAACCTGAAGTATCACATGAATGTTCAGGTTGTAATAGTCTCTCAGGGAACATTCTTCTCACACGAAAGAAAAAAAAATGATTTTATTCACGCGGCTGTGCAAAAGGTGTGTTTCGACGTCAGTAACGTTCTGGTGCGCTCCATAATACATCAGTCACTGGATGCACACACGAACACAACGTGCCAGCATACAGCACGAAACTCGTTCATACGTGAAATAAGGACAATGTTCTACGTTACCATTTGAAATTTGTGGTAAGGTCTTATGGGACCAAACTGCTAAGGTCATCGGTCCGTAAGCCTACACAGTACTTAATCTAACTTAAACTAACTTACGCTAAGGACAACACACACACACCCGTGGCCGAGGGAGCACTCGAAACTCCGACGGGGGGAGCCGCAAGGACCGTGACAAGGTGCCTCAGACAACGCGGCTACCGCGCGCGGCACGTTACCATTCATTCATGTATGTTTGCATTGAATCCCAGAGGTGCTAATATACACTCATGCTCATAAATCAAGGATAATGCTGATACATGGTAAAACAACGCTCTGGTGGGCGGTTTGCGGGTTTAAATCACCTCAGGGTATGACCATGCGGTGCATTTGACCTGCTGTCGTCGCACGGTGACGCTGGCAGCTGTCCACATGCGCAGAGGTGTGTTGGTGCATGTCAGAGTACGGTACAGCGAGTAAGTGTGCAGACGTTTTCAGACGTGCCAATGGTGGTCGTAGCACGAGCCCTCCGTGTGCCACAAAATGTGATCTCAAGATTATGGCAACGATTCCAGCAGACAGGAAACGAGTCCAGGCGCTACAGTACGGGACGTCTACAGTGTCGACTACCACAAGAAGACCAATATTTGACCATCAGTGCCCGCAGACGGCCACGGAGTACTGCAGGTAGCCTTGCTCGGGACCTTACCGCAGCCACTGGAACAGTCGTCTCCAGACGCACAGTCTACACATGACTGAACAGACATGGTTTATTCGCCTGGAGACCTGCAAGGTGCATTCCACTAACCCCTGGTCACAGGAGAGCCTGTAAAGCCTGGTGTCAAGAACACAGTACATGGCCATTGGAACAATGCTCGCAGCTTATGTTCACGGACGAGTCCAGGTATAGTCTGAACAGTGATTCTCGCCGGGTTGGCATCTGGCGTGAACCAGGACCCAGATACCAACCCATTAATGTCCTCGAAAGGGACCTGTATGGAGGTCGTGGTTTGATAGTGAGGGGTGGGACTATGATTGGTGCATGTACACCCTCACATGTCTTTGACACAGGAACTGTAACAGGTCAGGTGACGAGGACGTCATTTTGCACCAGTATATCCCCCTTTTCAGGGGTGCAGTGGATCCCACCTTCCTCCTGATGGATGATAACGCACGGACCCACCGAGCTGCCATCCTGGAGGCGTACCTTGAAACAGAAGATATCATGCGAATGGAGTGGCCTGCCTGTTCTCCAGACCTAAACCCCATCGGGCACTTCTGGGATGCTCTCGGTCGACGTATCGCTGCACGTCTTCAAACCTCTACGACAGCTCAGGAGCTCCGATAGGCACTGGTGCAAGAATGGGAGGCTATACCCCACCAGCTGCTCGACCACCTGATCCAGAGCATGCCAACCCGTTGTGCGGCCTGTGTACGTGTGCATGGTGATCATAGCCCATATTGATATCGGGGTACATACGCAGGAAACAGTGGCGTTTTGTAGCGCATGTGTTTCGGGACGGTTTTCTCAACTTCTCACCAATACTGTGGACTCACAGATCTGTGTCGTGTGTGTTCCCTATGTGCCTATGCTATTAGCGCTAGTTTTGTGTAGTGCCCCATTGTGTGGCACCACATTTTGCAGTTATCCGTAATTTATGAGCATGAGCGTACTTCGAACTGAAAAAAGGTGATGGGATAGGGATATGCACATATACGGATGGCGGTACTATCGGATACACAAGGTATAAAAGGGCAGTGCATTGACGGAGCTGTCATATATACTAAGGTGATTCGTGTGAAATGTTTTCCGACGTGATTATGGCTGGACGACGGGAATTAACAGTCTTTGATTCCAGAATGCTAGTTGGAGCTAGACTCATGGGAAATTATATTTCGAAAATCGTCGGGGAATTCAATACTCATAGATCCACAGTGTCAAGCGTGTGGCGAGAATATCAAATTTCAGGCATTACCTCTCACCAGGGACAATGCAGCGGCCGACGGCCTTCACTTAACGCCCGAGAGCAGCGGCATTTGCGTAGAGTTGTCAGTGGTAACAGACAAGCAACGCTGCGTGAAGTAAGCGCAGAAATCGTCGTGGGGTGTACGACGATCGTATACGTTAGGAGAGTGCAGCGAAATTTCGCGTTAATGGGTTATGGCAGCAGGCGACCGACGCAAGTGGATTTGCCAACATCACGACATCGCCTACAGCTCTCTCCTGGGCTCGTGACCACATCACTTGGACCCTAACTACTGTAAAACCGTGGCCTGGTCAGATGAGTCCCGATTTCAGTTGGTAGTGTTCGAGTGTGGAGCAGACCCCCACGAAGCCTGGACCCAAGTTGTCAACAAGGCACTGTGCAAGCTTGTGGTGGCTTCATAGTGGTGTGGGCTGTGTTTCTACAGAATGGACTGGATCCTGTGGTCCAACTGAGCGGATCATTCACTGCAAATGATTATGGTCGGTTACTTGGAGACCATTTCCATTCACAGATTTGATGTTCCCAGACAACGATATCACCGGGCCACAATTATTTGCGATTGTAAGTAATAGAGCGCAGCAATCAGTCTTCTTTTTTTTTATTCAAAGATCTGTGACTGACGCTCGAACAACAGGAAACTAACATGTATCGAGATTAGAAAATAGTGCATTGATAATGGCTAGGCACTAGCCGAAATCTGGATTTGCGGAATAAAACATGCAAAAAAAAGAACGACTGACTGCTGCGCTCTGTAATTTACACATTACATAACAGTCCCTGAGTGCACCCACTTCCCGAAGGGAATGTAACCTGATGTTTGCGATTAGTCTGCAGAACATTGTGGACAGTTCGAGAGAATTATTTAGCCGCCAAAATGGCCCGGCATGAATCACGTCGAATATTTATGGGGCATAATCGAGAGGTCAGTTCGTGCACAAAGTCGTGCACCGCCAACACTTTTCGGAATTATGGACGGCTATAGAGGAAGTATGACTCAGTATTTCTGCAGGGAACTTCCAGCGACTTGTTGAGTCCATGCCACGTCGAGTTGCTGCATTTTGCCAAGCAAAAGCAGGTCGGACACAATGTTGGGAGGTATCCCATGACCTTTGTCAGTTCAGTGTACAACTGAATACGTCTTCCCACGCTTCCGCGATACGGGCTCAAAGACACTCTACGTCTCGTACACGCGGTCTACGCTAGAGATTTGAAATGTCCTCTTAAACAGAAGTCGAAGATATTTAGTTGTGAAGAATTTGGAAACCAGGGTACTGGTCCACTTTCTCCCAACCACCTGTGGATCCTCTTATTTAGAAGTCCACTGGCATTCACACAAAAGATTTCGCATAAGAAGAATTTCCACATGGCAGGTACCTTCTGTCCCTGTGTGTTTCCTATGATAACAGTACTGCAGAGGTCTTTAAAAAATCAATTATGATGTGCAAATACAGCGTTCCCGGAATGATATCCAGTTATTTCCTTCTGCTACGCATTGGTAAACTGTCTTGAATTTTGGCTGTACCTTTCACGAACGCCTATATTAAGAGAATCAATGGGCACTTTTCATCTCTCTCTCTCTCTTTCCACTCTTCCACCATCTCAGATTCATATCTGTAAACAGTGAAGGACAGCCTGATGTCTGTTGTTTTCTAGATGTGAAACGATCCTTGGTCATTAAGTAATTTGTTTTTGCTGTTGCGAGTGTATAAAACGTGGTCAGAAGCGCGCGTATGAGGGAACAGTCCCGAGATCGCTGCCACCCCTTCCCCCGTCCCAACATTCTAGCCGTCAACAAGCGCAAATTATTTTATGTCGGCATAAGGAATAAGTGGACGCCATTTAAATAACATTCAAGGCACTGAAGTGTAGTGCATAGCTGATAGACATCCAAACAGCTATCTTGCGACAGTATTTCTCCGTTGAGAGAGGCATGAACTTCCAGGAAATGCGTCATCCAACCCTTAACTCTCAAATACATTTCCCTATCGTAATTTGATGACAGATCTACAGATAGTGGATACAGCATCGAATCTGTCCCGTCAGGAACGACGCCCCTCCTCTGATACTTGTGACTTCACTACACGCACATTCCATTGTTAGCCATATGAATTTTACTGGCACACATTTATTACCTGCGAACAGAGAGAGAGTATAAGAAATGAATGCGGAGGCCATAGCAATAGGGTAGTCTTCTAAAAACAAGCGAAAACTTCGGTTTCCTTTTTGTGAAAAGTATTAGTTCGTTAGTGTAATTATCATTTCCCCATTTCGCATGACACTGTCCTCGAAACTTTGATTACATCTTCAATTTTCCACGTCACTCACAGTTTTCGGTTCAGCCAATCAGACTGGTACAATTTTGTAATTAACTGCAAATGTACATTTATATAACATTTAATACTAAATTACAATGATATTTTTATTGTCAGTTACAGCTTTTTTTCTGTTTTGTATTTTCGCTGTACAAATACATCAGAAAAATAAGTTTTTATTTTAAGTTTCATGGAATAAAATGTAATATTAATTCTTTAATGTGTAATTATCAAACAGAATCCATCATATAGTGTAAATTCCAGCATTGTTTACACTGCAGCCTTAAATATAGTGAGGCATTTTCTTAAAAAATGGTTCAAATGGCTCTGAGCACTATGGGACTTAACATCTGTGGTCATCAGTCCCCTAGAACTTAGAACTACTTAAACCTAACTAACCTAAAGACATCACACACATCCATGCCCGAGGCAGGATTCGAACCTGCGACCGTAGCAGTCGCGCGGTTCCGAACTGAGCGCCTAGAACCGCGAGACCACCGCGGCCGGCTGCATTTTCTTAGCCCCGATAGCAAATCTAAAGGTAATCGTAGGGATGCCAAACCACGAATGTCGTGCTAAATGTTCTGAGGTGGTGCGGAGAGGGCAGGTATTACGGCGAAAGCCCACTTACAAGTGTCAATAAACGATCTCGTTGAATCTTGGTGAGCGTGTAGAAGGGACAGAATTGTGCGTTACGTATAATTTTTCGTCTGTGCCCAATTTAACTTTTAAGGGGCTAAACACCCCACCCCCAAACGGTACTTTGGCATTTTAAGTTTAGAGGGAATACGTTCGAAACTGTCATGTAAAAAATGTTTTTCATACAAAAGTTAACACGTAACAAATGTTCTTCAAACCTTATAATAGACTTTTGTGATAATTTAAGATTTTTCAAAATACCCTACCACAATAATAAATTTTAGAAAATGAAAACTTTTGTTGAAACATAATTATAGAAGCTTTCAAGCCACAAACGTGTCTGTGTAGTAAAGCTGGTTTCTGAAATAACATTTCTGGAAAATAAGCTCTCCATAGTGTACTGTTGGAGCATTTTCAGCTTACGTAATCAAAATATCTAAACAATCGTTACCATTCTAATTATTAATTTTATATATATTTGTTTTATGTTTCAAATTGTTATTCTACGTTTTACATTCATTTGTTTTTTGTTTTTAGTTTACTGTTTCGCATACGTGTATTTTGTTAACTGAAAATAATAAGTAACTCATTGTTATGATACAAGCTAATTACAGTAGTGATAAATCTATAAAGAAACGCTTAAAACATACTATTTTTTACACCATGCACATAAAATGAACGAAATTTGTTCACGTAATATACACGACGGTGGAGACAATATAAAATAAAACTCAGCAGGACTTCAAATTGTGACGGGTGATCCCCTAAATATGTTGATTTATATCAGGCGTATCTCAGTACATTGGTAACGGTTGGCCAAGAGAACTGATTATGCACTAGTGACTGCCACTTGATTGTATTGTTTCTCAAATGGAGACAAGTATCAAAATCATTCAACAGAATAAGATCTGAAAATCTTCTCGCAAAGGTCTTCCAGCATGCGTAGCTGTATACGTGCCACGGCTGTCCCTCTGTCCCTGTGCCATCGTGACCTTTGCGTTCGCCAGATGGTTTCTCTCCTCGGGTACGACGTTCTAACCGGTTGTTTTTTTTTCACACTGACCACCGTGCTTTTCATAGTTTTAAAAGAAAGTAGTGGTGAGTTTGTACCGAGAATTCGAGACTCTCATTTTGAAGCCCTGAATGTCCTTGCGACAGCGTCGTAATCTGCCAAATAAACGTCTGAACAGGTCAAAAGATATCTGAAACATGTTTTCGTTCGTAGTGAGTCTTGTCGTGGTCAGTGTGAAAGAACCGTTTAGAGCATTGCACCTGAATATAAGGAACTTGTTCATCTGATTATAGACGGCACAGATACACCCACGGAACGTAAAGACCTTTCGATGTTGGAAGAATATTGTAAGAAGATTGTAAGAAGATTTTCACATCCAGTTCTGTTGAATGATCATGATGCGTCTCCACTTGACGAATACCGCAGTCATTAGTGCATAATCAATTCTCTTCGCCAATGCTTGCTAATGTACTGAAATATGCCTGATACAAATTAGGATATTTAGAAGATCACCCCTGACAATTTGAAATCCTGTTGAATATTTATATTTTCTTCACCGTTGTGTATGTTACGCGAAGAAATTTCGTTCATTTTATGTGAAAGGTGTGAAGAAAACATGTTCTAATCTCTTCTTTATAGATTGTCTCTATTGTAATTATTTTCTATCATAAAAATGAGTTACTTATTATTTTCAATTAACAAATTATACGTATGTGAAACGGTAAACTAAAAAGCAAAAAACACATGAATGTAAAACGTAAAATAATAAAACTTCCTGGCAGATCAAAACTATTAGCCGAACCGAGACTCGAACTCGGGACCTTCGCAGAGGTTCGAGTCTCGGTTCGGTACATCGTTTTGATCTGTCAGGTAGTTTCATATCAGCGCACACTCCGCTGCAGAGCGAGAATTTCATTCCGTAAAATAATAAATTAATACATTAAACAAGAATAATTAAAATTAAGAATTAGAGAAGTAATGAATGTTTAGATATATCAATTATATATGTTGAAAATACTCCAACAGTACAATATGTAAAGCGTATTTTCGAGAAATGGCATTTCCGAAACCAGCTTTATTACACACGGATGTATGTGACTTTAAAGCTCCTTTAATTTACGCTGCAACAAAAGTTATCCTTTTTCAAAATTTAATTAATGGTGGTAGGGTATTTACAAAATTGCAATTTATTACAAAAGTTAATTATACAGTTTTCAAGAACATTAGTTACATACTATCACAGGAAAAACATTTTTATTATCAATGCAGGAAAAGACAGATTGCTACTTAGTGTAAATAAGACACGCCAGATTGCAGCTACGCACAATTAAGACACTCACATCTGGCTTTCGGCCACAGGCTTCATCACGAAACGAGAGAGACACGCCATTCACACGCACAAGCAACCACATTCCACGCACACATGACCGGCGACTCCAGTGTCTCGGGCCGGAATGCTTCATTTTTAAACCACGTGAACCATTCGTAACACCGAGGACGGCGTAAGCACTCATCACCTTAGCCTTCCTGTATCATTTGGTGTGTCTCTGTAAAGGTTTCCTTGAGTTTCGCAAAAAATTTAATGAAGACCCATTGGTTCTCTAACTCTGCCATCTCGAAATCCGCAAAGTATGCGACACAAAAGTTACACATCAATGTTGTTTTTGAAGTTTCAAGAACATACCTTCACCGAGGACTCAAGCAGTATATTGCTCCCTCCTACGTATATCTCGCGAAGAGACCATGAGGATGAAATCAGAGAGATTAGGGCCCACACAGAGGCATACCGACAATCCTTCTTTCCACGAACAATACGAGACTGGAATAGAAGGGAGAACCGATAGAGGTACTCAATGTACCCTCCGCCACACACCGTCAGGTGGCTTGCGGAGTATGGATGTAGATGTAGATATATTTTTATTTTGCGTTACCAGTTTCAACAAATCAATTTGTCAACTTCAGAAGCGTAATATTGGTTTAGCAGATCTCAATATCTTCTTTATAGAAACATAATGCCATGTTATGTCCAGAAATGTACATATTGTATGTGATTATTGTAAACACAGATCAACAATTTACAGTAATGAAATCAGATCTATGCATCAGTTACGCCAGCAACAAGGAACACTTTACAAAGTTGGTTCTTGCAAAGGAAAGAACAGGAAGCAGCCATTGTTAATAATGCATATATTTACACGAACAACGCCGTTACGGTTTCGAAATAACAGATTGATCTTCATCTCATATTTACGTTACATTTGATGTTGTTAATATTAGTTGTTAACTGTTTGTTTTTTTCGGCAACAACAAATGTAGTACAGGCCTGTATAGCCGTCGGGAGATTAATCTGTCGATTCGAGACCGGCGCTATTCATGTAAATAAATAGTACTTGTATTTTGCACTCGGCCTCTGTGTCTTGCTGGACCGGAAATTACTCTGGGGGGGGGGGGGGCAGATACAACACATGACCAACAGAGCAAGCGCGAGGCTCAAACAGCTCTACCCTATGCTCGACAGGCGTAGCACACTGAACATAAGGGTGTCGAGGTCCATGTACATCACATTTATTCGACCCCTGATGACGTAAGCAGCCCCTGTCTGGGGATACGCTGCGCCCACACGCCTGCGCCGTCTGCAGATTATACAAAACAAATTACTCGAAATCATAAGCAATGCTCCACGATACACACGCATCGCGGATATTTACCGGGAATACCGACTTAAAACTCTCACGGAGGTAATGCACGAACTCACCACAAGACTATACAGAAACTCTAGACATTCGCAGAACCCGTTTATTGTGAATCTGGGGAACTACGACCACAACCATAGATGGAAACATAAAAGATCAAAAGATTTACTTGCGAGGAATTAACATCTATGGCCAAGTACACTCAAACACAACGAAACAAGTGAGCCCCTGTTAATCAGCCACCATTACTGGATATCCAGTTGGAACACACTTGCCGAATAACTGGCACCACGCAGGGAAGCCGTACCGTACGCTGCATGCAGACAAGCTCCACACACCCCCCACAACAGTGAGATGATCTATGGCCGATCTCCCACTAATATATAACGATCCTGATTGTTCCAGGAATGCAGCGGCTGCAGCAAACCGGGATACATCGTCATCGCCTGCCACGGTAATGATGCATTATACCCACACTAACAGACCCAACAAACCCAACTTTGCATGAACTGTCGCAGAAGTTTCTTTCCCACGGCACGATCGTTGGCACTTTTTTTCCCTCTGCTCTTCAGATTGCTACCCTCATTCGCGTTTCGTCCATTATCTATCACCTGATGGACCGTGTTAATGCCTAGTCTTACCCAGACGCACGGATAACATCACAGCCCAGCATCCTGTGATCCACCTATTACATAACTAACATGTTGACGGAGGTGACAGTAGAATCCATCTCTTACAAAAAAGAGAGAGAGAGAGAGAGAGAGAGAGAAAGGAAAGAAACGGGCAGTGACGAGAGTGGAACTTGCGATCTGAATGTGTAGACAGTTCATCCATCCCGGGAATATCTACGCTTTCTGCCGGTCTTCGACATTGATACTGGCGAGATAACGGTCTTGGGAAATCTAACACTTTCGAGAATGTTTTAATTTTAGTTTTATAGTCGGACAAAAATGATACATTTTTTTCGTTTGGTTGCAGATTTACACTTTTCAGATTTTTTTCTTACCTTGTAATGTGAAACATTGCTTCTTAGCAAAATTCATGATTCTATGCCAACGGGAATTACCCTATAGGTTTTGATGACTGAGTTTGCTAGCATCAAAATACGTGACATAAATGGCGGTATCTTTTGATTGCACTGACGTAGAAGTTTCAATTTTTTACAACGCCAAGGGACCGTTGGCCTTGGTGTATGACGCAGATTTCAACTTGCTACGTATACCAGCTCCTGAGGAAAAGGGTTTTGTATAGTGGGACAGACAGACTAGAAGGATTCTGTTTTTGCCAAGTGAGGAACGGAACCCTAAAAGTAGCACTTCGAACGTTTTGGATTTCCAACGTTCGATTGTATCGCAAGGACTGCTCCTTCGCGACGATTGGCGAGTTCGCTGTGAAGCAGCAGTAGTCTGCGAGCATAATAAAGTATTTGTTTTCTAGAAATTGTCTTAAATGATTAATTATGTCATTTTATGCTTCTAACAAGCATTTATTCCCCCTTGAATTTCATTATTCTTTTATAAGAACAAAATGAAATTCAAATAATTTGAACGGCAGCTAAAACGTTGCGTTCGAGTCATGTGATGAGTGTGACGTCACTGGCTAGCTCGCAGCGCCTACTGTTATAATGCTAATCGAAAGTGACGTCTTGTTTTGGAATTTACGTTTCGGAAAATTGGTTACAAATGACGTGTAGTACCATACTGTACGAATATATCTACAAAAACTCCTGAAAACTTGTTTTCGAGTGTTCCAGATATTGAGAAGATGCGTAAAATGTGGTTGCACTGTACCGGCAAATTATCACCACGTTGAAACACAAGTTCACTAACTTAATAAAAAATGTGTTGCACTGTGAAGTTAACATTAACTTATCTGCGAGACACACGCTCTCCCAATGCTACAACGAAGGATTACGTCATTCATCGAAATTAAATACATCGTGAAAACTGTCGTCGTACGTGACTACTCGTGAATTATTCTGTAGTTCAATTCTTAGAACGATAAACAGTCCAATTTTACAAGACGATGTCCATAGGTTGGTGGTTCGAATGCAACCCGAAAGAGCCCGCCCGGTTAGCCGTGCGCTCTATCGCACGGCTTTCTGGAGTGGGAAGGAGCGCCTGGTACCCGGCACGAATCCGCCCGGTGGATTTGTGTCGAGGTCCAGTGAGCCGGCCAGTCTGTGGATGGTTTTTAGGCGGTTTTCCATCTGCCTCGGCGAATGCGGGCTTATTCAGCCTCAGCTACACTGTCGGCGATTGCTAAGCAAGCAAGTTCTCCACGTACGCGTACACCACCATTATTCTACCACTCAGACATAGGGGTTACACTCGTCTGGTGTGAGACGCACAATACAATGAAACAGTGGTTCGGTGTGCGGCGGCGGAGGCGTGAAGTGGACTGCGGTAGTCGTCGTCTGGTTGCAGACCACTGCTGCTGCAACGGGGACGGGGCCTCTCCGTCGTTTCTAGGTCCCCGGTTACGGTACAATATAGTCCAACCCGAAAGAAATTTTAACGTATTTCTAAATCGACTCGTCTGTCCTCTCACATGAAAACGAAATCACAATTACAAAACTTCATCACACCGATCACAAATAGGATATTATTGTTTTCCTTGTTGTTTCCTGCGCTTACATTTGCAATCGCTGTTCACACACGTCGCGTTCAAAAGGATATTTTCAAGTTAACGTGACCACACACGTTTTACTTTACTAAAAGCAGTTTTTTTTATCTTCGTACTGTGTAGCTAGGGTCCTTATTGTTTAAACTTTTGAAGTTTCATCATTTTACATAAAGATGAAGCAAGTCTGCTTCAGACGCTAACATTTGTTTACACTCAAACATCACAGCCCTACGTTTGTGTCACATGAGTGTTGCACACGCTTTATATATTTCTGTATAACCTCATCGTCCTACACCTCATTGTACTGGAGACGCACGATTATACCTTCACTACTAGCAATGCTTTTCCAAAAATGCAAAAAAAAAAAACCGAATTGTTTGTTCGCAAAGCAAATGCATTTATCCTCTGTTGTCCGCTCCTCAGACTAAGATGAATGTGAAGCTACGTATAATACATCCTACAATCGAAACCACTACTACAGTCTGTTCTTGCTAACGCTGCTTTCGTACTTCGTGTAACACTTATAAAAAATTATGACCTTCCCAGGATTCGAAAACGTGATTTCTTACAATGTCATCAAATGGGCTGTCTACTGCACCACGCATGTCACATGCAGAGTCTCTGCTGAGCGTTTTCCATGCAAGATAAGCACTAAATTTTACCAAGAACTGTGGTTTGGGTCGTAGCTCATGAGTGATAGTCGACAATCAATTTATAACATACAGATTCATTTGCAAAATGATCTACAATTCCGTAGTTTTGAGCGAGTTTAATGATGTAGCAGGGAGCAGGGAAAAGAATATCCGTCGTTGCACATATCGCCGTTCTAAAAGAGTGGAGCATGAACTCATCAACTTTCGGAAGGTTTCCACTACCAGTGTTCACTCCATCACTAAACAGCTAAACTTTTTGGAGTTAAAGTACGTAAAAGCGTCGTCTCTTCGGCTAACGCTACTATATAACACAAGCATACGAGGTGCGACAATAAAGTAATATGACTTATTTACTTCGCAAGATGTGGCGATCCTTCAGGCTTGCGTATGCACAATATCTTTGACCTTGGTCTATAAGCTGCTTCTAGTCCAAGCGGCACATCGATGCAACTGCTCAGTCGTGAGTTGTGCTGTAATAAGTTAACACGTGTTTGTGTCTCTCGTCACGGAAATGGAACCGCATAATATTGCACAACAGTATGCCTTTCTTTTTGCGTTAAATCGGGTGAAAACGCGACGACAACTTACAGTAAGCTTCAGAAGGCTTTTGGAGAGGAGGTTATGTGAAGAGCTCAAGTTTTTCGTTGGCATAAAATGTTTAGTTAAGGCAGAACGAATGTTGAAAATGAAGACCGCAGTGGACGACCATCAACCTCACGGACGGATGCCAACTTGGCCAGGGTGGCTGAACTCTTACGATCTGATCGAAGATTATCCGTGAACGAACTGAACATCAATCTAGAAACGGTTCGTGTAATAATAACTGAAGCTCTTTGTATGAGAAAGATTTGTGCAAAAATGGTCCCAAAAAATCTTACTCGACAAGAGCGAGAAATACGGAAAAATTTGGCAGCCGATCTGTTAGAGCAAACGGAAATCATTCCAGAATTGTTGAGCCGTGTTATCACTGGTGATGAAAGTTGGTTTTTTCAGTACGATACAGAGACAAAACGCCAAAGTTCACAATAGTGCTCAAAGGGATCACCCAGACCAAAAAAAGCTTTCACGTCAAAGTCAAAAGTGAAATGCATGCTTGTATGCTTCTTGGATTCCAAGGGAATTGTTCATAAAGAGTGGGTGCCTCCGGGACAAACAGTTAACCAAGTCCGCAGCTCGTGGTCTTGCGGTAGCGTTCTCGCTTCCGGTGCACGGGGTCCCGAATTCGATTCCCGGCGGGGTCAGGGATTTTCTCTGCCTCGTGATGACTGGTTGTTGTGTGTTCTTCATCATCATTGACTCGCAAGACGCCGAAGTGGCGTCAGCTAAAAAGGACTTGCAATACGGTGGCCGAACTTCCCCGTATGGGGCCTCCCGGCCAACAATGCCATACGAGCATTTCATTTCACTACAAAGAAATTTTAGAAAGACTTCGTAAAAGAGTTCTTCGTGTCCGTGCCGACATTGCTGATAATTGGATTCTGCATCACGATAATGCTCCATCCCATACTGCTCTGTCAGTACAGCAATTTGTAACCTCAAAACAAATTTCAGTACTACCACAGCCACCTTATTCACCAGATATCGCTCCTGGCGACTTTTTTCTATTTACAAGAGTCAAAATGGCGCTCAAGGGACACCATTTTCAAACAAGCTGTGACGACGGTCTTTGAGGATATTGCAGAAGATGAGTTGCAGAAATGTTACCATCAATGGCAGAAGCGCTGGAAAAAGTGTGTGCAGTCAGAAGGGAACTATTCTGAAGGAGACAACACTAAACTTGACTAAAACGGTAAGTAACATTTTCACATCAGTCTCATTACTTTATTGTCGCACCTCGTAGCTTCGTCTTACTCCTAGCCTATAATGTCACCAGAGCGTCAAGCAATAACAAAGCGTTTTCGATTGCGTTAACATATCCTGATATTTAATGATTTTTAAGCTTTAATTAAAAAAAACATATTTTGTGAGAACATTGACCATAAATACAATTTAAATGTTAGAATGAAATAGTAACAACAATCCGAACCATATTTTTAACAAAGGAAAACAGCCTATCCTCTCGCTGTCTTCTCGCGGCTACTTGGCAGCCTGAAAGGCGTAGTGTGCTTGGTTCCATTGTTTCACGTGTAGTATTAAAACGCAAGGGAGCGTGAGACTGCAAGTTGGCGCTCGTAAATCGCTCGCCGGCATCGAACTTAAGGCACGCAGAGCTGGCTACGTACCCCGTCGGGCATGAGGCGGATGTCCTTGCCGGCGACGGACAGCAGGAGTCGCAGGATGCTGGTGGCCGTGCCCGTCTGCCGCATGGCGACCAGGTGCACCGCCGTCTGCTGGCGGGGCTGCAACACACAGTGGGCGGTGACGTCACACGCCGTCCTCCGTCTGCAAGCCGGGGCTCAACACTGCTGCACGCGCCAGCAGCCAACTGCTTGCCTTTACCTGGTGTGCTTGAGAAAATGTACACGTTACACCGTAACTGCAACTATCAGTCATTTGCAACACTAGAGAGGGTTCCAAAAAAAATGAATCCACTGTTTAAAAGACCATAACTAGCAAAGTAATTGACGGAGTTGTCTCATCTTTGGTAGTGTGGTAGTTTGTAGTTCTGGCAATCGACACACAAGCGTTGTTTTGTTTTGTCAGATGACAGTCTCCAGATAGTCAATGTTTTGTTCTTAGTTGCACCTAGTTACCAGATTAAACATGGCTGGCGCAAGGCTTACATTCGATGAAAGGAAGTCAGCTTTGAAGTGGTATTTTAAGTACGAAAACATTAATGAGGTTCAACGACAATGGCGAAATGAGTATCAGACAGAGCCACCGACACGTTTAACGATTCGTCGCATTCGAGACAGATTTGAAGCCGAAGGCTGTGTTAAAGATGTACACAAACAACGATGTGGACGACCTGTAACAGTAACAATTCCAGCTAACTCCCGTCGTGTGTTACAGCAATTCACTCGCTCACCACAAAAGTCTGTGAGACGGTGGAAGTGCTACATCCCACGATTGCTACACGCAATGAACGAGGACGACCCAGATCGTAGAATGGAGTACTGCGAGTGGTTTACTAACATGGTGCGCAGCGATGAAGAGTTTGCAGAGATGAATGAGTGGTCTGATGAGGCACAGTTCAATGGTACAGTCAATCGCCACAATTGTGTCTACTGGGCCGCCGAAAATCCGAAGGACCATGTAGGCAAAGCCGTGAATTTGCTAGGAGTAAATGTGTGGTGTGAGTTGTCTTACCGGGGCTTGGTTGGACCATTCTTCTTTGACGGCACAGTTACCGGTGAGGTGTACCTTCATAAGCTTCAGACATCCATATTACCTGCCGTCCGACACTTGTATGGAGACGGAAGAGTTAACTTTCAACAAGATGGTGCCCCAGCCCCCACTACCAAAACCGTGTTAGGGCGTATCTCGACGAAAATCTACCAGAAAGACGGATAGGCCGTAGAGGTGCTGTGGAGTATCCACCACGTTCCCCAGACATAACTCCTCTGGACTTCTACCTGTGGGGAACACTAAAGGACGACGTTTATCGACTAAAGCCACGCACATTGGATGAGCTTCGAGAATCCATCGTACATTCATGTGCAAATGTCCAACTGAACACGTTGCAAAAAGTAGTTCGTGCTGCAGTTCGGCGGCATCGTTTGTGTGTGGATGTTAATGCTCACCATTACGAAAACCTACAGTGATATCTTTAAGTTGGACTTTAAGCTACACTTTCATCAAAAATGAGACAACTCCGTCAATTAGTTTGCATGTTATGGACTTGTAAACAGTGGATACATTTTTTGGACCCCTCTGTTTGCAACAGTCAGTGGCAGCTCATGTGTCTACACTTTGAATGTTCAGGAATTTTTTGATTCAGATAAATTTGAGAGAGTGTAATTAGTAGTATTCTGTGTATAACAGTTACACTTACCAACAAGTTTTTACAACTACAGCCACTGCCAATAATAATAACAGTAATAATAATAAGATACATAGCTTATCTCACAAAAGAAAGAATTGTTTTTATGGAATTTTGCTGTTTTGTGCATAATTAAGTACAATTTAGGGCAATAACCAAGTAACGTTAAAGCTTTCGTGCTTTTCCATTTTTTTGGACAAATGTACAAGGTCCCCAAGGGATGTATTAGTACACGAATTTACTCGTAGTCGCATGGCTGAAGACATATGGACGTCTGCGTCTGGCCGTGCAAGGATGGCCAAATGGTAAGGCTCCCGGTTCGAGTTCCGGTCCGGCACAAATTTTCATTGTCGTCATTCCATTCTGATGGTAGTCATTATTCGCAACTGCGAAGTCATCTGATAAATTTACTCCCAGGCTGAAGAGCAGATATTCTTACGCTGCACCTACACAACAACTTGTGCTAACTGTATATTTCTCTCGTTAAATGTTCGGCTGTAGTCACGCTTATTTGATTTCGCCAGTCACTCAGTCAAAGCATCTTTTTTCGGATACCCTAGTTCCTTGGCGGCTAACTTCTCCTGATAATTTACTTTTATGTTCCCAGAACGAGACTTCCACTCTGCAGTGGACTGTGCGGTGATATGGAACTTCCTGGCAGATTAAAGCTATATACTGGACCGAGACTCGAACTCGGGACCTTCGCCTTTCGAGAGCAAGTGCTCTACCGACCAAGCTACCGAAGCACGGCTCACGACGCATCCGCATGACTTTACTTTTCTGTTAGCATTTAAAATCGATTCAACATAGTCCGGGATCATCTACTCGGTGCGAGAGCGTTATGGAGGAGGAGGAAGAGGAGGAGATTAGTGTTTAATGTCCCGTCGACAACGAGGTCATTAGAGACGCAGCACAAGCTCGGATTAGGAAAGGATGGGGAAGGAAATCGGCCGTGACCTTTCAAAGGAACCATCCCGGCATTTGCCTGAAACGATTTAGGTAAATCACGGGAAACCTAAATCAGGATGGCCGGAGACGGGTTTGAACCGTCGTCCTCCCGAATGCGAGTCCAGTGTGCTAACCACTGCGCCATCTTGCTCGGTCAACATAGTCCATGTTTACACTGCACACGAAAGCCGTTTCCCGCACAGCAAGCAACCAACTCTAGACACAAACTGCCGTTTGTGGAAATAATGTAACTCAAGTAGTAATGTCTACCAACATGGTCACGTGACTAGAATACAAATGAGGCGGTGAGATCTGTAAGAGCCTCAAGCACCCAGTCGTCGATTCCACTTTTAAGTGAGTATTAGAAAAACAAGTGACACAGCTTTCCGTGAATGTTCATTTATACAATGTGGGTTTACAGCACAGACAAACCTGACGCACCGTAAGACCAACAGATTTCAGAATCACGAATAAATGCCACTTTCTCACAATCGACGGTGATGTGCTTTCAGCCTTTGTGATTCTCACCGCCTCAAATGGATTACTGTGTGATATGCTGCAGGAGAGGTAGTTGGCTGCAACTGCAGCCCTCCCCCCCTCCTCCCCCCACACCCTCTTCTCGTAGCAAAAAATGTCTTAACACAATGAACAAGCGTCTTGCCACTCCACACTGAGACATCAGTTCAGAACCAGTTCATAGTAAGCCAAAACATGTAACGGATGTAGGCTAATAGCAAGTGAACCCAGAACTGCTTGCCGTGAATCTCAAAACTATTTCCCACGTTCACGTGCTGTGTACATTTTCCATTCAGATGGTAGCAAATTTGGCTCAGCGCACTGTCATTCGTATTTGTTCTCAATAAAGCGATCCATCAGGATTACGTTATGTGTACTAAAAGCTGCACGTACCGAAGGCCTCGTCTGGACGTTGGGATCTACTGCCGCTACTCTCTGGCGCTCTCTCCCCTTAGCTACTGGTAATAACCTGTTGCACCGGGTACTTGCAGTTTATCTTCCGTAAATTTGAAATCAGCTCGCAGTCAGTGACAAATAACTGAAGAATCTGAAAGTTAAGGAACAGTTCGGCGTGCAGTGAGTAGGCAGGCACTCACCCCTCCGGTTGCGTAGACGTCCGTGCCCTTCTTGGCCAGCAGCCACTTCACGATGTCCTCCCGCGAGTACATGGCGGCGATGTGCAGCGCGTTGTAGTTCTCCTGCAACACAAAAGTGAACACCATCACACAAAGCACCGCAGAGTGACCGAAAACAAGTGGCGAAACAAAGTTTTAGTAGTGAAGTCACACAAGCGAAAAAATTGAGAAACCTATTCCTGCACTCGAAACGACAAAGTACACAACCGGTTTCCCTTTCCGTTAGTGGTGACTAACATTTCTGGCGAAAATTAGACAGTCATACACGTTGAGTAGTTGCGTTGCGACTAATTTAACCCTCGCATTATCAAGGACGGGGAGTTGGAGGAAGGGGTACTTCACGCCCACCTTTTCAGAACGGTGTAATCCAGTCACTTATTTCATATTTTAAAATTTCGATTTCTTTAATGAATTTTTCCGGCAGATTCCATTAATGTTTTAAATTTCTCAGTTTAACTGTACCCGAAATGGAAGTCTCAGTAGTAAATGGCACATTTCACAATGAATGTCATATTCAATATTTTCAGGTTCAGGCATCGCAATCTTTTTAAAAACTATGTTGTGAGTAAAAGTCAGTAACACTTAGCGAGATTTCTGGTTTTTAATTTTTGTGTCTTGTTCATAAAATTCCTCTCGTCCGTCTATCTCCCCCCTGCCCCGTTTGCAGTATACGCTATAGATGGTATTGTTGAGAGTGTGCTAAAAGATATTTTCAGATTTTGGATCCTATTATACATCAGTATCAACTTAAAAAAGTATATTGTTAATACCAGGCAATAACAATGAAAGATTTTTTAAAAATTTTATTAGGGTGGGCATAACTACCCCCCCCCCCCCCTCCGCTCTTCCCGTTAGTAACGCGCGCGTTATTGAAAATGCGTTGCTATTCCTAGGGTCAAAATAGCTGAAGACTGCTGAGCCACTATTGCCCAATATTAAATCATACCTGTCACTCAGTCAGTTACGACGTCAGCTATTTTGGCTGTACCTGACAGTGAAATCGACAAACCAACTCGCAACCATATAAATATTCGATGCGATCGCTACTGAGTTGAGGATACTGATCAAAAGTAACTACAACTTTAATAGAAAGACTGAACATTTTTTACCGTCAATACTGACCACGGTATAGAGAATAAATGGAGCAAATAGTATCATTGTATGTATCTTTGTATATCTTTCGGGACCACAGCCGTTCACTACTGTAAGAAAATAAAACGCCTACAGCCGTCCTTATGGTCGTATTTATTGCGCAGCTACCAGTTTCGGCGCTTCAATGCGCTACCTTCAGACCTTAGTTGATGCTGAAGGGGTTATCACTATTCATGTATACGCTGCGTCAGTGGCCAACATAACTGGTTTACGCAGACTATCTGTAACTGTGATGTCAGCACTCAGCAATACTCTGAGTATTCGCTGACACATATCTCTGGATGTTGTATTTTGAATGTTTCTCCAGTCAGTTAGCAGTTGATGGTTGGAGTGCTGACATCACAGTTACGGGTAGTCTGCGTAAGTCAGTTATGTTGTCCACTGATGCACAGTATATATATGGTTCGTGACAACTACTTCAGCATCAGCTAAGGCCTGAAGATGGCGCATTGAAGCGCCGAAACTGGTAGCTGCACAATAAATGAGATCATAATAACGGCTGTAAGCGTTTCATTTTCTTACAACAAATAATGTCTGCTTTTTATTTGATTAACATAAATAGGTATTAACTGTTATATTCCTACTGTACATAAATTTCAAAGCTCAGCTGCTAACTGCCGCGTGGTCTGAGGCACCTTGCCACAGTCCGCGCGGCTCCCCCCGTCGGAGGTTCGACTCCTCCCTCGGGGCCGTCCGCTGTGACCGAGAGGTCTTATAGGCGCTTCAGTCCGGAACCGCGCGACTGCTACAGCCGCAGGTCCGAATCCTGCCTCGGGCATGGATGTGTGTGATGTCCTTAGGTTACTTAGGTTTGAGTAGTTCTAAGTTCTAGGGGACTGATGACCTCAGATGTTAAGTCCCATAATGCTCAGAGCCATTTGAACCATTTTGAATCTCCCTCGGGCGTGTGTGTGTGTGTGTGTGTGTGTGTGTGTGTGTGTGTGTGTGTGTTATACTTAGCGTAAGTTAGTTTCAGTTAGATTAAGTAAGGTGTAAGCTTAGGGACCTATGACCTCACTAGTTTGGTCCCCGTAAGATCTTACCACAAATTTCCAATTTTTTTCAGCTGCTAACTACATTTCCACTCAGAAAACGTAAAACAGGGAGCATGCGTACGGAGCGGTTTGAAGTGGAATGACCACGTCCAGTAACTGTAGTATAGACAGATGACAGTCGAAGATTTACAATAAGAATACTGATGAAGAGTAGAGCAACCGCAAAGCAGTCAGCTTACACAAGCTGTGACTGGCCGTTACTCGGGTATTGCTAGTCACTCTCGGACCCTTACGAGACAGAACTGATAGATCAACCACAATAAATCCAAAGAAGAGCAACGCGCTTCATTGTGGGGTTCGTTTTGTAGATGCGAAAGCATCACTGAAATGCTCATCCAACATCAGTGTCAGACGTTACAAGAGAGTCGTGGTGCATCATGGAATGGTTTACTGTCCAAACTCTCGGAGCGTACATTCCTAGAATACTCAACTACTACATTGCTTTCTCCACCAAATATCTTGAAAGGAGCATGAAATGCAGGGTGACAATTATTGAACTATATGAAAAAAACGTAAATTAATTACAAACTACGGCGTGTACACACTTTATTCAACATGTAAACGTCACTACATATTTTCGGAATTAGGGTATGACATGTTCTATATGGCTGCCATCATTGGCGATGATGTGGCGCAGACGAATAGCAAAATTCTGAATGACCCGCTGAAGTGTCGGAACATCGACGCTGTCGATGACCTACTGAATGGCTGTTTTCAGCTCAGCACCGGTTTGGGAGTTATTGCTGTACACCTTGACTTTAGCATAGCCCTACAAAAAGGAGTCGCATGTGTTCAAATCCGGAGTATATGGCGGCCAATCGAGACCCACGCCAGTGGCCTCTGCGTTCCCCAAAGCCAGAATGCCATGCCTAAAGCGCTCCTCCAGAGCATCAACCACTCTCCTGCTTCGATGGTGCCGAGCCCCGTCTTGTAGGAACCACATATTGTCGAAATCAGGGTCACTTTGCATAATGGAGACGAAATCATCTTCTAAAACCTTCACGTACTGTTTGGTAGTCAACGTGCCATCAATATCGCATCGATTTTTCCGTCACTGGACATTGCACACCACAGAGTCACCCGGTGAGGATTCTCAGCCCCCACCCCCAAATGCGCCAGTTTTGCTTATTGACGCACCCATCCAAATGAAAGTGGGCTTCGTCACTAAACGAAACCATACTGTTACGTCTGCCACAGACGGCCCCTGCCACGCAGACTATATTCAAGACACCCCCGTGTACCATATAACATACACAAACCCTTGCAGGCGCAACTAAGAGGAAAACAATTCTTAAAAACAAACAGAACTTGCTAGAGACTAATGCGAACCTTTTTCTGCAGAGGTCGCCTCACAGATACAGGGAAAGTTGGATTACTCCGCCGGCCTCCGCCAGCTTTGTAAGGCCAGCGCAGCAGCAGTACAGCCAGTTCCTCGCAGAGCTAGGACCAGCTCCGATGGACCTCACCGACGCTCTTTGTGAATGGTCGGCTACAAGTTATTTGTTTTTGTGTCTATATGGTGATTGTTCGAGAAGTGTAGTTCAGTTTCAATAAACGACATTACACTGATTGTTCTACAATACTGAGTATTCTCCACATGCATGCTTATACTAATTCCCATCGCGCCCCACGGCCAACCGTGCAGTTTGAACGTCCTAAAGCAAACCGTTTTGTTTGATATAGCATCAGATAGATGTGAGCCCGCACGGATGCCTACCAGCTATCTTTCTTCCCGCCGCCATGCTCTACTGAAACAGGAACGGAAGAAAGTACCCTCCTCTGCGCACCACGGGGTGGCTTGGGGACCGCAGATGTAGGTAACTACAAAAAGCTGCAGGTGTTTTACATGTAACAGTTAAATATCTGGAGCATGTTCTACGAAAACTAACAAACTAAATGAAATTGTGTGAGATAGCTGTGGCATTTTGAATGATGACGAGTGAATGGTAACTATAATATTTCATTACATCACATAATCTGTCCTGATATACTTATTTTCAGAAGAATCGCGTCAAATGTTTTACTTTTTAATGCTGGGACGAGGTGTTCTGTGACTTGAACGCATATCAAAGTATCCTGACATGGTACTGTAACTCCCGGCTTTTTGGTCCGCAAGCAGAAGACCAGAACACGACAACTGCAGTGAAACGGCAGGAGGTGACGTGCAGGCCGCATTGCGCCTTCCAGATAAGCCATGCCGACGTACACCGGCCACTTTCACACACAATTAACGCCAGGCGTTCCCCTGATACCAATTACTTCGCTAACAGCTAACGATCCGCGCCGTACCGGCCACTTCGCCTATCTGCCCAATTACTCCCCCCACGACCACCGCCACCACCATGCGACCAGTGTGTGACTCATTCCGCTTCTCTCTCCACATAAAATAAACGGCATCATTGATATGGTGTTTCTCTGACAGCCGAGTAGTGAGATTATACTTTCCACGAGGTTATCCACGGAAAATGCAGTTTCTTCATTCGCGTGTGACGCACTAGCAAGACTAAACAATATATTGGTGACAGTAGGTGTTTACTTTCATTCTTTATGTACTATAACGAATAATCCTTATGGACGGTACGGCGAAAAGAATTTGCTTATGCTGAAATCTTTTGTGTGTTGTTTCTCTGAAAACCGTTTAAATACCAGTTTCTCATATACATTTCAATTTCTGTGAACCAAAAAGCCTTGGATTTGTAGCAGATTAGTAAGTTATTTAGTTCAACATCATCTTGGGGCGTCTGTTTTTTACCATTCAGTATATGTGTCCATAAAACTCTAGTATTCTTTTCTCCACGGCATCCGAAGCTTTCCATTTTTAAATAGACCACCTCGTTCAATCTTAATTTGTGTTCAGCATTACCATTACTTTTAGGTTCCAGAATTTTCCTTCGGATTCTCCTTTCAACTTTTCCAGATATTCAAGATTTTCCAGATTCTGCGGAGTACTATGTTATGGGCCTTAGCACTATTTAATAGTGTCTTAATATTGTGTTTCATGATAATTTTTATTGTTATAGCTCATATGGAATGCTCTTTCTATTTTATATCCTCTATTTTCTGTTATTTTTTATTTTCTATTGCATAATACCCTTTGTCCTAGATATTTAAAATAATTTGTTCTGTATATTCTGATGTTATGAATTTTAGGATTCTGGATGGGACTAACAAATAAGTCAGTGATACACGCCATGCCACCTGCAGAAGCTAGAAAATCTATAGTGGTTATATTTGAATTTTTCTCTTTGCTCTCACAAAATCATTTGGATGTGAGACACATGTAATACGTTTTTATAAGTTTTAATAGTAAGATATTAGAGAGAAAGCTGAAAAAAGGTTAACTTTATACCTGGAAATTTGGAAGCACAAGTCTGTGCTTAAGTGTCAACAAACAGAGGAGGGATTTGAATCTGACTGGGTTCGTGTAATGTTGGTGCTCTGACAATGTCCTGTTCTGGTCCCGCTTCTTTCCTTGATACGATGTGCCATTAAACACTCCATATGATCTGAAAATTGTTGCTCTTTGTAGATGACACAAGTACTCCTGTGAAAGACGTGGAATGTAATGTATGGCTAACAGGGCATCAGCATGTGCGTTCGAGATAACAGATTAATTCTTACTTGCAAAAAAAAAAAAAAAAAAAAAAACGCATTCGTTTTCGGAAATGGAATGTTTGTGGGAGCGAAAATTTGTTGCTCCAAGGTGATCAGACAGACAGTTAAATTAAGCAATCAAGTTATTGGGCCTGAGGAGAGATGAACAGCTTTCTTTCGAAGTATCGCGTTCAGTATCTTGTGCACAAACTGAACGCTGCTATCTTCACCATACCAGTGATCTCCACTGTCCCTGACACTGAAATGCGAAGGCCTGTTTTCTTTGGCTATTTTCATTGTATTATTTTGTATGGAATCCACAACGAAACTTTGTCTCGAAACCTGACAGAAAATCCAGAGAGTTTCTTGTCGTATGTGAAGTATGCTAGCGGCAAGAAACAATCTTTGCTTTCTCTGCGCGATAGCAATGAAGATATGGAAGACAGTGCTGCCAAAGCAGAGTTACTAAATACAGCCTTCCGAAATTCGTCCATCAAAGAAGACGAAGTAAATATTCCAGAATTCAAATCAAGAACAGCTGCCAACTTGAGTAGCATAGAAGTAGATAACATCGGAGTAGAGAAGCAACTTAAATCACTTAATAAAAGCAAGTCTTCTGGTCCAGACTGTACTCCAATTAGGTTCCTTTCAGAGTATGCTGATGCATTAGCTCCATACTTGACAATCATATACAACCGTCCGCTCGACGAAAGATACGTACACAAAGACTGGAAGGCTGCACAGGACACACCAATATTCCAGAAAGGTAGTAGGAGTAATGCACTTAATTACAGGCCCATATCGTTAACGTCGATATCAGCAGAATTTTGGAACATACATTATGTTCGAAAATAATGAATTACCTCGAAGAAAACGGTCTATTGACATACAGTCAACATGGGTTTAGAGAACATCGTTCTTGTGTAACACAATTAGCTCTTTATTCGTATGAAGTGTTGAGTGCTATTGACAAGGGATTTAAGATCGATTCCGTATTCTGGATTTCCGGAAGGCTTTTGACACTGTACCATACAAGCGGCTCCTAGTGAAATTGCGTGCTTATGGGATATCGCTCAATTATGTGACTGGATTCGTGATTTCCTGTCAGAGGTCACAGTTCGTAGAAATTGACGGAAAGTCATCGAGTAAAACAGAAGTGATGTCTGGCGTTCCCCAAGATAGTGTTATAGGCCCTTTGCTGTTCTTTATCTATATAAACGATTTTTGAGACAATCTGAGCAGCCGTCTTAGGTTGTTTGCAGATGACGCTGTCGTTCATCGACTAATAAAGTCATCAGAAGATCGAAACAAATTGCAAAACGATTTAGAAAAGATATCTGAATGGTGCGAAAAGTGGCAGTTGACCCTAAAAAACGAAAAGTGTGAGGTCATCCACATGAGTGCTAAAAGAAACTCGTTAAACTTAGGTTACACGATAAGTCAATTCAACAAAATACCTAGGTATTACAATTACGAACAACTTAAATTGGAAGGAACACACAGAAAATGTTGTGGGAAAGGCTAACCAAAGATTGCGTTTTATTGTCAGAACACTTAGAAAATGTAACAGACCTACTAAGGAAACTGCCTACACTACGTTTGTCCGCCCTCTTTTAGAATACTGCTGCGCGGTGTGGGATCCTTACCAGATAGGACTGACTGAGTACATCGATAAAGTTCAAAGAAGGGCAGCACGTTTTGTATTATCGCGAAATATGGGAGAGAGTGTCACTGAAATGATACAGGATTTGGGTTGGACACTGCAGGCTTTCAAAAAAAAAAAAAAAAAAAAAATTGTGACCCTCTACTACATACCTTCAGACTCAAAGTTTGAACATTACAACTTTTGGCTGGTTTCGTTGTTTAGGGGCTGGGATGTGTAGTTGCCGCATTACAAGCCAAATACTGCTGAGTCTACAGTATACAATATGAATACACACATGAATCGAATGGTCGAAGGTTCCTACCACTCGGAAATTGCGAATTTTGAATGTAACATAGAAATTTATAAATAAAAGTTTGCAATTAAATAAAATCTGTATGTATTATTTTTAACGACTTTAAATGATGAATACGACAGCAGAAGTACCTTTAAGTATGCCATTTATTACTGCAAAACACTTGTTGGTGTCGATGGTCCAGCAATTAAATAAAATATAAGTTGAATAAATGAAACAATAGATTCATACCTCACATAATTAGTTATGAATAACAGCATAGCTCGTGAGATATTCACTTCTAAACGCATACGTCTTCACTGCAGAAGCCACGGAAATCTCACACGTGCACAAGTCGGCACTGCGAAATACTTCTATCTCCTGCGACCACGCGCAAACTGCTCAACACTCTCCAAGTATTCCCCGCGACCGTCCGTCGCGCCTTCCCATCCAGCACTCTCCGTGTCCTCTCACCCGATGCTCCTCCCCCACTTCCCTACAGTCTCTCCATTGACTTCGGTAATCGCCTACTGTAGTAACAAGAGCTGTGATTGGCTAGAGCACTCCCGCCATGTCTCCAAGCCAACACACACTGACAAATATATTTAAACACATACGAAATACTGGATTTTCATTTAAATGACTTAGAATTAAACAATTAGTCCTACGGCTGGACCATAAACACGCTCTAACACACATTATTAAATACAAGAACAGATTAAATAAACATATATCAAAGGAATAGAAGCAGAAGTAGGCCAGTAGCCTAATGACTTTGTGCTTTCTAATACACAGTAAATATTTGAACAATTTGACCTCCAATAACTCATATACCATTCACGTTACATGCCTGCAATTCATACCAATTTAGGGTTACACTAATAGCTTTCTAAAGACATGTCGATCGACAAAATCGGATGAACCGCTTAGCTTTTGGAAATTCGTTACTGCGTGTTACTTGTATAATTTAAAGTCAGATACTAATGTTTAAACTAACAAAGATATTGAAAATCTGATTACACCATCAGAATTGTCATGCAAATAATGGCGATGCACATATTTCTTTTTGAGTTATCATGATTCCACTGGCTACTATTAATTTCTACATGAACTGTGAAATGTCTGCCACTATGGTTTCACAAAGTCCGCCATCTTTGGCGCTCCCGGCATACAAATCTCTTTCATCGACACAAAGCACCGTCCTCGACACAGCGTCAACATGGAATTCCTAGCTCCGCGGTCGGCCTCGACCACGTGCTTGGTCTACCCCTCCTGCTCCGACTAACATTCGGCACCACATGGTTGCTGACGAGCCCTGGCTTGCCGAGCGGCCGTGCGGCCAAGCCAACTCCCCACAACACGTGTTCATCGTTGGTCTTGTGTTTGTTATGGTGCTGTGTGTGAGTGTGAGTGTGAGTGTGAGTGTGTGTGTGTGTGTGTGTGTGTGTGTCTGTGTGAGTGTGTGAGTGAGTGTGTATGTGAGTGAGTGAGTGAGAGATAGAGAGAGAGAGACCAACGATGAACAAGTGAGCAACAGCAATAAGATAATACCTCTCACTGAGTGTGTTGTCAGAAGTGTCCGCTTAGATCACATTTCGCCAAATTTTGTGTAAGTGCATGTGAGGTGAAGCAGTGAGCGGAAATTTGTGAAAAACTGAGTGAAAACAATGCACTAAATAGCCGTTGATTGAGACACCAACCAGGAACTCAAAACTGGACGGAAAATGTAAGTAGAGAAACGTACATAGCCTCTACCCTCGAAACAGCTGTCCATAAATACGCAACAATTTTCTCCATGGCTAGTTTGCAAGTGACATGCTTAAAGAAAACTAAAAATTAAAAAAAGGCGAAAACGAGCACTAAAATCGATATATAATA
Organism: Schistocerca serialis cubense; assembly: GCF_023864345.2. Taxonomy (NCBI): domain Eukaryota; kingdom Metazoa; phylum Arthropoda; class Insecta; order Orthoptera; family Acrididae; genus Schistocerca; species Schistocerca serialis. The sequence goes on from NC_064645.1 coordinate 92,640,558, forward strand.
ATACAGTTCCGTTAGCGATGTAATTTTAAGGTGAGTGTCTGAAGCAAATGAAGCAAATTGCAACTATTGTATTTCTTAGACCTACAGCAGTTAAATTATTACAAATGCGATATTGTACTTTACAGAAATAATAATTTGACCCACAGAAGATGACACATTGGTGTAAAAACATGTCTGGGTAAATATAAAAATAAACTAATTGTGTTTGCATAAGGCTGATTTCCTAAACAACCCAGTATGTAAAACTACTTTGTGAGGACGGTAGTTTTACATATTGACAATGCGGTAACAAACACAGAAAAATTTTATTTACTAATATTACACCGTGCAACAGAAGTAAAGGATGAGTCACTGGAATCCCCGTAATGGTCTGTCAGTGCGACGTACAAGTTTTATATTTATCTCGTGGGTGCCTACAACCTTCCTCTCTAATGGTGGCGCAAATGGGTGGCTATCTGTGACGTCGACCTCCGCTTCAGAGAGTCTTCAAACAGCAGGCTGTCGACACGGGCGGAGAACGGCCAGAGCTCAGTGGATGTGAGGTGTATTATGGGTTAATGATGTCCCACTGGCACCAAAATTTCGTCACAATTCTGCCCAACGCCACCGTCGACGTGTGACACGTTGGGAAGGTCGTCACACCCCTTCTTGCACTCATTTCGCTCTTCCTTTTGACGCCTCTGCGACTGAAGTCAGAACCGCGACGCCCAGCGTAGAAATGACGCGGTTTTCCTATGGGTGGCCGAGATAAATACCTTTCACACACACTGCCACCTCACCATAAATATGGCACAAAAGGGCGTCAGTGAAACCACCCTTTTACCAGGGCGTTGATTCCTAAGCATTTCGTGGTGATAACAACAGTTCAGAGTGCGTGAGCAACAGGACGATGTCCTTGATAACCTTCGAGCCTGCTGACACCCCCAAGACTATTCAACCCCTCTGTAAGGAAGTCATTGGCAGCAACTCCAATGAGCGTTACCGCACCCCTTTGTAGCGCAATGCGGCCGCAAATTCCCTTTGATGTACAGGGTGGAACTGCTGGGTACTGTTCGAAACCGTTCGATGAAATCTGACGAAATTTGAACGTGATCCTAAGCAGCAAAGAGTGCTTATGGTTCTCCTAACCTCCTCTGACGTGATTAAGGGGGGGAGGGGGGATGGAAGGGTGAAACATTGATCCCTCTAAGCTGAACCAGTTCAGCAAAGCCCTGGGTGCCAGCCCCCTCCTTTGTTCAGCACTTTAAAAATACCTGTGCTGGCAGTCAACTCACCGACACCCATCTGATTCCGCATGTCCACTAGCAGCGGCTGGAGCAGCAGTATCGTTCCCTTAGGCGGCCAGAACTCTCGTCACGGGTTATCTTTATCTCTGTACGGCCACATTTTTGAAGTCTTCAACGAAGAGGATGCTGGCTGGCTGGCTGGCATCCAGCGTCTTACAGAACGGTTGTCATGGGACAAGGAATGCAGTAGACGTAGCGAGCATCTACTACATTTCCGTCTACATGTCGCAAGTCACCTTATAAATGGCGGAAGCTATGTCGTGGACCACTTTAACTCACATTCATCTTACTTGTTTTTGTCAGGAATTCATACTACAACAGTCTGCATGCGCCACGCTGCGTAAACATTTCTCTAGTTAGGCAAACAGAATTAAGACATGCCTTCGGTCCCTATTCACGGCACGATCTCCAAGATTGTCTGTCCAGACAAGCTCAGTATTACGTTTCTGCCAAGAAAGGTCATGTACAATCCGTATGTTTGCAAAGGAACAAACATAAGAATTTTGCCACTCACAAAAATCTAGTCACAAGGCCCATGTAATCAATGCAGTGTACCCAAAGCCTGCTGCACGCATTAACAAAACTAGCAAGGGACAAGTTTCTTCAGTGCTATGCCAGTCCAACAAATTTTTTTCCATTTGCATATTAGTAGAAAACACGTGAAATTTCAGTTGAACACGAGTGCTTCATTTACATTGCTGAATCATAACACGTATGTACTGTTAGACTCCCCACGCCCGTTCTCGGAAAATGTACTTTGCCTGTCGTGTATCGCTCACGTACATCAACTGTGACTTTCACTGTGTTACAATCACATGATAGTGAAAACGTATCTCGCCTTCTCTCGTTTGATTTGTTTGGCTTTCAAATTCACGACAATGTGTTACCCATGACTGCATTAAATATCAAACAGTGTAGCTAGCTTGCTGAAAGAATTCGCTGAACTCTTTTCTGAAGTTTTAGGCAAGGCCAACAATTTTGTTGCACCCATTAGTATGAAAGACAGTGCTCAGCTGAAATTTTGCCGGGCCAGAGCTGTTCCTATTGCATTACGGGACAAAGTCGCTGCTGTACTTCAAGAACTGCGGGATAGTGGAGCTATTGCACCCATACAAGCTAGTCAATGGGTTCAAATGGCTCTGAAAACTATGGGACTTAACATCTGAGGTCATCAGTCCCCTAGAACTTAGAACTACTTAAACCTAACTAACCTAAGGACATCAGACACATCCACGCCCAAGGCAGGATTCGAACCTGCGACCGTAGCGGTCGCGCTGTTCCAGACTGAAGCACCTTGAACCACTCGGCCACACCGGCCGGCCTAGTCAGTTGGCAAGTCCACTGGTTTTTCTGCCAGCCGGGGTGGCCAAGCGGTTAAAGGCGCTACAGTCTGGAACCGCGTGACCGCTACGGTCGCAGGTTGGAATCCTGCCTCGGGCATGGATGTGTGTGATGTCCTTAGGTTAGTTAGGTTTAAGTAGTTCTAAGTTCTAGGGGACTGATGACCGTAGAAGTTAAGTCCCATAGTGCTCAGAGCCATTTGAACCACTGGTTTTTCTCCCCAAACCTTCAGGTCGCATTCGCCTGTGTGTTGACTTGAAGTCTACAGTCAACCCACAAACTGCGATTGATACTATGATTGTTACCTATTGCAGGACTAAAGTGTAGACTGGGCAAGTGTGATTTTCTTCAACCTGAGTTGCATATCTTAGTCATGTCATAAACAGCCGAGGTGTACATCCTCTTCAGTCACTTTTTTAGCCAAACGGGAGTTGCTAGTTCCTCGCAGTTTCACAGAATTGCAGTCAGCTTCAGAGAAAATGAACTATTATATTCGGTTCATACCGAATGCTGCACAAATCGCGTCTCCATTGCATCGCCGACGTCGCAAGAATGTCCCCTTTGTTTGGACAGATGAGTGACAAGAAGCTTTTCAAAAACTTAAAGGTGCATTGCTCAGTGATCGATGGTTAGTTCACTTTGATCTGGACAAACCACTTGTGTTACAAGTTGAGGCTTCCTCTTACGGAATCGGTGCAGTGCTTTCTGACAGAATTGGTGATAAAGAAAGGCCTATTGTTTACACATCAAAAGTGTTGTCCAAAGTTCAGTGTAACTTTTCACAAATAGAAAAAGAGGCATTGGTTATTGTGTTTGGTGTCACCAAATTCCAACACTATTTGAATGGCAGAAAATTCTACTTAGTGACGGATAACAAGCCACTGCAGTCCTTGTTTCATTCAACGAAGCCCGCTCCTGCACGAAGTACCCAAAAATTGCGAAGATGGGCTTTGTTGTTGTCTCAATACCAGTACGAGATTGTGTATCGTCTGACAGCTGAATATGGCAATGCCGACGCAATTTCACGTCTTCCGATTGGCCCTGACACAGACTTAAACGATTCTGCTGCATCTTGTTGTCACATCGATCCTCAGGAACCTGAATTGCTTCAATCCTTTCCTCTAAACCATAGAAAAATTGCGCAGGCCACGGAAGCTTATTCAGATTTGAACATTTTGCTAAAATACATTCGCACATCTTGGCATAGTATAAAGAACTGTAGCGCGCCGATACTTTGCAAGTCGGTATAGCGTCGCTATACAGCAAGAGTGTGTTGATTCCCAAAGCTTTGCAAAAGGAAGTCTTCCAGTTACTTCACCAACGACACTGGGGGATTGTTCGTACGAAACAGTTAGCACGTCGACACTGTACATGGCAGGGTATGAACACCCAAATAGAACAGGTGTCATGCATGTGCAGAAAATCAGTCCGCTACGCCACAAAAGTTCTCTGCTCTGCTTAAGTCACAATTGCCCTGGCAAAGTGTGCACATAGACTTTGTGGGACCTTTTTGAAACACCCGTTGGTTGATTGTGGTTGACTCGTGTAGCAAGTTTCCTTTTGCTGTGCTAGATAACTCGACAAAATCACGTAGCACAATTCAGGTGTTGTCCCCTATTTTTTGCCTAGAAGGTTTACCTGAAGTAATAGTGTCAGACAACGGCCCTCGGTTCACATCACAAGAATTTGAAGGATTCTGTGAACGTAATGGCATAACGTATCTAACTTGTGCATCGTTCCATCCACAGTCAACGGCGAAGTGAAACGTTTTGTCAGAACCTTCAAGCAGCAGATGGTCAAACTTCACCCCGCACACACCAGGGACCAAGCATTGCAATTGTTTCGCGCCTCCCATCGTTCGCACCCACGAGATGGACCTTCGCCGGCGGAACTGCTTGACGGTCACTGCTCCACCTGCTCCACCCTCCTCAGCATCCGGCGCCGAAGGCAAGGCCGCAGGTATCGCTTCGCGCCGCATGAAATTGTGTTTTACAGGGTTTTTAGCGGCAGCAGGCGGTGGGCGCGAGGCGAGATCGTCCGTCGACTTGGCGCTTGCATGCATCTGCTTTCAGGTCCGGATGGTCTGCAGCGCCGCCATCAAAATCAGTTTCGCCTCTGTCATGTACACGATGATCTCTCTGTCTCTCTTCTCCCCCCCCCCCCCCCCAAGATTCAGGAATCCAGAGGACAGCGTGGCCAGAGCAGCCGTCAGACACGGGGCGACCCCATGGAGATGGCGCCTTCACCTCTTCCGCCTCCTCTCGTCCTGCCGACGGAGCTGGAACCGCCCACGTCGCAACAGCCGACGCCTTCTAAAACAACGTATGAGCCCCGGAGGTGGACGCGTACCCTCCTGGGCGTTTTCCAGCGGACGTTTCCATCAGAGCGCAGGCCGGATGGCGGGGTACGATCGGACGTCTGACGTTCCCTGCAGCCACAGCTTCTGGTCCATCGCAGCATCCACGTTCCTACCTCCCCTCCCGTTTTCGTACTCCTTATACGACGACGGTCCGTCGCTTTAGGGGGGGGGGGGGGGGATATTACGGCGTAAACTCAAGCGCCGGCAGGCTAGTCGGGACCGAGAAGACGTCAGCCAAGCGCCGGCACGCTGACTGCCCGCCCGCCCGCCCGCCCTCCCCCCCCCCCCCTCACCCCTGCCCCCCCTGCCACCCACCCGGCCCCTATGGCTTTGTATATACTGAAGACACTTTATTATTTCGTATGTCGCCCTTTGCTTGCGACAGGTCTATGTAATCACAAAGTTAAGTATCGTCATTTTTAATTTTGTAACAAAACTCATTAATACGATTTTTTGAATTTTTTGTCTACCGAACCGAGTACGTAGGATTCCTAGACTCCGCATATTCGACGACGAGCATAGAGACATAAAAGCGAGACACGGTGGAGTGCGTCGTTCGTTTCTTGATGATTTGTGGGTAAATGATTAAATGAAAGAAGAGATCCACAATCATTCATTTTAAGTTGTAAACTGTCATTTTCATCTTGTCTGTCAATACGAAGTACTAGTACCATTGCTCAACACCGATTAATCATGTTCTGCACTTTAGCGAACAAAACTTTTTCCATTCAAATACTTGTAACACTTGCGTCTTTTTTCCATTCTCAATATTCTACTCCACATGTTAATTTTATGAATATTTTTTCGCACAGTCCCTCATCATCTGTTGGGAATGAGAGGAATGAACTGCATTTTAAAAAGAAAAGGAAAAAAAGAAATGCGCACATCAGGCTCTTCCAACCAGTTCCCTCCCAGCGACTGGTCGCCGTCATCTCTGTTTCTCTTGGCCGTATCATTGTATATCAAAAATAAAGAAATAGCTTCCTTTTGCTATGGACAAAACTGAACTATCATTTGAATGGTATAAATAGTTTATAGGGTATTGTTTTTGTCAGGGTCTGCGTCTTACGCGATTAGCTTCGAACACTGGTTGTGAATCAACACAACAGATAGCTCTCAGAATCATAATTACCAAAACTATTAAGAGACCTGCCACTGGCATTTAAATTATTAGTGATTTGACCACTGACCATAGCTAACTCAGTAACGCTACAGAACAATCCTCAATTTGACACCCATTTTTAGCAGGTTGGGTTTACAGGAGTTGAACATAAACACCGCGTGAAACGCATGCTTTAACATAGACGCAGTTGCTGGCCAAGCGTGCATGTTGAGCTGTTCTATTTGACCACGAAAGACACCTGTGCAATGTCCTCAAAGCGGTGTATCAGTCGTGGTCATAATAGTATTCTGTGTCGTTGTGAACGCAATGTATCGGAGGTAAGTGAACTGTAATGTGGGTGGTGCTCCCGTAACCAAGGGAGAGGAATTATTTGGTGTTTCGAGAGGGACCGTATCGAAGATTTATACCGCATACAAAGAAAGAATAAAAACCTCATCTGCTAATACACAACCAGGACGGAAGTGTGTATTCAACGATTGTGACAGAGGATGATTCAAGAGGATTGTGACGAAAAATAACATGACTGCAGCTGCACCAAAACAACACGGACGAATCTGGGGATTGCACGGCGAGCTGCATTTTCAAAACCATTCATCAGTGATGAAGATGCCTGTAACAGGAAACGTAGTGCCGAAACCATACAAACATGGGCAGTGGATGAATGTCATTTGGTCTGATGACTTTTGTTTCACACTGGTCCAGTTTACGTCCCAGGAGCAAAATATTTCGGGTATTCGGTTATGATTTGGGCAGCCATGTCTTGGTATTCCAAGGACACCATGGCTAATCTGCAAGATCACATTACTGGCAATGATTTTGTGGCCATTTTGGTTGGTCAGGTCCGTCCCATGGTACAGTGTTTGTTCCCCAATGGTGACGCAGCGTTCCAAGACAACAGGGGTCCTGCTCACACAGGTCGCATCGTCCAGGGCTGGTTTTGTGAGTAGGAGGTTAAATTGTCTCAATATTATTGACCTTTTGCGTCATTGCTATCCACCTCCATCGTCGTAACCTGAAATTGTTACTATTTTTAATCGGAACAGTTCTCGGGTATCCGACCGGGTAGCGTCGTAATTTCCCCAAAATATTTCGGCAGACGCACACGCTGCCATCTTCAGGTGGTTCCTGACGAATGCTGTGCTGTTCCTCTCGGCGCCCTATATATACTGGCCGTTGCCCCCTCCACCGTTCCTCTCCTGGTGTCTTCGGTGCGGCCGGCGCGGCAGCTACTGGAGGTGGTGGGGGAAGCGGCGCCTGGGTCTGAACTGGGGTCTGCAGTCTCCCTGCTGCGCCGTAGGGGGCGGTCCTCGATCTCTGGGACAGCATCTTTCTCCCCAGGCTGAGTGCAGAGTTCCAAGCCTGACTAAGTTGAAGGCCGCTGTCTTTATTAATTAGATCGTCCTGTAGTCGGATTTCTATGGCCTCTTTAGTAACGCAGTCCCAGAAGTAAAAGGTTTGACAGAGTATTTTTGTTTTTTCATAGTCCATAGTATGGCCAGTCTTCATACAATGGTCAGCCACGGCTGATTTAGTGGCCTGGCGTAATTCGGTATTGCGCTTGTGTTCGCGGCACCTCTCTTCTACAGTGCGGACTTTCTCCCCAATGTATGATTTTCCGCACTGACAGGGAATTTTGATAAACACCTGGTTTTCGAAGGCCTAGGTCATCTTTCACTGAACCCAGTAGAGTCAAGGCCTTTGCAAGGGGTCGGAATACACATTTCACATTGTGTTTCCTCAGGATTCTACTAATTTTTCTTGAGGTGTTTCCGACAAACGGATTGCATGCCAGTTACTTTTGTTCTTCTGTTTCTTCTTCTTGTTGTCTTGGCGCAGTCTGTCTGCGTGTCTTATTTGCATCTAGTTGTACACATTTTTCCGAAATGTTGTCTCGAGGTGCTGCAGTTCTGCTGGAAGGCTCTCCTGATCGCAGATCGATCGTGCCCTGTGAACAAGTGTGCGCCAAACGCCTTCACGCTGGGAGTTGTGGTGACAACTGAAGGCATTTAGGTGCAAATCGGTGTGTGTAGTTTTTCTGTATACATTGTGTCCCAGCTTGCCGTCAGGTTTCCGTTTCACCAGGACGTAAAGAAACGGTAGGGAACCATCCTGCTCCACCTCCATCGTGAACTGTATGTTGGGGTGCAGCGAGTTGAGGTGTTCGAGAAATTCATTTAAGCTGTACCGTCCATGTGGTCAAACAACGAACGTGTCATCCAAGTAGCGGAAGAAACAAGCTGGTGTTTGCTTGGCTTGTTTTTGTGCCTTATCCTCGAAATTCTCCATAAAAAACTTGGCTACAACCGGTGTTACTATTTTACTGGAAGAAAGGTGTCCGATTCTATAAAAACCTTACAGGATCTGTATTTACCCATTCCGAGACGACGTGAAGCTAGTTTTAATGCCGACGGGTTTCCTACATCGCATTAGGCATGATAATGTGTTCTGTTTCTGTGTTGCCGTATTTTTGTCCAATCCCTGTACGTCTACATACATATTTTGCGAGCCACTTTGCAGTGAATGGCGGATGGTGCATCGCACCAGCATTGTGTATTTTCTTTCCTGTTCCGCTCGCGTGCTGAGTGAGGGAAAAACGCCTCCCTGGTTCTTTATGTACTCTATCTCTGACAACTTATAATAAAGACTTCTCCACTAGATAAATGCTGATTTCAACAGTATGGTCGTATTGTCTTCTTCGAACATGGGTTCTTTAAATTTAGCCAATAGGGTTTCACGACAACTACGTTCCCTTTCTTCGAAATTATTCGGGCATTTCTGTTACACTAGGGTATCGGATATACAGAACTGCTACGATCGTAGCAATGCGTCTCTCAAATCGTTCGATGTCTGTTGTCGTACCTACTTGATAAAAAAATAAAGCAGTCACCAATATGAATATCGCAGTGCTTCCCTGGACATGGTCCTGTTGTAGGTCGTCTGCCGTTTCCCTCCTCCGACCTCTGAAATGAGTCACGCAGCCAGTTGTAGGGGGAACTACAGTTTCAACCGAAACACGTTGCGACACGGCATTTTCCGCAACAGTAAACACTGCGGCAAGTGAAAGCAGGGATAAGAGACTGACAAAAATCGTAGGAGTGACCGGGCTTGGGACCTATCTGGCAATTTTACCATTGAACCACAAAGCCTAATTTATAACAAACACTGGAAGAATACTTTTATTTTCTCAAGTCCTTCTTGAACACATAGATTTCTTTACATTTTATGACCTGTTTCGGCTTGTCGCCATCTTCAGATCTGTTGTAAATATAAATATTGTGTAAACGACCAGGTTCAATTAATTAAGATTAAATCCATACAAGTCTTAGTGATGCATAAATATAAAATATTTATAGCCATGTATGGCAGTCATACTGAAAGGGTACAGTACCGCCCGACATTGAAAATAGGTACAACATACTTCATTATTTTTGTCAGAACAACACTTTTTTTTTTGTAAAATGACTCAATTTCAATTAATACAGCAAAGCCGGATACCAGTGTGGGAAAGAATGACAATTTATTTATTTAATTGATCACATGTGCACTCCCACAAAGTAAATCCCTACATCCAGTTTGGTGAGATCTGTGAAATGAATGAATGTATGGTCGTCTGCTAACCGCAGATAGAGAATGTGAATATATGATCATCTTTGAGACGATCCTTTGGCCACCTTTGGTGGGACCAAAGAGATGAAACTTACCTGAGCTTTGAGCGCCTGAAATGTGGCTGACCAATATGGTAGCATGGTCTTCCCCCACCTCGAGATAGGTGCGAGATGACCTGGAGAACGACCATGTTTCAGCACTCTGCCGCTGGATCTTGAGCTGTTAAGACCTGTTTTAGTTGTGCTCCGTAATGACGAAAGAGTGGAGACATGGTATGCATGTGGAATATTTAAGAGTAGTTTGAAATAATAATTTCTCTATTTCAGGAACATTTGTGGGGAGATTTAAATGTCAGGCAGGTAATATTAATGGGATTGTAGTAATCTTCGGAAGTGACCAACAGTCACAATGAAAACAACGTGGAGCAATAAGTCGAAATACTTCCGTGTGCTTAAGTTAAGCTGAATTACTAGCGTGTGTACAATAAGTTGAAATATTTAAGAAATAGCGTGTGTACCATAAGTTGAAGTATTTAAGAAATGGCGTGTGCAGGACTTGAAATTAGAGACGAGTACTTCCATGTGGTGAGTACTGTGTGAGTCTCAATCTGTGTATGAGACAAAGGATAAAGAGAAGTACTCGTCCATGGTATCAGTTGAGGACTCGCGTGTGTGATGAATATGTTCTCAATATTACTTTGCGTGATATGATTCCGTGTGACGCTAGAGTCAAACACTGAGAGAGAAGCAAGGTGAGTCGGCCGTCTATCCAGCAACGCCACTTGGCTTGCATTGCACAGGAAGACGTGCAAATATCTCCAGAGTTCATAGTAGGAAAGTAGAATTACAAAGTGGGGCAGTGTCGTGTGAAACTGGGATAAATACTAATTGAAGTGGGAAAGCTGAAAGTGATAATGTTGTGACTATTTAGTGTTTTGTATTCCATGTCGTAGTGTGGTGCATGTCATGTAATTTGGGTATGTGTGGCTTGCATGGGAGAGTAGCAAGGTAGTTTCAAAAGATTAGTGGGTTATGCTTGTTCCTTCTGTACTGCTCGGTCTAGAGGATAGTTTCGTGATGATGATTGTGAGAGTCGAAGTGTGAGAAATAATAAAAAATCCACCATCCTATCCAGAAAGTGCACTGTAGCGTTAAATAATTACGAGACCATAATATAGAGATTCACCAATGTAAAGCCATGCCCACTGGGCGGAATTTCTCATGTGTTATTGTTGTAGGTTATAGAATGTGTGTGTTTAGGTTAGAGAATTTATCGGAATAAGTAAGATAGTGAAAAGAAAAAGATTGGTGGACTTTTCCTTCGAATTGTATGTTGTCATAATGTCCCGAATTTATAATGTGTGCGCCATTCATATTCAGTGCAGTGGCCACGTGTTGACAAAAGCCGTTAAATAAAAAAGGAAAGAAAATGTGGTTTTGCCAGTGCGTAGTGTACAGTCAGAGTTCTGTAAATTACTGATAGTCAGATGCGTGTTTCCGTTGCATATTAATCATATAGGAGGATAACTTGTAACTTAAGTGTGAGTACTAGAGTTCATGTTACTCGATAAATAGGAATAAATCCACTCGCTTGGCAGACCACTCATCTTGCAGGCCTGACTGCTTGATGCCACAGTATGAGCAAGGCATGTGGGTGCCTCTCAATACATACCATTAAAATATTCTGATATATGTCATCGTTAAGTTAAACAAGTGCGTGCTAATACTCAGATTGCGTCAGTATTTATACAAAAACCTAATGCCAGCAGACGGCACTTTAGCCAGAGTACATAGTAAACTAGTGTCGCCAATATAAAGATTAAAAATGGCTCTGCGAAAGTGCGGCGAAAGTGTAAGTGCGCACGTCATGAAAAAGCGGGAATCTGGTTCACAGATCAAGATTTTCTATTTATCCGGAGCAATCGCCGTAATCAATTAGTCTAACCTTAATAAAATTACAATCTCTTAGATGAAAAACTTAATAAATTAAAAGTTATTCGGAGAAATTAGAAAATCGTTTTAGAATTAAGAAGTGCTTTTGAAAAATAAAAATCCCGTTGGACATTGGGAACTAAAATTCTTTTTGGAAAATAAAATGTCTTCAGAAAACCAAAATGCACTTGAAATGTAGCTGTAGATTATCTTTATTATGTTACATAATGTGAACGGTCCTTTGGGTTCGTGTATGGCTTAATCAAACTCGCACATATTACAGAATCTTTGTGGAACTCGACCGTTCATAATTGTCGAGATCGTTTCTTACACTCTCGCTTGTCTCTAAATTTTCCGTGTCTGACAAACTTGCTGTTGTGTTGTGTCATCATACTTGTCTTTCTCCTGATAGGACTATACTATGAAATTTCTGGTATGTGACTTAGTACCTGGAGTATCCAAGCGCTGTGCCAGAAACAGTCCGAACGCTGTCAGGATATACTTCAGTTTCAATTAATTCCACTATAAAAAAATAAATGGAAGCAGTAGTGATCAAATCAATGGAAATGTAATGACGCGTTAGTTATCAGTGGAAACTCCGTTCAGAAATCTTTGATTTGCAAGGTACTGCAATTGAAACGACAACTGAGTCCTTGCCTAGCACAACGCCCACTTACAAAAAGTAATCTCCGTAACGGACTAGGCTCCTGGAGATACGATCACGCCACCAGGCACAGTTTCTATTGAAAGTTTTGTTTTGTATCTCCCCACACGAAAGAAATCAATCAAAATGTAAAAGTTACTTGATTTACTCATTCTTAATATAAATGGTCGACATAGCATTGCATGTTCATTTAATAACGCTCAGTATACAACGTCTGAAGATCTACTGGCGCAATTCATATCCAACTTGTATGAGATGTATTTGAAAAAGGAAGGGTTATTTGCTTATATTTAAACGGTTTCAGATCAGAACAAATTTGCACGATACATTGTCATCTGCTGATTCTTTACAAACGCTAGAAGTGATTATCTTGATCTTGACTGTTCCTAAAGACCAGATACCACATTTTAATAACTGTACAGAAGAACTCGACTATACCGCTATTAGACTTAAACTTCACTGACACGTGTGAGGACAAGAATGGTGCACAGCCCAGATTCACGCACATAACGAATCACTCAGAGAGTGGCATAGACACGATGTAAACAACTAAAAAAAATCCAGAATGAGATTTTCATTCTGCAGCGGAGTGTGCGCTGATATGAAAGTTCCTGGCAGATTAAAACTGTGTGCCGGACCGAGACTCGAACTCGGGACCTTTGCCTTTCGCGGGCAAGTGCTCTACCAACTGAGCTATCCAAGCATGACTGACACCCGGTATTCACAGCTTTACTTCTGCCAGTACCTCGTCTCCTACCTTCCAAACTTTACAGAAGCTCTCCTGCGAACCTTGCAGAACTAGCACTCTGGAAACATCCCCCAGGCTGTGGATAAGCCATGTCTCCGCAATATCCTTTCTTTCAGGAGTGCTAGTTCTGCAAGGTTCGCAGGAGAGCTTCTGTAAAGTTTGGAAGGTAGGAGACGAGGTACTGGCAGAAGTAAGGCTGTGAGGAAGGGGGCTGAGTCGTGCTTGGGTAGCTCAGGTGGTAGTGGTCAGTCTGCGTTCGGCAGGGCAGCAGTGCGCACCGCGCTCGGCCGTCCACGCCACTGCGCGCGCGGAGTGTTTTGTTTACTTCGTCGTCACCGCGCTTCTCAGTCGAACAAGCTCTAATGGCCAACTCTTACAGGAAGAACACTCGTAAGTTCACCTTCTCAAATGAATACGCACGACCCAAAGCACTGGCCGTCGAACGCTTCCTACGCGAAGACGTGAAGATCCCGCGTGACGAACTCATCGGCATACACCTATCGATCATTAGCAGCGTCGTTTATGTTAAGATGACTTCCGACGCTGCCTGCAACGAGATCATTCAAAGGACGCGACATGGACTAAAATTTCGGCACTCCGACGGAAACGTCGGGCCTGTGGATGTCGACCATGCAGGACTTGGCCTTCGGACGATCCGTGTATTCGAACTGCCTTTCGAGGTGAATGAAGATGAAGTCATCGCGGCGCTAAGCCCGTTCGGAAAAGTCCAGAGCCACGTAGCCGAGACGTGGGCACAGTTTACGACGTATCTGGTGCTTAATGGTGTGAGACAAGTCCGAATCGATCTCAAACGGCACGTTCCATCGTACATTTCTATCGGCGGCTGCCGAGCGGTGGTCATTTACGACGGACAACCTCGCACATGTTCCGGTTGTGGCAAAGAAGGCCATGTCCGTAATGAATGCCTGCAACGCCGCATCGCACAACTAAGGCCCGACGATACGAACACCGACAGAACCACAACCACCCTTCCAGTCACCTTTGCGGCGACACTGCACGTCCAGCCCTCACAAGACGCCGTTCATGAGCGTCTCTTTGGTGCGATACACCCGGAGGCGTCCCAGCACCTTGACACCGGCGATGCCGCCCGTGAACATGTCCAACAGCCGGACACACCCACGCTAGAAGATCACAAGGATACCTACGAGACCGTTCTGGAGAATGACGACCGCATCATAACACCCACGGCTTTTGTACCGGAACGACGTGAGTCTCTTCCTTCCTCAGACACCGAAACTCACTGCCGAAAGCAGAAGTCGCCCAAACGACGAAAAAAAACGCCGCAAGACATCAGAATCGACCATTGAGCCCCCTCCGCAGGACGAAGAGATGCCACATCACTCCGACGGAGAACACGATAAGACTTTCTCCTCTGCCACGGAGACACGTCATCCACAAGACGGTGAACCGTCCGACAGAGATCGTGCGCAAGACCCGCGCCCATAAGCCATGGAACATAGCACGCCTGTTGTCACCGACGCAATTGAGCCGACTCGGCCAGCGCTGCCACCTCTCGCCGATGTCAAACCTGTCGGACACCTTTCATGGGCGGATGACACGGATTTCCCACCTCCATCTGATGCGGAAATGGGATCTGTTTCTCCGTTAGACCAACACTAAAATGGGGGAAGTTTCTACGGCGACTCCTGCGACTTCTATGGACTTCCAGCATCCACCACGACAATCTTCACCAGCTACGAACCTATCGGCAGCACAGATCTCCCATCAGGCGTACCGAATAGCTACTATCAATACTAATAATATCGGCTCCCACGCTAAACTTCAACTGCTCCGTGACACGCTAAGAGCAGCGGACATCGACATCGCCCTGTTACAAGAACTCAGGACAGCGACTTGGACTGGGTGTTATGGATATGAGACGTACGCCGCCCCTGCAGCTATGGAACACACAGGCGCAGCCATCCTCCTCCGAGAAGAAATTACAGTTTCCGATGTCGCATACCTCCTAACAGCGCGAGGGGCGGCCATAACAGTTGAAGGACTCAAAATCATAAATCTCTACGTCCCATCGGGCACTGACAAACGGAGGGATCGCTCCCAGTTCTACGCAGAAGATATCACGCCTTTATTCCTCGGCCGATACGATCATCTGATCGTAGGTGGAGATTTCAACTGTGTTCTCGAGCGCACAGACCAATACCCCCATTTCACCACATGTCCCGAACTTCGCTCCCTCGTCCGCCGTCATCGTCTCCTCGACACTTGGCGAGTGGTACACGGCGACCGCCCGGGGTATACACACATCACGAGCCACTCCGCCAGCCGACTTGATAGAATATACATCTCTAACGCTCTAAAATCAGTTCTTCTCGACGCGGAACGTTGGCCGTCTGCCTTTTCGGATCATGACATCTACATCTGTACCATGAATCTACGTCGACAAACTATTTGGCGCAGTGCAGGACCTTGGAAACTCAATGTCGCGCTACTGCGGGACCCTGAATGTCGACAACAGGTCACCGACACGTGGCACACCTGTGTTCAACGCATTATGCGTTACGAGACCACACTGCAGTGGTGGTTGCTGTGCGCCAAACCGGCCATCCGACGCACATTGACACACGTTGGAATCACCATACAACTGATTTCTACTATAGCGCTCTACGTGAACTCATGGGTCATCCTCCATCCCCGGATCGTCTAAAAGAAGCTCAACGCATCAAGGCAAAGATTTTATCCTTGACCAGATGCCGTCTAGAGGGAGCCATTGTACGAGCACGCAGCCAAGACAGGATTCATGGTGAACAACCTTCTATGCATCATATTGTTCAAAATGTTCGTCGACGCCGACAGGCTTTAATGACAACTTTAGACTTACCTGATGGACGACGGCTGACTTCGCAAGCTACCATTGCGGATGCATTCACAACGCACTATAGACTTTTCTATCAAGAAGTACCTGCCGGTGCAGAGGCCATTGCTGAGGTTGCCCATGAGACACTTGGTACTCTAAACGCAGCAGCTGCAACCCTCCTGACTGCTGAAGTGACCACCGACGACGTCCAGGGCGCTGTGGCCAAGGGGTCTCTGAATCGATCTCCCGGCCCGGACGGTTTACCTCTCGAATTTTACAGAACCTTCCAAGATTTGATGCTGCCACGATGGAGGGACATGTACTGGGAACTTTTGTCCGGCGCGGCGAACCCGCCACCAATGTTCATGGAAGGCTTACTTGTACCAGTCCCGAAACCCGCAGGAGGAACACGACTCGACAGTTATCGGCCGATCACGTTACTCACTTCCGACTTCAACATTTTCACACGCCTTCTGGCAGTGCGACTCAAACGTGTCTTACGAGACATTGTTTCCCACGAACAAACATCCTTAGGCGGCGATCGTAATATACAGACAGCCCTCAGTGAATATCGAGATGTGATCGCTGTGGCAACACACTCGCGACTGCCAGGCGCTTTAATCTCCATCGACTTCAAACAAGCGTTTGACCGCGTCAATCATGCATTCCTCGACGCAGTGATGGACCGAATGGCAATTCCCCCGACGTTCATGCAAGTGATTATCCGGTTCCTTCGTGAAGCAACGTCTAGACTTCTCGTCAACGGCAGACTTACAGAACCTATACGGATTGAACGCTCCGTACGGCAGGGTTGCCCTTTGTCGACGGTACTTTATGCCATTGCGATGGAAGCACTCATTTGCGGATTACGGCGACGTTTGACAGGTATTCCACTCCGGGATCATATGTTCCGCTGCCGAGCTTACGCGGACGACTTGGCCCTCGTCGTACGTTCAGCGGCTGAAGTACAAGCTGCGATGCAGTGGATTACCCGTTACAGTGCAGGGGCAGGGAGCGCTATGAACGTGGCAAAATCACGCGCCATGAAGATCGTCCGCGGCCTTCCCGCAGACAGCGTAGTCCCATTTCAACTGGTGGACACCCTTCGTTGTCTCGGATTAGTGTACACGCGAGACATTCGCCGCACCTCGGCGATCAATTTTCGGGCGCTGCTGCAACGCATCCGGGCCAACATACAAAATCACATACTACGCCCGCTGAATATGTGCCAGAGAGTCACCTTCGTCAATAGCCATCTGGCAGCCCGGATACCCAATATAGCGCAGATTCTGCCCATCACTGCGACAATGGCGGCCAGATTACAGGCGGCATTCGGCTATTTCATTTGTTCTGGACACATCTTCAAAGTCCAGTATGAAGCTCTCACCTTACCGAAGCGGGACGGTGGCCTCGATCTGGTTAATGTGAGAGCCAGGACTACGGCACTTTACACCAATACTATGCTCCGGTTATGGAAAAGCCAAAATGCTAGTTTTACTGGAATGTTGACCACCGAGCTCGCGCCTGTTTCGAGACGCCCACCGACGTCTTTGGCACACATCCCACCTCCGATGTCACATATCGGCCGTTTCTTTTTGGAGTACAGCTACATATGCACCGAGCTCCCCAGGACCAGGAAGACGACCACCCGCGACATCTACCGCCTTCTCCGAAAGTCTCCACCCCGCAACCCCGTCGAAACACGTCACCCCCAGGTTTCATGGCCTACAGTTTGGAAAACGATCCACCAACCATATCACACCACTGACACCACCTCTATGTGGTACCTTCTCGTCAACGGCAAGTATACTACAAGACAGAAACTGCATCGCATCGCACTGGTGGACTCACCCCTGTGCCTCAAGTGCAATGTCGAAGATACAGATTTACATCGTTTTGAGTGTGGGCCAGCAGCAGCTGTCTGGACCCTCGTACAGAAGGTTGTGGCTTTCTACCTCCGAGTACCACCACATCACGTTTCTCCCACTACGATGATATATCCCGACACGACCTACTTTCCATCGGCTAAGTGGCACGCCATCACATGGATCAGTGGCATGGCTGTCGACTACCTCTTCCGAGACGACATCGTCGATCCGGCTGACTTTTGGACACGCCTACAAGTACATCACCACACCCTTCGCCGGCATCGACACTATCGGGCCACTCTCGCGAACTATTTACAGAGTATTTTCACCAACCCGCCTCAAAGCTGGAATCTCAACGAACCGTGCCAGCCAAGACTGGACGATCCCACGTTCTCCTTCAATGGTCAATGATAGAATGCATTTTGTTCTGATGGCGCGCCAAAGTGGAGCATCGCGCGGAAAGTATTCCTATTTTATTTCACTTCTCTTTTCTCCTCCTCTTCCAAGTTTTTTTTTCTCCTTACACATGTATATGCTTTTCACACATAGCTCTCTGTCTGCAGCCTATTTGTTTTCTTTCTCCTGAGCTCCCAAAAAAAAAAAAATGCTGATGGCGAGACTGTATACTCATTTATGTTAACAAAAAAATAAAAAAGAATAAAAAAGAAGGCCGTTGCGGAAATATAGCTACCTTTTATGTTTTACGTTTTCAAAGGATATTGTGTTATTTTATGAAGAACGTCGTCTTATTTTCATACACAAGATGTTTTTATTTGTTTTCTTAAAAAATGTAAAAATAAACTCAAAAAAGGTGGTTTTTCGATTACGAAGCACTCTTTGCTTGTGGACATCATGCCAAGTGGAACCATCAAAAATTCTGATGCATGTGTGGCGACACTGAAGAAACTTCAAGCTCGACTGAGTCGTGTTCGAACACATCAGCAAAAGCAGGATGTGTTGCTGTTGCACGACAATGCACGGCCACATGTCAGTCAAAAAACCATGGAAACGATCACAAAATTCGGATGGACAACACTGAAACACCCGCCTCACAGTCCTGGCCTGGCTCCATGTGACTGTCATCTCTTTGGGAAACTGAAAGACTCTCTTCGTGGAACAAGGTTTGAAAATGATCACTCCCTTGTGCACGCTGCCAAACAGTGGCTCCAACAGGTTGGTCCAGAATTTTATCCTGGGGGTATACACGCGCTGGTTCCAAGATGGCGTAAGGCAGTTGCGAGGGATGGAAATTATGTGGACAAATGAAAATATTGTTCCTAGAGGATGTATCTACACACTGTAAAACTTTCAAACACGTAGAATAAAAGATGGATTTAAAAAAAAATATTGTGCATTTCTTTTGGAGTGACCCTCGTATATTCAGAGGATCGCAAGCAAGGCGTATGCCGACGGCGTTGGGTTTCTAGTAACGGACGACGGTGAAACAGAAAGAGCACTACAAATAATAGACAAATGCGTACTAGCATCAGGCACGAAACTTAACAAAAATTAGTCTGAAATTATTAACATTAGGTGAATTAGAAGCTCTCAGCCATGGGCAAATTCAGAAGATTACGATACATGTCTTGGGATAGAATTTACGCCTAATATACGGCGTACAGTTACCATAAATTACAGAAAAAAGTCTCATATTCGGCATACAGATGCCGTAAATTACAGAAAAATACTCGCCACTATACGAGCTAGTATACGTCAACACATTATTGGGACTATTGACGAAATACGGAGGGTGAATTTGGTGTACTTTGACATAACATCCAAACCCTGTCACTGACTAAAAGTGTAGCCAAAAGAATTTTATCCGTTCTCGGCCACTTCATCAGCCGCGGACATATTTTTAAGGTGAAATATGAAACGGCTGACATTCCTGATCGGCAACGGAGGTTTACAGAGGTGTGCAATGAAGGCCATGTGCTATACGTCTCCCGGCCGGTGTGGCCGAGCGGTTCTAGGCGCATCAGTCTGGAACCGCGCGACCGCTATGGTCGCAGGTTCGAATCCTCCCTTGGGCGTGGATGTGTGTGAAGTTCTTAGGTTAGTTAGGTTTAAGTAGTTCTAAGTTATAGGGAACTGATGACCTCAGAAGTTAAGTCCCATAGTGCTCAGAGCCATTTGAACCATTTTTTGCTATACATCTGTGAAACGTACAAACAGTGGAAGAAATCACCCAACAAAAAAATGGTTCAAATGGCTCTGAGCACTATGGGACTTAACATCTGAGGTCATCAGTCCCCTAGAACTTGTTGTTGTTGTTGTGGTCTTCAGTCCTGAGACTGGTTTGATGCAGCTCTCCAGGCTATTCTATCCTGTGCAAGCTTTTTCATCTCCCAGTACCTACTGCAACTTACATCCTTCTGAATCTGCTTAGTGTATTCATCTCTTGGTCTCCCTCTGCGATTTTTACCCTCCACGCTGCCCTCCAATACTAAATTGGTGATCCCTTGATGCCTCAGAACATGTCCTACCAACCGATCCCTTCTTCTGGTCAAGTTGTGCCACAAACTTCTCTTCTCCCCAATCCTATTCAATACTTCCTCATTAGTTACGTGATCTACCCATTTAATCTTCAGCATTCTTCTGTAGCACCACATTTCGAATGCTTCTATTCTCTTCCCCCTAGAACTTAGAACTACTTAAACCTAACTAACCTAAGGACATCACACACATCCATGCCCGAGGCAGGATTCGAACCTGCGACCCTAGCAGTCGCGCGGTTCCGGACTGCGCGCCTAGAACCGCTAGGCCACCGCGGCCGGCTCACCCAACAACATGGCGGCATATCCATTAAGTGGAATAGCCTGTATCCCCCGTAGATTAGCTGTCCATCGCATCCCAAATACATTATACCATTTCCCCATAGAATATAGTTACATTAAAATAGGAACTCAAGGAAGGATATGATCAAAGTGAAAGGAGTCTACGAGAAAACGAAGCAAAGTAAAAGTAGAAATGTTATGGAACAAGGGATATAGAAGTCCCACATCAGTGTGCTGATCTAGTGTTGAATATATGAACTGTTTGAAACCAAAAGACTCACTGTTTGGCACCTAATGCACGAAATATCGCTTAATCGTTTCGGTTATGTGTTCTATGCTTTGTGGTATGGCGATTTTATGTAATATTTTTTCCTGTCTTAATAGATAATCTCAGTAAAGGTACTCATCGTCTTTTTATGTTGTTTGCTAGAAACATACACCTATGTACACGTATTTATTGCTAAAACACTCTTAAATTCGTTTAACTGTTTTGCCTTGTGGCCAGTGTATGTACAGTTTGTTTTCGTCTTTTGTTCATATTGAAAGATACCTGTATATATTGTGAAGGGTATCTGTGGAAACTGTAAAATGTTAACTGTATGTATTAAAATCCCGCGAACAACAAATGACTAAGATGCCGCACGGGGGCTAAGGTTATCTCATCAAACGGGAGTGTGCACTCTGTTCTCAGCCAGGCACTCGATCTGTTCGTAGGGAATGTACTTAGTAAAATTGAAATTTTACTTAACAAGCAGTTAAATAAATTGGCCTGTATGAATTGCAAAAGGGACAAACTCTGTAGAATATATTATATGAAACAGAGATTAGGATATGTGGGATAAAACACTAACAGTGAAATTCAATTAAAACTAGATATAACATTTATTTTACGTAATCAAATTAGAAAATCACTACACATTTATATAAAAACATAACGGTTGGTGGTGCCTGCTTTAAATCACCACGTGAGTGCAACAAATAATTAGATACCTTGCCTGATGGGCTTGTAAATCATTAGAGTCTCACAAAACATGAATCACTTAATGGCGAGGAACAAGAACATGCACCTTAATCACACGTAGTCAGCAAAAAGTCTGCCCCACCGGCCTAACTCGAAGTACGGAAAGCTCAAGCAGTGGAGTTGAATGAGGATTACCATTCGACATGTACCTATTGCAACAAATGCAGCCAATAGTAAGCGAAAAAAATGATGAAACTTCACATGTAAAAAAAATTATTTTGTTATGTTTTTGAACTTCCAGTGCTATGAGTATGAATCTGGAATCCTTCCTGGATGCCGGCCAGAGTGGCCGAGCGGTTCTAGGCGCTACAGTCTGGAACCGTGCGACCGCTTCGGTCGCAGGTTCGAATCCTACCTCAGGCATGGATGTGTGTGATGTCCTTAGGTTAGTTAGGTTCAAGTAGTTCTAAGTTCTAGGGGACTGATGACCTCAGCAGTTAAGTCCCATAGTGCTCAGAGCCATTTGTACCATTTGAACCTTCCTGGTCATGCTGACAAAGTTTTATGAATTTACTTGTAAAAGTACAGACAGTGGAAATTAAAATGTCCTGTGGTGCCTCTCCTGCTCCAAGTCGGACCGTTTGACGTCCTACCCCCCTTAAATCACAGTGAAGTTACAATTTGTTGCTGCGCCGGCACACTGGACGATCAGCTGTTACAGTACAATTGGTACACGGAATTAACGTTTACGTGAAGATGCTTATTTGTAGTACTGAATATTAACTTAAATCACTCCAACTGTAACACAACTCAATGAGTAGAAAACAAATGACATAAAAAACATGTGCTAAACATACAACTCAGTGTCTCATGTCAGATCGTCTTTTGTTTTTTTCTAACTCTTTGGGAAGTCGGAATTGTACGTGGCCCAGATGGGCCAGCAATATCTTCATCGTCGTTCATCTCTAAATGCTTTGTTAATTAATACTGTTCACACGTTCACCGAGCAGATACAATGAAACTGTTTGACCGTTGTGGCTGGCAGCAGTTAAAGACATACCATCTTAGACGCGAATACTACCATCTTGTGCCGGTATGTATCGAGCAGGACCAGGGAGCAAAGAGACGCCGCTAAGGGGACAGTGCCTGCTGTTCATCTCTAGCATTATGGTATTATTGTTTTTATTATCAGAAAGTATCATTTAAAAGCTTGAATTTCAAAACAATATCTAGCAAAAAATGATTCCTCATTCTAAGTTTTATCACAAGTTTTCCGTCTCCGAAACTTCGGATTTATATGGCTGGAAAAGGGCTGGGGGTGGGATGTTGTATGATTGAATAGGTGCTTATCGGCACCGACAGATTTAGGAATTAAGCACTGCGCCATTTCCTGGTTTGTTTTTCATGAAGAATTCTTTCCTTTCCATTCTCTTTGTATGTCCCCCAGTTGAAAACTGCCTTACAGGAGCAACGTGAAAAGAATGCGGGCTACATTTTTCTCCATTAATGCATTTCCACATGATGAAACTTTACCACTGCAATGTCCAAAAAAGAAATAAAAAAATAAATGACGATGCCACCATTTGAGTGACCTAATGTCGATAACATATCTTTCTCTCTCTGCTCGTCTAACCGATTTATAACTCCCATTACAGCTGTATATTCCGGTATGGATACAGAGAAGGATATATCTGAGGTTGTACCGTCTCTAGTTTTTGTTGTGACAAAATTTTATACCTTTCGCGTGGCGAGCAGTTGACGAAACAGTAATTGGGGTATTATGTCGTCACTTTACTGTAGACACACAACTTTTGTATGCATGATCATGTGCGCTTGTATGCAACAAAGAGCACAGGCAGGTGATACAGGCAACGCAGCACACGGAAACCAGATATAAGGGATAATTTCATGTGCAACTACTGCAAAGTTCCTCTATGTATTCAGCCAAGTTTTGAAAAATATGCTGTGAATAAATAACTTTGTTTGGCGTAATAATGTTTCTTAAACTGAGGTGGGATACCTCACATATCGATTCGAACTATGTTTTGTCTGGTGTAGTGCAGCAACTCGACATGGCATGAAGCCGTTGGAAGTCCCCTGAAGAAATATTGAGCCGCGTTCATCTACAGCCGTCCATTAATGCGAAAGTGTTGCCGGAGCAGGATGTTGTGCACGAATTGACCTCTCGGTTATGTCCCTTAAATGTTCGATGGCATTCATGTCGGGCGATCTGGGTGGCAAAATCACTCGCTCAAATTCTCCAGAATGTTCTTCAAACCAGTCATGAACAATTGTGTCTCGGTGACATGGCGCATTGTCATCTATAAAAATTCCATCGTTGTTTGGGAACATGAAGTCCATGATGGCTGTAAATGGTCTCCAGGTGGCCGAACACAACCGTCTCCAGTCAACGATCGGTTAACCTGGATCGACGTAAACACAGCCCACACCATTATGGAGTCACCGCCAGCTTGCCACAGTGCCCTGTTGACAATTTGGATCCACGGGTTCATGTGGAGTCTGCGCTGTACAACATGCTTACCAACTGAAATCGGGACTCGTCTGATTAGATGACGGTTTCCCAGATATGTAGGGTCCATCCGCCATGGTCAAGAGGCCAGGAGAGGCGTTGCAGAAGATGTCGTGCTGTTAGCAAAGGCACTCGGGTCGGTGGTCTGCTGCCATAGCCCATTAACATCCAAATTTGGACGCACTGTTCTAACGGATACGATCTTCGTACGTCCCACATTGATTTCTGCGTTTATTTCGCGCAGTATTGCTTGTCTGTTAGCACTGACAACTCTACGCAAACGCCGCTGCTCTCGGTCGTTGAGTGGAGGCTGTCGGCCACTGCGTTGTCCATGGTGAGAGCTAACTTCCGAAATGTATTCTCGGCACACTCTTGACACTGCGGATCTCGGTGCATTGAATTCCCTAACGATTTCCGAAACGGAATGTCCCATGCATCTAGCTCCAAATACCATTCCACGTTCAGAGTCAATTAATTTCCGTCGCGCGGCCATAATCACACAGGAATTCTTTTCACATGGATCACGTGGAGACAAATGAGAGCTCGCCCGTGCACTGCAGAATTATTTTAAATCTAACAGATATGACTCGCTGGCTTCGAGGAGAAATAAAGTTCAGTAACCATTTATTCCACCTCGAATTTAAAATAATTATAAAACTATAAACTGCAATATATTGATAGGGAAGTGTGTAGACATGATATTCTTAGTGGAAACACTGTGTTAGTAGGACATGCATTGCAAAGTGAGATGAAATGAAGTGTTTATAAGAAAATACGCAAGGAAATGTATGAGGAGGGATGTGTGGTTGATGATGTTTGGGCAGTGGAATTATTGACAACTATATAATTTTTGGAACTGGCTGTCACATGAATAAGGCAAAATTTCCCAAATACATTGTTTGCGCTTCAAAAAATCTTTCCTTCGCTAACCATATGCCTCCTAGTAGTTAGAGTCTACAGTAGCTATAATCTTTTAATTTAGCTGGCTGTAGTTGCTACTTGCTGTAATTGCTGGAGTTCGTGTTATGAAGATTTTCTGTGAGGCAAGGGACTTATGAAAAAGCATGGGATTTTCATTGTTGGGATTCCTGACTGAAATGAGTTTAGGAAATTAACAAGAGTTGGAGGAAGTTTCATATTTGTTTAATTTCATATTTTTTGGATTTGTGTTACTGTTAGGATTTCTTGCACTTCACGGCCATTCTTTTGTGTTGTCAATGTATAGCAGTCAGATTGCGTTGGGCTTTTATATTGTCGGTAGTAAATGAATAGGTTAGGTTTGAGTTGTCTTTCTCAGGGAAATTCTGTAGGTCGGTGTTTAATAAAAAAATAATTGAACAGCTAGTTTCACAGTGAAGAACTGGAAGCTAAACTGGACAGAATTTGAGACGAGACTGCCTTCCAGTAGAGACAATGGAAGACTTTATTCCGGGGAAGAGAGCGATCGTAAGAAGAAGATACCAGGTGCAAGATGACATCAGTAGACCACATGGAGGGTACCAAAGAATGAAGAGGAAAACAGAGGGGCATGAAGTTTAAACCTGTCTCCAGACAGATAACAAAATGATGATGATGATGGATGTGGGTCAACCACCACTCCTGATGTATACTTCGAGATTCTTGTCAAGCTGTGACGTGCCGTACAAAACGAATAGCGAGGGAAACTCTTCCGTAATTGATACTCTCCACGACAAGGCGCGTCTACGGATAGCTGCCCATGCTAATGATAATATTCAGGTTTTCTGTTGGGAACTCAGACCAGTCATCGAACAGCCCCGACCTCGCAGCCAAGGACTGCTACGTTTCCTTGCACTCTTCGTAGTTTGATGTAGCTCCCACTAAAGTATGTTTCTGAGGTAGAAAAACGGGAAGAGAAGAGGGCAACGGTTTGGGAGGGAAGCCAGTGAGAAACACTTAAAGAAAACAAAAGGAAGAAAAAGAAAAGAAAAAAGCAAAGAGAGTGAGAGGGGGGCAGTAGACTGTGGCTGCAACTGCAATGCAGCTGTTAATGCGGATTTCTGTGAATATATTTCTTCCATCGTGGTTAGTAAATGTATCTGTCTGTTGCATTCCTTTTTTTACGTGCAGAAGAAAACTCCGTATGAAATACGGCGGGCGTGATAAGCCGCAGCACAGACCAACACGGCGCCTGCGCGAATCGTGACGCAAGGACGTTAACCAGTTTCGGGATGCCAGTCGCCTGCTAAGGATTCTCGCCTTCGCTCGGTCGCTAGAAGCGTGTTTGCCGGAACCTCGTTTAACCACGTAACGCCCAGACGGTAGCTAAACGCCGCTGACGTCACAGGCGGTGTACACGGGAAGTGACAGACAGCGTGACGGCACGTTTTTCGTAGTAGAAGGAAATGCTTACAAGGCAAACTCCGCATCGCACCCCTCCCCCCCCTCATCGGGTTTAGTGATAAGGGGGTCCCGTGTACAGCCCGTCAAAAACTGAACACAGATCAAGCATGAAAACAGGAAGGCGGTGTACTAAACTGTGAGAAAGAAAAGCAAAATTGAAACTGTGAATGGTCCAAGCACAAGAAGTACAAAATCGAGCGCAGCCGAAGAGTCATGGCGCCGTGGTTAAGTGGTGACGGCGTTGGTCTACAAAGGCGGACGCTCCCGTGTTCAGCCGGCACGGTAGCTCAGCGTGTTCGGTCAGAGAGCCGGTTGGCCTCTGTAATAAAAAAACTGAGTGGAAGGATCTACCACCGAACTTGAACAGGATGTCTTGCTACGTCCGCAACGACCAAACACAACGATCAATAACGAACAAAATGCAAAAAAAAAGCTCCATCGTGCCAATTCTTTTTACTCGTATTTCTTTTCACAAAGTTATGAACTGTGCGTCCGGTCATTGACGTGTCTGTTCGTTACATTCAAATTTATGTCTGTGTAGTCGTGTAATGTCGGTCTGCAACAGCGAGGTGTAAGGAAGAGGCCCATAAAGACAGTTGATTCTAAACAACTACTCTATTAGCAGCCGAAAGGAAGTGGCTTTCGAATGGGAACCGAAAACGTTTGGTGACAAGGTGATAAGTCAAGCGAATCCTTCACCGGAAACCACGCCTGTTCTGTCATACACGGCAGTAGTGACGGTACGTGTGTCATATGATAGGAATCGACGCACCTAACTTGTACGCCTGATCAGTGAGTGAGATGTGCCTATTCGCCCGAGCCGCGCGGGATTAGCCGAGCGGTCGCCGGCACGGTAGCTCAGCGTGTTCGGTCAGAGAGCCGGTTGGCCTCTGTAATAAAAAACTGAGTGGAAGGATCGACCACCGAACTTGAACAGGATCTCTTACGACGTCCGCAACGACCAAACATAACGATCAATAACGAACAAAGTGGAAAAAAAGCGGTCTAAGGCGCTGCAGTCGTGGACTGTGGAGCTGGTCCCGGCGGAGGTTCGAGTCCTCCCTCGGGCATGGGTGTGTGTGTTTGTCCTTAGGATACTTTAGGTTAAGTAGTGTGTAAGCTTAGGGGCTGATGACCTTAGCAGGTAAGTCCCATAAGACTTCACACACATTTTTTTATTCGCCCGATTTAGGTGTCTGGATGAATGTCAGTCTAATCACTCCCAAATAAATAATGAAAATATAATTGTTTGTCACCTAAGCTGCAACACTGAACGCAAAAGTTTCACAATCACACAGTTTTCCATTTGATCTATCAAAACATCTGTTTTTAGCGTTTTTGAAGCTACGTTCTGTTTTGGAAGTTTTGACTCTTGAATTGGTTTGTTGTAAAATTGTTCACACCCATTTATTTGGTGTTTTCATTTCTGTAAAATGTCTACATGATATCTCGCCTGCTCTCAATATTCATCACATTTACTTGCGAAGTAATGTATTATTACCACGTCGCTCATATTCTGTAACCAATGTATAATATGTCAGTTGCCGAGACTAAAAAAAAGAGAACAAACGTTTCACTGACCAATGGGAAGTTTCAAAAATGTTCAAATGTGTGTGTAATTTTATGGGACTTAACTGCCAAGGTCATCAGTCCCTAAGCTTACACACTACTTAACGTAAATTATTCTAAGGACAAACACACAAACCCATGCCCGAGGGAGCACTCGAACCGCCGCCGGGACCAGCCTCACAGTCCATGACTGCAGCTCCTGAGACCGCTCGGCTAATCCCGCGTGGTTGGGGAGTTTCTCTAGGTAGTAACTGTGCCGCTATCCTATTATCTCTTCGCTATTTTCCTCTAGTGAAACTTATCGGTCGTTGGCTCCTTGCTAAGGATATGCTGGAATGCAAGATCACTCCGGAATAACAGGTGCCGAAAACCATTTTGTAAGTCTGAGCGTAGGCTAACGCGGCTATCGTTAGTTCCGTGCGTGATGGCGTCTCTCTCTGAAAGCACACATCGTCACCACGTTCAAGGACCCGTGCAAAAGTGATCAGAACAACAGAGCGCGACGCGTAAAAAATAAAGACTGGTGGTCTGATGGAAACCCAGGTCTCCTAAGCCGCAGGTGGTGTTATGACGTTGCTCAATTCATTTACGAGGGTGAGTCAAATGAAAACCTTAAATTTGTAACAACAAATCGAAATTTCGCACCGTTATCCTGTAAGTTGGTAAGCGTGCTACAAACGGCGTGCAGAATGGCAGCATAGTGCAGATGCACACATACCGTCGCAGTATCAGTATAAAGATGGCCGCCACACTTGCGACTTGCACCAGGGAAGAACAGCGTTCTGTTATTCGGTTTTTGCGTAGTGAAGGTGCGAAACCTATTGAAATTCATCGACAAATGGGGGTTCAGTACGGTCATAGATTTTTGTCAGAGCAGCAAGTCTACGAATGGAGTAGGAAGTTCGCAAATGGTGTGAATTCAGTGGAAGATGCTCCCCATCCAGTGCAGGCACAACGAGTTGTGACTCTACAGAACATTGCAGCAGTTGAAGCCATAGTGAAGGAAAACCGCCGAGTGGCACTGAATGACAATGCAGCATGTTTACAGATTAGTCATGGGTCAGCACACGACATTGTGCATGATGTGCTCCAGTTTCACAAAGTGTCTGGAAGATAGGTGCCACGGCAGCTGACTCCTGAAATGAGAGAACGACCTGTTGATGCTTGTGGAGAACTACTTTAGCGCTTTGAACGAGAAGGCTATGGCTTCCTTGCAATAATCGTTTCTGGTGACGAAACCTGGGTTCACTTCCAACAACCG